>NC_092095.1:32903901-33208588 GCF_045679555.1 Salvelinus alpinus
GCGACTAGATATTTTGATGTTGGTAAACAGTAAACAAATTCTGCTACAGAGAAATTATCTAGCTAGCAGCTGATGTAACACATATTTAGACAATGGCTGCTCTTCTGTGTTTATACCAGTGGAGGCTCATCAGAGGAAGGGGATCATCATCCTCAGTGAATTTCATAAATAAAAATATTTTTTGATAAAACTATGCTAAATATATTCACATGTCACCAAATAATGGATTAAAACACACTGTATGCAATGAAGGTCTACAGTAGCCTGAGCAGCACTCTAGGGTAGCACCATGGTGTAGCTGGAGGACAGCTAGCTTCTGTCTTCCTTTGGGTACATTGACTTCAATACAAAACCTACGAAGCTCATGGTTCTCACCCCTTCCATAGACTCACACAGTAATGACAACTTCCGGAGGACGTCCTCCAACCTATCAGAGCTCTTGCAGCATGAACTGACATGTTGCCCACCCGATCAAAGGATCAGAGAATGAATCTAGTACTGAAAGCACAAGTTACAGCTAGCTAGCACTGCAGTGCATAAAATGTGGTGAGTAGTTGACTCAGAGAAAGAAAATGGTTGAACAAATTGATTTCTTCCGAAATTACGGAGAAGCGAGAGCTAGCCATATTTCGTAGTATATATTTTTTCACATTCAATGTCTTAGCTAGCATCAAATGCGGCTAGCTAGTTTAGCCTACTCAAAAACCCAGATCAAACGGAGAGGGAGGCTATATTAGCTAGCTGGATATGGCTATCCAACACTGGAACTCTTCCAAGTCAAGGTTTTTATAAATTTATTGCCACTAAGGCCTGCGGTGTATTTGCTAAACTGCTTGCTGCTGACTACACTGTACTGCATGATTGTAGCAGGTTTACTAACATGTTAGTTATAGTAGCTATGGTGATTGACTATAATGTGACTGATGTAGGCTGTGTGTAGCAGTTAGCAGTCATGAAATGAAGGTTTGGCTTGGAACGTTTTTTTCACCTGGTCACAGACAGCTGATGTGTTGTGCACTGAAGTCCACAAGCTAAGGAAAAAGGTGAGCGGAGTGCTCGTAGATAGTTGGGAGAAGGAATTACAGTATATATATATATATATATATAAATATAAATAACAAGCTGTTTGTATGTGACTGCTATGAAAGTGAACTGTGGTTAAGTGTGATCAGGGGTGTATTCATTCCGCCGATTCTGTTGAAAAACTTTGCTTAAACGGAAGCAAACAAAACGGGGATAAACACCTGAATTTGTCCAATAGAAACTTTTTGTAACTTTTGGACTAATGATTACACCCTAGATTTTATGAATGACAGTCATCCAATATGCTGTAATAGAAATAAGGCCATGCTCGTGAAAGAAAAAATAAATAAATACTCCTCCCTCATCTTAAACATCACCAACCACCACTGGTTTATACGATGTAGCCTAGCCTTCATTGGTGGTTAGGAGGGATTGGGCTATATATGCATCAGTGATATCTAGAGCAGTGAATGTAAATATTAAATAAATAAATAAATTGTCATAGGGATCTAGGGCAGTGATCAAAGTGAGGTCCGCTAGATATAACTGGGAAATAAGAGTAGATTTTGGTTTAATAAACGCTGTCACTGATTTAATCATTAGTAGATGTACTGATACTTGTGCATCTTTGTGGCTCGTGAAAATGCCATAATGCATGCAATACTAAAGCACAGTTCAGTGGAGATGTTATGAAGGTCCTTCCCCTGCCATAGCCCCACACCAGTGACCCACAGCTCCCATTCAGGCCCAGTCATATGACAGATGACAGGCCTAGCATTCTAGCTGGTATTCTTGCCTTGTGGACAGTGGGAGTCCAAGCGGCACAGTGTGTCTCGGAAGAGGTTAGGATTATGCTTATGTAATGGCCACGTGAGCAGATATAAATAGCACCCGGCTCCGTTCTATGGAAAGAGGCAGCTGTGGATGCTCTCTGGAGGCAAAGCTAAATGGAAGTCTTATTTAGTTGAATGACTAGTTCAGTGGTTCAGGATCACGACAGTGTGTAACGGAGAACAATGTTTTTGCATCCTGGCTGCCCTAGCTGATCATATTTCCAAACATCCATTATGTTAAAGGTCCAATGCAGTCATTTCATCTCAATATTAAATCATTTCTGAGTAACAATGAAGTACTTTACTGTGATTGTTTTCAATTAAAATGTTCCACACAAAAAAAACTTGGCGAAGAGCAATTTCTCAAGCAAGAATTTTGCGAGGACTGTCTGGGAGTGGTGTGAGTGGAAAAGGGAAAACTGAAAATGAGCTGTTATTGGCAGAGAAGTTTGGAACTCTCTTTCTCATTGGCCTATTAACCAATTTACCGCATGGTGATGTCACCATGGAAGGCCAAAACTCCATCTCATCAAAACACGGTAACATTTCAGGCGGCCTTTTCAAACAGCTCTTAGACTAAAAGGGCATTATCATAATTTTCAACATTTCACAGTATTATTCCAAACCTCATATTGTGGAAATATTTATAAAGCACAGAAAAATCGTGTTTTTGACTGCACTGGGCCTTTAAGGGCAATTCCGCGCTGAGACTCAGATTTTTCACTTTAAAATGTATGCCAAATAAAACCCATTGATTTCAAAGTTTAACAAATCATACAACTCTATGCACAAGGACTACTTTGAACAATTTACACAAATGTTCACAAAAACACGACCACGTTTTCCAAAAGCTCTGTTAAATATCTGCTCCGAATTAATATTCAAATATGTGTAGAAAGAAGGGTGTGTCAGCTATGACATGACACCTTGAGTTTGAAAAAAATCTGTTTTGGTGTTTGAAGTACGGTAAGCGAAGTAGAATTACATCATGGGTCCCTGATCTGCACTACATTGACATTCATATCCATAATTGTGCATTTCTTTCTTTTTCATGGTGATGTATCCTGTTTAGGTACACAAAGGTAGAAATATGCAATTGCATCCTTTGCATATATGAGTCCTTTGCATATAAGTATTATTCTACACTCTGGCTATTATTCAAATGAGCTCCGACCGCAAACAAGACCAAATTTGGTTGGTCCAGACCAGACCAAATCTGAACCAATCATAGACGTCTGTTTCACAACTGCGCCATATGATATTTTGGCCATATCGCCCAGCCCTAGCTTAGACCCTTTTTTACATCATCTAAGGTGTTTGTGTAATGCCCGCCATCGGCTGAGACACAGCGTGCTCTTGAATATAGGGCGGATAAATGTACTAAAAGGGGAATGACATGGACATTTAAACTTTAAAAATGGTACCACAAAGAGATCCACGCATCAGAGAATGTTGACTTGAATGGGAATATCAGTTGTTTTAAATAACTGTCAATCTTCCATAGGAAACCTATTGAAATATAGATGACAGAATAGACATTCCCATTTAAGTTGACATTCGACGGTGGGTGGACCGGCGGCCATATTTGTGGTACTTATTGCAAGTTAACATTTCAATTTCAATGGTGTACAAGCTAAATTGCAGTCGTCTGAAGGGATATGTCCATTCTATTAATTATATTTCTATGATTGAAATGACACCCACCCTGTATTCAAGAGTATGCTGTGTCAACTGATGGCGGGCACAACATAAACACCTCAGATTATGTTTTTAGATACGTTTTTAGATAATTGACGTTAAAAGTTAAAAATACTTTTTTTCTAACATTTTTTTTCAAGAAATTATTAAGCAATTTGACAACCTTGTTTGTAAGCTTTTAAATGATGTAAAAATCAACCGTTAATCTTTTCCAGTGATTAAGACATGGATGTCTCATGGTATAGTGGGAGATGCAAAATGGGTGAACTTTGAGCACCTCTATGTTTTGGGATTCCGGTCCAAAAAGTCACTTTCTGACCACTTCTACCGACCAGCAAGAATAGTTTCATTCAAATCAAAAGGGGTGCAGTCAAAAAGTTATTGAAATCAAATGAAACAACAAAAAACAGTTAGAAGCTTAACATAACAATATGCCAGTGGAAGGGAGGACAGTAGTAGGTAACCCAACTGTGGTTTGTGACTACTATAATTTCCCATTGTAGCCAATTCAGTTGCAGTAATTCCGTTAAAGATTTTTCAGTAGTTCTGTTACCGATTTGTTAGTTAGCATTGGCTGGCGAAACTACCTCAAACTTCCTTCATACTCAGCACAGAGACATAAAAATGGTATCCACAAGTTCATTTGACTCTGGGGAAGTAGATGCAGTTCCTAATTACCAAAATCCCGATATGTCAATTTTTGGTAACGGAATTACAAGGCAATGTTTCTTAAACTTATAGAAAGCAAATCCTTTCTCCAAAACCAAATAAGTGTCGATATTAGTTGGCAGGGGTCTTTACTTCAACATTATTATGTTGTCATGTATTTCTAATACCTTCTGTTACATGGTTTTCTAAATTCCCTTTTCCATCCGTTTCACCAGAAATCCAAGCCATTACTTAGGCCTAATTTTTATTTTTAGATGGAAAATGATTGAAAAATGCATCTAAACTCTTAGCTTTCATTTGACACCCAATTTGATGTGTTCCTAATGAGCTTCACGTCAGTGCTCATGGGTCCTTTTTTTTTTTTTTTTTTTACATGGAAATTACCTTTACAAAGTATGTCACTGCTATCTTTTCACTATATACAGTGTAAACCTGCCATTTGTTTACTAGTAAATCGCAGTACTAGCCTGGTCCCAGATTTCTTTGTGCTATCATGTCAGCTAACATGTTTGGTATGACAATGAGTGACAAGGATTTGACATGATAGCACAAACAGATTTGGGACCAGCCTAGCGCGGCACTGGTATAAATGATGATGGTATGATGATGAGCCTAGTGGGGCTAATAAGTTCTCTTCTGGTCCTTGGCAGGCTCTTAACCGGGGTTTAGCAGGCTTTAAAGAGGATGCAGTTGAGATGCTAGCCAGCTACGGGCTGGCTTATTCGCTAATGAAGTTCTTCACTGGGCCCATGAGTGACTTCAAGAACGTGGGCCTGGTGTTTGTCAACAGCAAGAGGGACAGGGCCAAGGCTGTGCTTTGCATGGCGGTAGCAGGCACAATAGCATTCATCCTTCATGTTCTCATAGGTGAGGCTTTAACGGTGGTTTTATCCCAAATTATTACATTTTAATAGTAACTACCCATATTTCTTATTAAGTCCAAGTTATTATTTACAATCCAATGATATGTGTCAGTTGTAAACTGCTTTTGGGTGAGCTTTTATTTTTTGGGGCAAACCTACTACTGTTTTTCTTATATCATGTTCAACTTTTCTAATCGATTTAGTTGTGTCATCTCCTCAGTTCTCATAGTATCCTGACTGTCTTCCCCGTCTACAGCCCATACAGACTTAGGCTACTACATCATCAATAAGCTCCACCATGTGGACGACTCCGTGGGCAACAAGACCAGGAGGGCTTTCCTCTACCTGGCAGCTTTCCCTCTGCTGGACGCCATGGTGAGCGCTGAGTAGAGTATACGGCTTGGTTCAAGGTTGCGTCCCAAATGGCACGCTACTCCCTATAGGGCCCATAGGGCTTTGGTCAAAAGTAGTGCACTATGTAGAGAATAGGGTGCCATTTGGGACGCATGCCAGCTCTTCCATGACCCAAAGTATGGCCAGTTAGAGAGCCATAATCATGGCAGAGGGAAGCTTCAAAACACCTGACCTAGAAAAATGATTTGTAATCCTCTGCTCATCATGCTGGGTCTTAAAATGGACAGACGCCTGTCCCTGTATTTCAACGACTGCATATCTTCTCTTTGCTTGGTCGAAATCAGATTTCAATGTGGGCCTTTGGCTTGCTTTTATTAAACAAGCCAGACAAGAACAATGGGTACTTGGTGTTCTGAAATTCTTGGGTGGAGAAGCATCAATTGTCTCTTTGTTTATTGTTTTGTAGGCTTGGATCCATGCTGGAATTCTCCTTAAGCACAAATACAGCGTCATCGTAGGCTCTGCCTCCATCTCTGATGTTATCGCTCAGGTACTCAGCAGATTGCTTCCTTGTTTTTCACTAATCTCCATTACAGTGAAGATTGGTCCTTGTTGCCAAGACTAATGCAATTGACCTCAAAAGTGGACTTGGCAGTATGCCTTGCTCTGATAGGTTGTGACAGTGATGTGGTCTTAAGGGAGTGTCTAAGTTTTAATGTCACGTGAAATGCCTTTCTTGCAAGCTCTAAACCCAACAATGCTGTAATCAATATCAATGTAGTACTACAAATAACATAAGGTAGAACAAAAATACTTGAGAAATAAAATACGAAATAAGAAGAACACAAGAAGTAAGTAAGCTACAGTTGAAGTCGGAAGTTTACATACAACCTTAGCCAAATACATTTAAACTCAGTTTTTCACAATTCCTGACACTTAATCCTAGTAAAAATTCCTGTTTTAGGTCAGTTAGGATCACCACTTTATTTTATGAATGTGAAATGTCAGAATAATAGTGATTTATTTCAGCATTTATTTCTTTCATCACATTCCCAGTGGGTCAGATGTTTACATACACTCAATTAGTATATGGTAGCATGGCCTTTAAATTGTTTAACTTGGGTCAAATGTTTCAGGTAGCCTTCTACAAGCTTCCCACAATAAGTTGGGTGAATTTTAGCCCATTCCTCCTGACAGAGCTGGTGTAACTGACTCAGGTTTGTAGGCCTCCTTGCTCGCACTCTTTTTCAGTTCTGCCCGAAAATGTTCTATAGCAGGGGTGTCAAACTCATTCCACGGAGGGCCTAGTGTCTGCAGGTTTTTGTTTTTTCCTTTCAATAAAGCCCTAGACAACCAGGTGTGGGGAGTTCCTAACTAATTAGTGATGTTAATTCATCAATCAAGTACAAGGGAGGAGCGAAAACCCGCAGACACTCGGCCCCCCGTGGAATGAGTTTGACACCTGTGTTCTATAGGATTGAGGTCAGGGCTTTGTGATGGCCACTCCAATACCTTGACTTTGCTGTCCTTAAGCCATTTTGCCACAACTTTGGAAGTATGCTTGGGGTCATTGTCCATTTGGATGACCCATTTGCGACCAAGCTTTAACTTCCTGGCTGATGTCTTGAGATGTTGCTTATATATATCCACATCATTTTCTTTCCTCATGATGCCATCTATTTTTTTAAGTGCACCAGACCCTCCTGCAGCAAAGCACACCCACAACATGATGCTGCCACACCCGTGCTTCACGGTTGGGATGGCGTTCTTCGGCTTGCAAGCACCCCCATTTTTCCTCCAAACATAACGATGGTCATTATGGCCAAACAGTTCTATTTTTGTTTCATCAGACCAGAGGAAATTTTTCCAAAAAGTACGATCTTTGTCCCCATGTGCAGTTGCAAACCGTAGTCTGGCTTTTTATGGCGGTTTTGGAGCAGTGGCTTCTTCCTTGCTGAGCGGCCATTCAGGTTATGTCAATATAGGACTCGTTTTACTGTGGATATAGATACTTTTGTACCTGTTTCCTCCAGCATCTTCACAAGGTCCTTTGGTGTTGTTCTGGATTTAATTGGCACTTTACGCACCAAAGTAAGTTAATTTCTAGGAGACGGAACGCATCTCCTTCCCGAGCAGTATGATGGCTGCGTGGTCCTATGGTGTTTATACTTGCGTGCTATTGTTTGTACAGATGAATGTGGTACCTTCAGGCGTTTGGAAATTGCTCCCAAGGATGAACCAGACTTGTGGAGGTCCACAATTTTTTTCTAAGGTCTTGGCTGATTTCTTTTGATTTTCCCATGATGTCAAGCAAAGAGGCACTGAGTTTGAAGGTAGGCCTTGAAATACATCCACAGGTACACCCCCAGTTGACTCAAATGATGTCAATTAGCCTATCAGAAGCTTCTAAAGCCATGACATAATTTTCTGGATTTTCCAAGCTGTTTAAAGGCACAGTCAACTTAGTGTATGTAAACTTCTGACCCACTGGAAATGTGATACAGTGAATTATAAGTGAAATAATCTATCTGTAAAAAATTGTTGGAAAAATTACTTGTGTCATGCACAAAGTAGATGTCCTAACCGACTTGCCAAAACTATAGTTTGTTAACAAGAAATTTGTGGAGAGGTTGAAAAACGAGTTTTAATGACTCCAACCTAAGTGTATGTAAACTTCCGACTGCAACTGTATATACAGGGTCAGTTCCAGTACCATATTTACAATGTGGAGGGATACTGGAGTGCTAGAAGTAGATATGTATAGTGGTAAGGTGACTAGGCATCAGGATATATGCTTAACAGAGTAGCATCAGCGTATATGATGATTGTATCTAAATGCGTGTGTATAGAGTCAGTATAAATGTGTGTGCATGTTATGTGTGTGAGAAAATGCAGTGAGTCGTGTGTGTTGGGAGTGTCAGTGAGTGTGTAGAGATCTGACTGTGGGTTCCCTCCTCGCCGTGGCAGATTGTGTTTGTGTCCATCCTGCTGCACAGTAACCTGCCGTGTGTGGAGCCCCTGCTCATCCCCATCCTCTCCCTGTACATGGGAGCCCTGGTGCGCTTCACCATCGTGGGCCTAGGCTACTACTACAACATCCACGACAAGATCCCGGACTCCAGTGGACTTGACGTGGGGGTACGTCGCTTCCTTAGTCGCCCTACTGGGTCATTTTTTAAATGACACAGATGGAGTTCAACATGTAGTGTATCTTTACTGGGGCATCAATTCATCTTGGTCTTCCAAAACTGTCTTTGTTGCAGTTGCAGACTACCTTTGTAATAGTAGCTTATGTCCCAAAAGGAACCAGGTCAATGGCCCCTATTTTATCTAGTAATCAATACTACTGCCCTCACATGAGGAGCTAGTGCTACAACTACAAAGCACCCAGATTGAACATACCCTTGTTTCCCCCTCTCGTTCCTGTTAACTTCACTTTGCAGGGAGATGCCACCATCAGGAAGATGTTGAGTTTCTGGTGGCCTCTGGCCCTCATCCTGGCTACCCAGCGGATCAGCAGGCCCATTGTCAACCTCTTTGTGTCCCGGGACCTCAAGGGGAGCAGCGCAGCTACTGAGGTGAGTTTGTAGACTACTCAGTCCACTCCCCAATAATAACCCATTTAGCTCAGTCCCACTCACTGTTATTCGGCAGCTGCCAAACACAATGTCCTTTACCAGAAGTGGTCTGGATTCTAATCTAATGTTTTGTTGTCTGAAGAGAGAGGCTGCTGGCTCATGGGAGGAGGAATTTCTAATGTCAACTGTGTGGGTGGGGGGTGGGGGGGGGCTTTTGACTGCCAGTGTTCATTACCATGCTTGTACTGTGACACTAAGGTGACTTCATACAGCTGAACTCTTAGCATCAGTTCGGCCTGTAGTACAGGCTTTGCATTTATCCACTCGCTAGGTTGATTCCCTTCTCATGATATCACAGCTGAAAGGCCCAAATGAATTTGAACAATCTGTCTGGACCTTTCGTGCATTCAGAGACCTAACCAGAGGCAAAACAATAAGCTGTTTACCAGAATGAACTGGAAATAATCAACAGCACAGTGGCTGCCAGTGGTGTTTACGTGATTCAACCTGAAACTCAGAGGGTGACCTCACATGGACAGTGACTGAAAACATTCCTAAACGTCTCTACCCTGTCTGTGCAAAGACTGTCACTGCCTGTTTTTATTGGTTACACACAATGCTGACAAGCCCGAGGCACTTGCCCTGGTAGGAACATGGGAAAATCCTAATGCGATTACTAACTAAGCTAATTGTCTTTGCTGACAGGTTTTGGCTAGTCAGTCATGTTTTAACATCTTGGCTACATTGCTGTAAGCTGTCCAAAAAAGGAAATTAAATGTCATGTGAATCCTAATGACTCTTTTTGCTTGGCCAGGCAGTGGCTGTGCTCACTGCCACCTACCCTGTGGGTCACATGCCCTATGGCTGGCTGACTGAACTGAGGGCTGTCTATCCCGCTTTCGACAAGGTAAACCAAGGCCAGTCTAACAATAGCCTCTTGTTGCAGATCATAACATATTATATATCTTTGGGTACTGAGTCCAGGTGGCATGCATTTTATTTCCCACTAATGATAATGTTCTCTTCTTCAATAGACCAATCCCAGCAATAAGCTCATATCCGGCACACCGGTCACAAAGACTCATATCAAAAAGTTTACAGCCTGTTGTTTGGTGCTATCGCTCACGGTAAGAAGCATATATGGCTCTTTTTTTGTTTTTATTCCAATACTGTCACACAATCGAATACTATTGGGAAGTATACTAACTATAGAGAGAGAAAAAGAGAATCCAGAGTGTAGAATTCAGAGCCAAAACCCAGACGATCTTAGCTCTTGTGTTCTGTTTGTCAGTTATGGCACAAAAGCGTGCCACAGATCAGAGAAAAACAGTTTTGAGACTCACGCAAGCAGAGCGGAACATCCTTTCAGTGTTCTACGTGGGCATTCTTGGCATTTGTTCCTGTCAATGCTTCTTACATAATGATCTAGTCAGACGGGTAATCCTACTTAATAATTTTCTGAACTGTAGCCTATTTTTTAATTTTTTGTTGTTGTCCTTGCTGAAAACGACTCCTCGTGTGAAAAGGAAGAAGTAAGGCAAAGATGACACTGGATGGATAAACACTAGGCCATAGATAAATATATACTTAGGCTCTGGATAAGCCCTGGAGCTTGAAGCGCTAAGCCACCAAATGAGCAGGTATAGAACCAGCTATGCGGAATAAGTGGTTTCAATACCTGTATGTTTTTATATAGCAGTGTTTTTTTTGTTCTATATCTGACTTCAGGAGTCAGGTTGCAGTGTGTGAGTGTGTCAGAGCGAGAGAGAGAGAGGCACACCAGGTTGGTGTACTGTCGTTTCCCCGAACACTTCTTCTCCGGGTTTAAAGGGCATAATACAATTGTGGCATTTCCATAAACACATGTGTTTCACATAACATATCCGTTTACATATGCATGTGTATTTCAGAGCAAAGTAATGAAAGCTGACTCCTATTTTTCATCCAGCTCTCTTGATAATAGAACAGAGCACAACAAGTTGGTCTTGTAAAAGCACTGTTGAGAAAGGTATAGTTCCGCCTTGTCATAAATCAGTTTTTTCACGGTTTCGGTATCGGGATATGTGGTAAATACAGGGTAGAAATGGGAACAGAAAAAAACCCCGAGACTGATTTGATGGGGTGGAAAAAATGTGTCCCTAATGACTTGGGATGTGAAAAACAGGAAGTTGGAGGAAAAGCTAAGGCCTTGGAGCCACAGAGAGGAGTGGCAGTAGCATGCCAACCAGATGTGGAATTCCACTGTTATAAACAAGTGGGTGTGGGCTCAAGCCTGGCAACCAGGGTTCTGTGGTTGCCATGGTGCCGTAAGGCAGCCTAAACAGAGATCTCTGTCAATTGTGTACATATTTTAGATGTATCAGCTATTGACTTGTTGATTTGATATCTGGTTGTTTTAACCCACATAGTTGCAGGACTGATTGCAGGTTGACTTGATTAACGTTAATGTTTGCATTTAAAAGATCCATCAGCAGCACCGGCTGCTTTTTGATCAATGAGACCTGACTGCATTATGGAAATGGAAGAGTGCTCGTAGTGAGGATGACTACTGGTCTGGACTGATGTTTAGTGGGCTTTTTTTGCGCTGTAGCAGCAGCATCAACCAAGTGGGTGCTACACAGTTGTGGAGGAGTACGAAATCCATGCTACAGAGTGGCTGCGAGTCTACTCCAAAATAATCGATTCCTCGACTCCTTGCCCGTCTATTCCCGGTGTCAAGCTTCGATTATGCTAAGAATCAACTCCTCGACTCCTAAGATTCAGTAGTTTTGCAACGGAGGAGACGAGTAGACTAGTTGCCGTAGGCTACTTTCGAGAACAAACTCTCGCATCTTTCACAGTAAAGAAAGAGCAAGCTGGAGAGAGGGGGGAGGGGCACATCCAGGCAGGTCAGCCACCAGGCATACCATGTATCGCTAATCAAAAGCTGTATCTCACAAAATGTCTCGCAAGTTCACTAAAGTAAGGGCTATTAATTATTAGGCAAAGCTATTCAAAGTATTCAACGCCTTTGTTATGGCGAGCCTAAATAAGTTAAGGAGTAAAAATGTGCTTAACAAGTCACATAATAAGTTGCATGGACTCACTCTGTGTGCAATAATAGTGCTTAACATGATTTTTGAATGACGACCTCATCTCTGTACCCAAGACATACAATTATCTGCAAGGTCCCTCAGTTGAGCAGTGAATTTCAAACACAAATGTCACCACCTGGGAAGTTTTCCAATGCCTCGCAAAGGGCACCTAAACTCAGTTCCTTTTTTCAAGACCCTCTCTTTCAAAGATAATTCGTTAAAATCCAAATAACTTCACAGATCTTGATTGTAAAGGGTTTAAACACTGTTTCCCATGCTTGTTCAATGAACGATAAACAATTAATTAACTTACACCTGTGGAACGGTCGTTAAGACACTAACAGCTTACAGACAGTAGATAATTAAGGTCACAGAGGCCTTTCTACTGACTCTGAAAAATACCAAAAGAAAGATGCCCAGGGTCCCTGCTCATCTGCATGAACGTGCCTTAGGCATGCTGCAAGGAGGCATGAGGACTGCAGATGTGGCCAGGAAAATAAATTGCAATGTCCGTACTGTGAGACGCGCTACAGGGAGACAGGACGGACAGCTGATCGTCCTCGCAGTGACAGACCACGTGTAACAACACCTGCACAGGATCGGTACATCCGAACATCATCCTGACATGACCCTCCAGCATGACAATGCCACCAGCCATACTGCTCGTTCTGTGCGTGATTTCCTGCAAGACAGGAATGTCAGTGTTCTGCCATGGCCAGCGAAGAGCCCGGATCTCAATCCCATTGAGCACGTCTGGGACCTGTTGGATCAGAGTGTGAGGGCTAGGGCCATTCCCCCCCCAGAAATGACCGGGAACTTGCAGGTGCCTTGGTGGAAGAGTGGGGTAACATCTCACAGCAAGAACTGGCAAATCTGGTGCAGTCCATGATGAGATGCACTGCAGTACTTAATGCAGCTGGTGGCCACACCAGATACTGACTGTTATTTTTGATTTTGACCCTCCCTTTGTTCAGGGACACATTATTAAATTCCTGTTAGTCACATGTCTGTGGAACTTGTTCAGTTTATGTCTGTTGTTGAATCTTATGTTCATACAAATATTTACACATGTTAAGTTTGCTGAAAATAAACGCAGGTGACAGTGACAGGACATTTCTTTTTTTGCTGAGTTTATTGGTATATGGGTTAAAACAAAAAATTGAATATCCCTTTGAGCATGATGAAGTTGTTATTAATTACACATTGGATGGTGTGTCAACACACCCAGTCACTACCAAGATACAGGTGTCCTTCCTAACTAAATTGCTGGAGAGGAAGGAAACCGCTCAGGGATTTCACCATGAGGCCAATGGTGACTTTAAAACAGAGTTTAATGGTTGTGATAAGAGACAACTGAGGATGGCTCAACAACATTGTAGTTACTCCACAATACTAACCTAATTGACAGAGTGAAAATAAGGAAGCCTGTACAGAATAACAAGGCACTAAAGTAATACTGCAAAAAATGTGGGAAAGCAATTAACTTTTTGTCCTGAATATAAAGTGTTGTTTGGGGCAAATCCAATACAACACATTACTGAGTACCACTCTATATTTTCAAGCATAGTGGTGGCTGCATCATGTTAAGGACTGGGGAGTTTTTCAGGATCAAAAAGAAAGGCAAAATCCTAGCGGAAAACCTGGTTCAGTCTGCTTTCCACCAGACACTGGGAGATTAATTCACCTTTCAGCAGGACAAGAACATAAAACACAAGGCCAAATTATACACTGGAGTTGCTTACCAAGAAGACAGTGAATATGCCTGAGTGGCCGAATTAGAGTTTAAAAAAAACTTAAATCTACTTGAAAATCTATGGCAAGACCTGCAAATAGTTTGAAGAATTTTGAAAATAATAATTGTGAAATGTTTCACAATCCATGTGTGGAAAGCTCTTAGAGACTTACCCAGAAAGACTCACAGCTGTAATTGCTGTCAAAGGTGTTTCTACAAAGTATTGACTCAGGGGTGTGACTACTTATTTAAATTATAAAAAAAAATATATATTTTTCATTTGACCTTTTATTTAACTAGGCAAGTCAGTTAAGAACAAATTCTTATTTTCAATGATGGCCTAGGAACAGTGGGTTAACTGCCTTGTTCAGGGGCAGAACGACAAATATTTACCATGTCAGCTCGGGGATTCGATCTTGCAATCTTTTGGTTACTAGTCCAACGCTCTAACCACTAGGTTACCTGCCGCCCCAAATAATTTAACTTTTAAATAAATTAGCAAAAATGTCTACTAACATGTTAACACTTTGTCATTCTGGGGTATTGTGTGTAGATGGGTGAGGAAAAAATAATCTATTTAATCCATTTTGAATTCAGGCTCTAACACAACAAAATGGAATAAGTCAAGCAGTATGAATACTTTCTGAAGGCACTGTATGTTGGTGTTTCCTTTATTTTGGCAGTTACCTGTATATAGCATACTGCACATTGGGCCAGATAGCCATGGCCTACGGGCTTGATGGAAACCAAGGCTCAGCCTCTGACAGCCCACATGCCAAGACTTGCTCTGATTGCGTCTGACTCTGTGGGAAAGAGAACAGTGCAGAGAGAAGACGGACAAGTGTACAATAAACACCACAAAGGAAAAGTTTCACTGCCAGTTTAGACTGTAAACAGAGCAAATGGGTTTTAAATTATTTTCTTTATAACAAATTGACTTTAGATGGCTTTAGAGGTTTAGACAGAGTGAGGAAGTCTGGTGAAAAACCACTGATTCAATGATGACTCAGTCACAATACTGTATACAAATAGACAGGTCATGCTGACTAAACATAGACATTCAGCAAAACATCCGAGATTCATCGGCACGACTGCACTGCTACATTTTCTTTGACAATTCAAATATTTCTAACCAGAACCAGAGGAACACATCATATACACTGAACAAAAATATAAACACAACATGCAACAATTTCAAATATTTTACAGAGTTATTTCATATAAGGAAATGAATCCATTGAAATACATTCGTTAGGCCCTGATCTATGGATTTCACATCTGTTGGTCACAGATACTTAAAAAAAAGTAGGGGCGTGGATCAGAAAGTCAGTCAGTATCTGGTGTAACCACCATTTGCCTCATGCAGCACGACACATCTCCTTCACATACAGTCGATCAGGCTGTTGATTATCGGCTGTGGAATGTTGTCCCACTCCTCTTCAATGGCTGTGCGAAGTTGCTGGATATTGGCAGGCACTGGAACACAATGTTGTACACCTTGATCCAGAGCATCCCAAACATGCTCAATGGGTGACATGTCTGGTGAGTATGCAGGCCATTTCAGAACTGGGACAATTTCAGCTTCCCGGAATTGTGTATAGATCCTTGCGACATGGGGCTGTGCATTATCATGATGAAACATGAGGTAATGGCGTCAGATGAATGGCACAACAATGGGCCTCAGGATCTCGTCACGGTATCTCTGTGCATTCAAATTGCCATCGATTTAAAATGCAATTGTGTTCATTGTCCGTAGCTTATGCTTGCCCATACCATAACACTACCACCACCATGAGGCACTCTGTTCACAATGTTGACATCAGAAAACCCCTCGCCCACGACGCCATACACGCTGTCTGCCATCTGCAGGGTACAGTTGAAACTGGGATTCATCCATGAAGAGCACATTTCTCGGGGCATGCCAGTGGCCATCGAAGGTGAGTATTTGCCCACTGAAGTCAGTTACGACACCAAACTGCAGTCAGGTCAAGAGCCTGGTGAGGATGACGAGCACGCAGATGAGCTTCCCTGAGACGGTTTGTGCAGAAATTATTTGGTTGTGTAAACCCACAGTTTCATCAGCTGTCCAGGTGGCTGGTCTCAGATGATCCTGCAGATGAAGATGCCAGATGTGAAGGTCCTGGGCTGGCGTGGTTACACGTGGTCTGCGGTTGTGAGGCCGGTTAGACATACTGCCGAATTCTCTAAAACGACGGAGGCAGCTTATGGTACAGAAATGAACATTCAATTCTCTGGCAACAGCTCTGGTGGACATTCCTGCAGTCAGCATGCCAATTGCGTGCTTCCTCAAAACTTGAGACATCTGTGGCATTGTGTTGTGACAAAACTGCACTTTTTAGTGGCCTTTTATTGTGCCCAGCATAAGGTGCACCTGTGTAATGATCATGCTGTTTAATCAGCTTCTTGATATGCCACACCTGTCAGGTGGATGGATTATCTTGGCAAAGGAGAAATGCTCACTAACAGGGATGTAATCAAATTTGTGCACAGCATATTTGAGAAATTAGGTTTTTGTGCGTATGGAACATTTGTATTTTTTTTTCTCTTTCAGCTCATGAAACATGGGACATGCGTTTATTTTTGTTCTGTGTAGTTTATAAGTTGTCTTTTACCTCAGTGATTTTGAGTTGCAATATTGTGTTATGTACGGTATTATACATTGTTACTGCAATTAGAATGAATTATATTTGGGTTACACGCCTGGCTTGTGTTAACTTCAAAAGGGACTAAGGTGAACCTAAACTCACGCGCCTTAATGATCTAGTAAATTCCAACGAGGAATGTTTTGGCAAGGTTATGTAACTGAGTTAAATAACTTTGTTTTTGTTTGCCCGGCTACGTGTGGTGTATAACACCTCTGTGTGTTTTTGTGCGGCCAGCTCTGCTTTGTGGTGTTCTGGACCCCTCACATCTCTGAGAAGATTCTAGTGAATGTGATTGGTGTGGACCTTGCTTTCGCTGAGCTCTGTGTGGTTCCACTAAGGATTTTCTCCTTCTTCCCTCTGCCAGGTAAGGAGTGCACAAAGTGCGTAATATCTGTTGTTTGCAGCACTAGAGTTGTGAGTTTGATTCCCCCATGACCCACACATACTTGCTATATATAACAGGAAGTGTTACAGGAAATGTCTGACCATTTAGGATTAGTCACCCAAATGAGCCTCCTAGTATGTAGTGTCCTGACGTGTTCCTATCTGAGTACGAGGGTTTTCTGTGTTAACACAATGCTGAGCCCGGAGTCATGGGCTGTGGCCCAAATGGCACCCTTATTCCCTATATAGTGCACTACTTTGGACCAAAACTCCATTAGCTCTGGTCAAAAGTAGTGCACTATAAAGGTTATAGGGTGCCAGTAGGGCACTACAAAAGGAATAGGGGGCCATTTGGGATGCTGCCATGGTCTGCTGAGACAGCAGTCTGATGTGACGTTTCCACTGACTCTGTCCCGTGTGTGTAGTGACAGTCCGGGCCCACCTGACTGGCTGGCTCATGACCCTGAAGAAGACCTTTGTGCTGGCCCCCAGCTCTGTGCTCCGCATCATCGTCCTCATCACAAGCCTGGTCGTGCTGCCTTATATGGGGTAGGTGGACACCTCACTGAAATGGCACCCTATTCACTACTTTTGACTGGGTGCACTGTAAAGGGAATAGAGTTCCATTTAGTACACACGGTCTGTTTCCTTTAGCTAACATGTATGAGTTCCTGATTCACCAGTCTCATAAATGTAAGCTATGATGTGGCCTAATTTTGATGTGGTATGAGAGATTTGATATTGTAACGAGCCTGTATGGCCACCAAAACTCACATGTAGTTTAACTAGCATAAACAGCCCATGACGATAATTTCCCATGAAATAATCAAGTTGTCGTTTATTTGGATCAACAGCGCGCACCGACCTGACGCACATAAACGCCTCTAGAAATGACAGACCCAGCATGCCAAAGCGTCATCAACTACAGAAACCAATTTGCATAACATTGTGTGATATGCTGAGAGTGACGAAATCAGCTTCTATCTCCAGGCTATCAGACTGTTAAACAAACAGTCACCACTAGCCGGCCTCCGCCCTGTGCTCTGCACCTTAGAGACTCCTGTACATAGTCATTGAACACTGGTCAGTTTAATAATGTTTACATAGTGCTTTACCCACTGTGTGTGTGTGTGTATATATACACTAGAGGTCGACCGATTAATCGGAATGGCCGATTAATTAGGGCCGATTTCAAGTTTTCATAACAATCGGAAATCGGTATTTTTGGACACCGATTTTTTAAATACCTTTATTTAATCTTTATTTAACTAGGCAAGTAAGTCAGTTAAGAACACATTCTTATTTTCAATAACGGCCTAGGAACGGTGGGTTAACTGCCTCGTTCAGGGGCAGAACGACAGATTTTTACCTTGTCAGCTCGAGGGATTCAATCTTGCAACCTTACAGTTAACTAGTCCAATGCTCTAACCACCTGATTACATTGCACCCCACGAGGAAGCCTGCCTGTTACGTGAATGCAGTGAGCCAAGGTAAGTTGCTAGCTAGCATTAAACTTATCTTATAAAAAACAATCAATCATAATCACTAGTTAACTACACATGGTTGATGATATTACTAGTTTATCTAGCGTGTCCTGCGTTGCATATAATCGATGCGGTGCGTATCGTTGCTCCAATGTGTACCTAACCATAAACATCAATGCCTTTACACAGAAGTATATATTTTTAAACCTGCATATTTACCTAAAAGAAATCCAGGTTAGCAGGCAATATTAACCAGGGGAAATTGTGTCACTTCTCTTTTGGGCCACCTAATTTGCCAGAATTTTACGTAATTATGACATAACATTGAAGGTTGTAACATGTAACAGGAATATTTAGACTTATGGATGCCACCCGTTAGATAAAATACGGAACGGTTCCATATTTCACTGAAAGAATAAACGTCTTGTTTTCGAGATGATAGTTTCCGGATTCGACCATATTAATGACCTAAGGCTCGTATTTCTGTGTGTTGTTTAGTTTATTAATTCGACCATTTAAAAAAACAAGCACACATAAAACTTAAAAGCCATACATGCACATGAATAAAATCATCGAGGATAACACACAATAAAGTCTGGGACTTATTTCCATTGTGGTCCTCTTGAGACAAGAAGGCTATACAAGATCGAACACAGTACGGCAGTGAAATAATAAAACAAAAACATAAAAGAAGAACATCTCTCTCATCATTCCAGTTACATCATAGGGGTTATTCATATGGCACAGAGGACATCAAACATATTTTTACTTTATTTTTAAAGCTGTCCAGAGAGGACATTGTTTTAATAGGCAGAGGCAACTCATTCCATTCTGAGGCTCCAGTATACAAGAAAGTACCTTTCCCAGCATTACTCCTGAACCTGTATAAGCACACATCAGCAACACCTGATCTGGTGCTGTGATCGTGTTAGGGATGCACACAAGGAAAGTAATCACTTAAATATCTGGGCGCAGGACCATAAATACTCCTGTAAACCAAACCTAGTCTAATCTGGGACACCCTAGCCTCAACAGGCAGCCAGTTTAGTTCCTGAAAGCAGCTCCTGCCTATGTGAGTATGTGGACTCACCTTAAAAACTACCCTGATCAACTTATTCTGGACTATCTGGAGCTTCCCCTTCATAAGTTTAGATAAGCCCCCAAACCAGGAAGTACTAGCATAGTCAAAATGGCATTGAAAGAGGGCAGTAGCTAGCACTTTCATGGAGTCCTTTTCAAGCAGCTTGGACTTTCTAGCCAAAAACGTAATCCTGGCATTAACCTTCCCTAGCACCGTATTGGCCATGCTCACACCTCCCAAGATTCCATCAAGGATACATCCCAAGTAGCTAACAGAGGTTTTAGTAGTCAGCACCTCACCCCCTAACTCCACTCTGATTTCAGACAACCTACACAATTTAGGCCTGGATCCCAAAATAATTGCTTCAGTTTTCCCTAAGTGCAGAGATAAGTTATCTCCAAGCCATTTGCTAATGTTAGTAAGCTCTGTACTAAGTATGCTCTCCAACATAGTTTTACTTTTGTGAGACACCAGAAGTGTAGAGTCATCCGCATAAAGAAAAAGACGGCAAGAACAAGCATCTTTCATATCATTAATATACAATAAAAACAGCAGAGGCCCAAGCACGCTCCCCTGCGGAATGCCACAACTCATTGGTTTTGCCTGAGACAGTGAACCATTTACCTCTACTACTTGCTCCCTTCCTGATAAATAGGACTTTACCCAGCCTAGAGGGATACAGCTTAACCCCAGTGCCTAAAGTTTGGAGATTAGGAGACAGTGGTTAACTGTATCAAAGGCCTTCTGTAGGTCAAGCAGTACCATTCCACACAGGTTTCCCTCATCAATCTCTTTCCTGATGAAGTCAGTAAAGTAGACATGAATCAGTGGAGTATGTTTTTCTAAAACCCGACTGAAATTCATACATTAGACCCTGTTTGTTAACATATTCATACATTTGCTCATGTACAATTCTCTCCAGGATCTTTGATGTTACACAGAGGATAGATACAGGCCTATAATTCCCAGGGTCAGACTTGATCCCCTTCTTATACAGAGGTATAACTTTAGCTTGTTTCATGTCCCTGGGTAAGGTGCCTTGTTCAAGAGAGAGATTAACAATATGCGTAATACAAGGGCCAATTTGCTCAGCAGAATCTATTAGAAACCTTGCAGGAATATTATCCAGGCCTGTGGCTTTGGAGCATTTAAGCTCTGCCAGCATACTGACTATTTTGGCTGTTGCTACCTTTGCAAAAGAAAAAGAGTTTTGCTGAACCCCTAACTCTACATAATACTTCTTGACTTGGTTGCTTCCATACACACCAGAACTGGTGGGCAGCTTGCTAACCAGCTTGCTGGCAACAGAAGTAAAAAAAAAAAAAAGAGTTGAATTCATTGGCAACCTCTGCCTTTTCATATACCATCTCCCCTTTGATGTTCAGTCCAATACTGTTTAGTTTGTTTTTGGTAGTACTACTACAGCCTAGTTCCTTAAATTATTTCCAAAGCTTTTTAGGGTCATTTTTGTTTTCAATTATTTTCTCAGCAAATAATGTTTGCTATGTTATAACTAAGTCTATGATTTGATAGAGCAGTCTGACTGAGCGATGGTAGGCAGCAACAGGCTCGTAAGCATTCATTCAAACAGCACTTTCGTGCGTTTTGCTTCAAGCATTGCGCTGTTTATGACTTCAAGCCTATCAACTCCCGAGATTAGGCTGGTGTAACCGATGTGAAATGGCTAGCTAGTTAGCGGTGTGCGCGCTAATAGCGTTTCAAGTCACTCGCTCTGAGACTTGGAGTGGTTGTTCCCCTTGCTCTGCATGGGTAACGCTGCTTCGAGGTTGGCTGTGTTCCTGGTTCGAGCCCAGGTAGGAGTGAGGAGAGGGACGGAAGCTATACTGTTACACTGGCAATACTAAAGTGCCTATAAGAACATCCAATAGTCAAAGGTTAATGAAATACAAATGGTATAGAGAAAAAGAGTCCTATAATAACTACAACCTAAAACGTCTTACCTGGGAATATTGAAGACTCATGTTAAAAGGAACCACCAGCTTTCATATGTTCTCATGTTCTGAGCAAGGAACTTGAACGTTAGCTTTCTTACATGGCACATATTGCACTTTTACTTTCTTCTCCAACACTTTGTTCTTGCATTATTTAAACCAAATTGAACATGTTTATTTATGAGGCTAAATTGATTTTGATGTATTATATTAAGTTAAAATAAGTGTTCATTCAGTATTGTTGTAATTGTCATTATTACAAATACATTTCTATTTTAAAAATCGGCCGATTAATCGGTATCGGCTTTTTTTGGTCCTCCAATAATCGGTATCGGCGTTGAAAAATCATAATCGGCTGACCTCTAATATATACACACAATTTATATTCTGGTCTGACATTGATTGTTTTGATATTTCTTAATTAAAAATGTTATGGATTATGTGTGTAATGTTTATTTTTGTGTTTTACTGCACTGTTGGTGCTAGAAACAAGCATTTCGCTGCACCTACGACAACATCCTCAAATCGGTGTATCGAACAATAAACTTTGATTTGACACATTACAATATGATTTATGTCCTATTCTAAAACGGAATATCTAAAGATGGTCTATTTGAATTCAGCAAACTTTGTTTATTGCTTAGTGTGAAATTTTGATTGGACTCCAATCTGACACGGAGTTGAGGAGCTGCTCTCTGTTTCATGATAAGCAAACATGAATAGAAATGTAATCAGGAATATGTAAATTGTTACCGTTCACCACATCACCTACCATCAAATGCAGACTTTGCAAATTCAGTGTGAGGGTATGAGTTGATGGGTTCTCTGCGGTTTTATATTTAGCCAATAGCCTCATTAAATCTTTAGACCGGTTCTTTGTGCATGGTTTTGAATTAAACATAAGGTAGCATAATATACAGTAACAGTGAAAAGTTTGGACACCTACTCATTCCAGGGTTTCCTTATTTTTACTCTTTTCTACATTGTAGAATAATAGTGAAGACAAACTATGAAATAACACATATGGAATTATGTAGTAACCAAAAAAGTGTTAAATCAAAATATTTGAGATTCCTCAAAGTAGCAACCCTTTGCCTTGATCACAGCTTTGCACACTCTTGGCATTCTCTCATCCAGCTTCATGAGGAATGCTTT
The DNA here is from genome assembly GCF_045679555.1 of Salvelinus alpinus. NCBI lineage: Eukaryota > Metazoa > Chordata > Actinopteri > Salmoniformes > Salmonidae > Salvelinus > Salvelinus alpinus. Next base: position 32,926,448 of record NC_092095.1, read on the forward strand.
TCCAACAGTCTTGAAGGAGTTCCCACATGCTGAGCACTTATTGGCTGCTTTTCCTTAACTCTGCAGTCCAACTCATCCCAAACCATCTCAATTGGGTTGAGGTCAGGTGATTGTGGAGGCCAGGTCATCTTATGCAGCACTCCATTCTCCTTGTTCAAATAGCCCTCACACAGACTGGAGGTGTGTTTGGAGGGTCATTGTCCTGTTGAAAAACAAATGATAGTCCCACTAAGCGCAAACCAGATGGGATGGCGTATTGCTGCAGAATGCTTTCGTAGCCATGCTGGTTAAATGTGCCACCAGCAAAGCACCCCCACACAATCACACCTCCATGCTTCATGGTGGGAACCACACATGCAGAGATCATCCATTCACCTACTCTGCGTCTCACAAAGACACAGCGGTTGAAACCTTGGTAGGCCGTCATTGTAAATAAGAATTTGTTCTTGTCTGACTTGCCTAGTTAAATAAATATTAAAAACAAAATCTCAAATTTGGACTCATCAAACCAAAGGACAGATTTCCACCGGTCTAATGTCCATTCTTCTTATTGGTGTCCTTTAGTAGTGGTTTCTTTGCAGCAATTCGACCATGACGGCCTGATTCACTCTGTCTCCTGTGAACAGTTGATGTTGAGATGTCTTACCTGAACTCTGAAGCATTTATTTGGGTTGCAATTTGAGGTGCAGTTAACTCCAATGAACTTATCCTCTGCAGCAGAGGTAACTCTGGGTCTTCCTTTCCTGTGTCGGTCCTTATGAGAGACAGTTTTATCATAGCGCTTGATAGTTTTTGCTCGTGCACCTGAAGAAACTTTCAAAATTCTTAATTTTCTGGATTGACTGACCTTCATGTCTTACAGTAATAGACTGTCGTTTCTCTTTGCTTTTTTGAGCTGTTCTTGCCATAATATGGACTTGGTCTTTTACCAAATAGGGTTATCTTCAGTATACCACCCATACCTTGTCACAACAACTGTTTTGGCTCAAACACGTTAAGAAATTCCACAAATTAACTTAAGGCACACCTGTTAATTGAAATGCATTTCAGGTGACTACCTCATGAAGCTGGTTGAGAAAATGCCAAGTGTGCAAAGCTGTCAAGGCAAAGGGTGGCTATTTTGAAGAATCTCAAATAACATATTTTGATTTGTTTAACACTTGTTACTATGTGTTCTTTCATAGTTTGTCTTCACTATTATTCTACAATGTAGAAATAAAAATAAAGAAAAACCCTTGAATGAGTAGGTGTGTCCAAACTTTTGGACTGGTACCGAGTTAATAAAACATGCATCTATGTGCTATGCTCAAAGCGAGTGTTTTTGTTGCACAAGAATTTGACCCATCGACAATACTAGCTGCCCTTTTACCCTACCTTATCTGTAAATGCAAGTGAATGTGTCACTGCCATTTCTGTCTGAACCACATGCGACAAAGCGGTGTCACTTCAAGATGGTCATTTCACTGTGGGCAAATGGTATCTGAGCATAAATCACTATAAAAGACTGACCATAATAGAGAGGACTTCCATCGCTTAGCAACGCCTCTCATCCGGACTGACAAGCCGAAGCCAGTACATCAGACCTGCTGCTATACTTTCTTTACCCCAGAAAAAAACATCCGTGTTTGATAGACGCCAGGCTATTTCACAACAAGACATCTAGGATGACTTGCATTCTTCCAGAACTAATTCGCACATTTTTCACTTGCCACACACTAAATGGCCATTTTGCTTTAGTTTCTTTGGAGGAAGGGTGAAATGGGCTTATTTTAGTCTATACGGCCCCCCAAAATGTATCCCAATAGGGTAAGTCTGTACCACATAGGCCTACGGTATATCCTGTATTCTGAGCCCTACTGTCAGTTGTTCCAGTGTTAATGAAAGCTGGGGTTTGTCTTTCAGTGTCCACGGGGCCACACTGGGGGTTGGGTCCCTGTTGGCTGGTTTCATAGGGGAGTCTACCATGGTGGCCATTGCTGCCTGCTATGTCTATCGAAAACAGGTGAGAGAACCCCTACATAAAGGAAGAGTAAGAAACTGTATAGCAGGGTTCCCCAGCTGGCGGCCCACGGGTGATTTTCATTTGGCCCCCCAAGTTGAGCAATTTATTGTTGGACATACGACTGTAAAAACACCAGCAAGTAAGCTCCAAGTTATTTTAATTTAGGAAATCTGTTCCAAAGTATTCCCACACGTGAGATATGTGACCCTTTACAAATGCAAGCATGATTGTTGTAGTCATATGTTTGTGCTTCTTGCGGTCAATTTGTAGTCTACAACTTATTTGTAGTTATGTTCCGGCCCCCTGACCATCCGCTCAAGAAAATATATTGTCCCGTGCCTGAATCTAGTTGATGAGCCCTGCTGTATAGCCTTAACAGTGAAGTACAAAATAACAAGAAATTGCTCTTCATCTCTTTCTCTCCTTTCCCACAGAAAAACAATGAGATGGCCAGCGAGCTGGTGGTGGAGGGAGAGGACTCGGCTCCTATGAGCGAGGTGTGTTCCAGAACTCAGATGGATGCCATTGAGGAGCTCCAGGAGTAGAGGCACTTGGAGAGAGAGGAGAAATTGGAGCTGAGCTCCATTAGAAAAAGGGAATTCCAGTGGAAGTAGGCTCTAATACCGGACCTGAGAGAACACAGATCGCTTAATAGGCTCCTTGAGTGGATGATCTGCCATGATGAGGAACACGCACTGTACAGACAAGCCATGCACTGAAATCCATGTAAATACCTTCCAATCCTCTGGACAATTAATGTATTCATGAACTGCAGAAATAGGATAAGTATTAATCACTTTCATCATCGTGTTACTGCTAATTGAGCATGGGAAATAACTGATAGTAGGAAAACCGGTCCTCAGCTAAGGGAAATGTGTTGGAGAAATTGAAACATTATTTTACTTGGATAATCAAGTAAAAGAAGCACAGCTTTATTTTAATGCCGGAACATTTTAAAAGGACCTGTTGAGTTGGGCAAGTGTATTTTACATTGAATGGTGTTCAAGAACTATAGTTCTGTTTTATATAGGCGACGGGAATTTGCAAAGTGTATATTAACTTGCAGAAAGGGGTCGGGAATCCCTCAGTATCTTAGTGGGTGTGTGTGACTGTGTTTGCATCATTATGCTCGTCCACTTTATGCAGTCTGGGAATGTTTCATTTTATTTTGACAAGTATAGCTATTTTCTTAATAGCACATTCTGACTGTTCGATGTACATATTGTAAAGGCATTATATTATTTGGCAAATAAATTGTTATTTAAAGAGCCCATCTGACTATTGAAACATTGACACATAGTGAGAATTTATTTTGAAAATATTGATTTTATTTCCTTTAAAAACTCTGCAATCATACTGCACAAATTGAACACTGTAGAAAAGTGTTTACCCAAGTGGTATAATCAGTGTTAGCTTTTTTTTTCAACCTTTTCTTCCAAAATGGTCTCCAGGCAGCAACCAATGTTCACCCATATTGTGCATAAATGACTTAAGGCAACATGTAGAACCCAACTCAGAGGCTGCTGGTTTGACAATGAACCAGGAAACTGTTGCCAGTATCTGGATTTTGCAACAACATTGGCACAATGCATTTTCTCCAAGACCACCTTGGTTAAAGTCAGCATGTTATATTTTGAAATAATACCACACCTTTACTCGAGCGTATGGCAGCAAGCAGAGACCTGGCATGCCACTGATGCAGGGACAAATGATCAAACAAACTCCTCCCTTCTGTACTCCAGTTACTGCTAACCTTACCAGTGCCTTAAAATTGTGTATTTCACGAGTTACATAAAATAAATCTTCTAAATTTAAGTACCAATAACTAACTGGTAGCTAAAATTGATTCAAGGTCATGGTTTCAGTGTCAAACAATGCTAAAATGTGCTGTGAGGAATCGACCTCTGCATACTGTAGCCTACTCTGCTCTCACCCTTTATGGGTGTTTTAGTACCCATTTACACCTGCCATTAAAAAAAATGCATCCCATCATCAGTTCTAGTCAGATTCCAAAAGCTCTTTTTCCAACAGGTGTAAATGGGGCCATAATGTCAATAGGCAGGAATATGTTCAGTGTTCACCCAGTCAACATGAGTGCTTTCTGTTCTGCCTGCCATGAGCAGCTTCTTCAGTGGCAAATCAGGGACTTTGAGTCCAATCAGCTTGCATTGAGGTCTTCTGGGACCTGGAGTCCATTGGGCTGGCCCACTGGGACATTGTAGTGCCGGTCATCCTCTGTGACCAGACATACACAGGGCCAGTCTTCCTTATGGTCGTCGGGAAAATAGGTGACAAACTCCTCTGTGTTTGCCATGTACAGCCTGTAGACTTGGATGGTGCACTGCAAGGCATACCCCAGCAGAAACATCTCCACCTACACTCAGGAACCAATGAGATAGGGAGTTGACGCTTTATACTTAGAACATCATTATGGTATTGAGAGTTAGTGGGAGTATTGGATCCATTGTCTGAGGACTTTGAAAATTAAGTTCTGTACAAGCCTCTTAAAAGTACTAGGGCTCGAATATTGGTTTATTCAGATCAGTTGAACGCTATAGCGCGAGTTAAATCAAAGTCATTTCCGATTGAGCCGACATATTGCAGCACTTAACGTGAATGCAGTCTCCGAACGCGGGAACATTGCCTTAAATTCTATTGCGCTATAGCTCGGAATTGAATCGAGCCCATACTATGTTATACATTCTTCCCTGAGACACTGCTCTGTCATTGATACTAAGCTTCAAATCCAAACTCGAATGTTAATCTCTGGCCTGCTCTGACCTTCCCAAGAGTCACTGAACAATCCAGAAAGACCCTGAGGCTTAGGCTGAACTGCTGTTGAGGACATAAGAACAGATGGTACAGTGCAAGTGTGTGCATGTTAGACTTCAAGGTTTGGTTTGTGGGAAAGCTAAAACACACCCATCCTATTGTATCCTCTTGTTTTGCTCAGCACTGATTATGACTACCGGTTAAATGGTACCTCTACTATGGGTTTGGATGGGAAAAGTCCAGCTAAAATACCAACTTAAAAAGCAAAAAGATCCTGGTTTACCACCATTTAACTGCCAGGAAAGGCTGCAGTGTTGGAAAATATATTTTACCAAGCTACCCTTAAAAAGGAAAATTCCACCCCAAAACTATTTTGGTATTTGTTTCATTAGTCCATTGTTGATAGTCCCAAAATGTCAGCAATCAAAGTTTCAAGAGATGCAACTTTCAAAATACAGAAATCTGATCCGTTTGATGATGCAAAACGCAGCATCATACGGGTCAGACCTCTGTAAGTTGACACTTTGATTGCTGACAAGCAAAACATTTTGGGACTCCATCAACCATTTCTCTATGAATTTGGTCAGGTCACCCAAAAAAGGTACATATTGCAGCTTAAAAATATATAGTTAATTTTAAAAAGTACTTTGTGAAAAATTATAGTATGAAAATCTGAAATGTCAGAGTACAAATTGCGAGAACAGAATTCTCAGATTAGTCTATTAAACAAAAAAAACTGTTTCAAGAGAATTAGGCAGGTCTGATGATGAAAAAGAGAACGTCAACTTCATCCATAGTTTTTCTTTTTGCAAAAAAAAGTGTGTAGTTCCAGTAGATAGCTACACATCTAAATGGCAAGAAAGTCCTTAACTACTGAAAAAAACTAACATTTTTATTTAGGTCAACTACCACCAAGCTACTGAAAAATGTAGTTAAATGACTAGTTGAACTACATTTAGTTCACTACTCCAACACTGAAAGACGTTTAATTGATGCCTATGAAAACTCCATTAGAGACAGTGTTTGGGCTTATGTATATCTAGAAGTATTAATGCATGTTCATTTGAACAAGGGAGGGGACCATGTTTGTGTGTTACGTCTCCACAGCAACCTGCTGCTCACCTGCTCCAGCCCCCCGCTGAATCCCACTTGGCTCAGGTGGTTGGACAGGAAGCTGCGTGGGCAGTCGGAAGAGTCGCGTGCGTAGAGAAGCCAGCAGAAGACGGGCACGTCTCCTCCCTCTTGCATGGTGGTGTGGAGCTCCACGGCCCGGCCCAGCATGAGGAGCTTCAGGGCTTCCAGCAGGCCCAGCTCCTCCTCCCCTCCCTGGAACACACGCTCACACAGACACAGTCTCTCCTCCGCACTGGAGCAGCCCACCGCCTCCTGCCACTGGGCACAACACACACGCCACATACTGTCAACATCACCATGGCTGGAAATCATATACTGCATGTATATTGAATTATTGCTCTTTTCTCAACCACAATTCACACACAGTCAACATTTTATGGCTGGATGTCATACTGCTCTTATCTTGCAATTCATGACTTCAGTGTCAGTCAGTTGTCACCATAATATGAAGGTGACAGTATACACCATTTTCCCATTAGTTGGTGATATTAGGGTACAGCTACCAACCATCTAACGGCAGAGGGAGAAGTCTTTGAAGTCTAATCAAGAACAGAATTCCTCCAGAGGTGGAATAGGCTGTTTGATGCCAGCCAGAGGTCTCACGTTGCGATACAGTCTACTTTCCACAGATATGTATTAAACTGTTTCCTGAAGACTGAGGATCAATCTGTCCTGTCTCCTCCTGTTTAATATCAGGCTGCTTCAATAAAACACAGCAATCCACAAGGGAGGGTACAGTCAGTGCAGTATACCACAAACTACTCTAAAACTGCCATTAAAACCCTCTCCCATGTGGTCATAATTACAACCATAAGGTTTGGGAATCAGCTACGTCTCCATTGAAAGTCTGAGAAAAGACATTGGTGTTTCCGTCTTAAATACAGTACAACGTGTACAGTACATAGGGCTGGGTAAAGAAGGCATGGGCGGTACCCTGTTCTGGAGGAGTTCCATGTAGCGTTTGAGCTGTTGGGCGGCGTCTTCGCTTTCCTCCCTCGGTCTGCACTCTGAGGGGAACATCCACTGGCCAATCAGGCCCTCCAGCTCCTCCAGCCACTGTGGAGAAGAAACCGGGTTGTATTCATTATGCACCAAACTGAAGAAAACTGATTAAAATGGGGAGGGACATCCTTGAACTTGTCTAATAGGAAATGTTTGATTTCCATTGCAAAATGTTTAGCTACGGTGCACACTAATGAATGCGACCAAGATACAACAGATTATAACGGCAAGCCATACTGACCATCAGGCAGCTAATGTCCATGGTACTGGGGTCGTAGGTATAGACAGTATGAGGGCTAATATACACGTTTTAGAGTGTACACAGCATTAGTTATGCAAGCCTGGCGTACCGTGGAAATGTGTTCGTCCTGCAGCCATACAGGCAGCTGGGTGCTGGTGGAGAGCACCTGGAACAGAGTGGATCGGAGGGCACAGTAGTTATCTCCTCTCACCCGTCTCAGGCTCCCAAACCTCTGAGACAGCTCAGTGTAACCCTGGGACCAGACAGGAAGAGCAAACTAGTATGACTCATCTTGTAAGAATGTCCTAAATATTCATCTTAAAATGGGACAATCTGGTATTTGAAAAACAACAACGCAGTCGCTCCTCTGCTCCGCAACAAAAACAGCAGTGGTGGGGGCGGTCAGTGGCGCCGTTTCACCCTACTCCGGATTCCATCTTTAAAAAGGTCCATAAATGAAGGAACCAATCCCATATTTCCTTTTTTTAAATATAAGATCATAGTAACTGGCTAATCAACTGACCTTTCTAATAAGGGTACTTTTGGCAGTGTTTCCCTTCCACTCTCTCTCACTGTAGGACGTAATATCCACCATTGGCTCCAGACTGCATCGGTCCTCAACCTTTGGAACTGAGATAGGGAGAGAAGAGAAAGTGAGAAAGAGAATACTAAATATTGAATCAAAATATTTGTGGGTATACCATTAAAGGAGACACTGGTGTTCTGGGAAAAAAGGTGATCTGAAAGTGACTGACGTGTGATTTCAAACAGTGGCTCCGGTCCTGCATGTTTGACTGGCCCCTGGGGGAGCTCTTCAGCTCCTCGATACAGGTCTTCCTCGCTAAAAAGCGGATGATAGTTAATGATGTTATTATTAACATGTCAAATAATAGAAGATCATTTTGGTTCAATTATGTGACATTGACACTGATCTGCAGTCAGTTCTAAGGTACAAAGGGAGACATTGACAAACCTAACTCCCAGATCCTCCCCAGCAGGACCATCTTCTTCCCTCACTTGTAACACCTCCAAATCAGCTGAGGTGCTGGGCCCCTGATGGGCCTCTCTTTTTTGGACCTCCTCCCCTCCAGTCTCATCCCCCGTCATGGCCCCTGCAGCAGCACTCTCCATCTCCTCATCCTCCTGTTCCTTTGTTTCTGGCACTTCTTCCTCCGCTCCTTCATTTAAGAGGCCTTTCAAAGATGGGACTTCAACCAATCCACCCTGGATACCTTCCTTCGCTTGTTCACAGGAGTTTTGACTGGAGAGAGAAGTCGATAAAGCCATTCTATGAATTGCATGCATTTGCACTTCACGTACTACAGGCAGGCATCACACTCTACATTTCATGAGAAGAGCATCTCTACTGTCATGGTCTTATGTTCTTACACCACATTTCTCTTGTACAGTCTGGCCTCAGGCGAGGCACAATGTTAGTGCCATTCTAATGTTCAACTGTAGAAGACGACACTTTGATCTACCTTTTGAGGAATCATCTAAACTCAGCAACAAAAAGAAACGGCCCTTTTTCAGGACCCCGTCTTTCAAAGACCATTCGTCAAAATCCAAATAACTTCACAGATCTTCATTGTAAAAGGGTTTAAACACTGTTTCCCCATGCTTGTTCAATGAACCATAAATAATTAATGAACATGCACCTGTGGAACGGTCGTTAAGACACTAACAGCTTACAGACGGTAGGCAATTAAGGTCACAGTTATGAAAACTTAGGTCTCTTTATACTGTCCTTTCTACTGACTCTGGAAAAACACCAAAAGAAAGATGCCCAGGGTCGCTGCTCATCTGTGTGAACATGCCTTAGGCATGCTGCAAGAAGGCATGAGGACTGCAGATGTGGCCAGGGCAATAAATTGCAATGTCCATACTGTGAGACGCCTAAGACAGCGCTACAGGGAGACAGGACAGACAGCTGATCGTCCTCGCAGTAGCAGACCACGTGTAACAAACACCTGCACAGGATCGGTACATCCGAACATCACACCTGCGGGACAGGTACAGGATGGCAACAACAACTGCCCGAATTATACCAACAGGCTTGTAGGCCTGTTGCAAGGCAGGTCCTCACCAGACATCACTGGCAACAATGCCGCCTCTGTGCACAAACCCACAGTCGCTGGACCAGACAGGACTGGCAAAAAGTGCTCTTCACTGACGAGTCGCGATTTTGTCTCACCAGGGGTGATGGTCGGATTCACGTTTATCGTCGAAGGAATGAGCGTTACACCGAGGCCTGTACTCTGGAGCGGGATCGATTTGGAGGTGGAGGGTCCGTCATGGTCTGGGGCGGTATGTCATAGCATCATCGGACTGAGTTTGTCGTCATTGCAGGCAATCTCAACGCTGTGAGTTACAGGGAAGACATCCTCCTCCCTCATGTGGTACCCTTCCTGCAGGCTCATCCTGACGTGACCCTCCAGCATGACAATGCCACCAGCCATACTGTTCGTTCTGTGCGTGATTTCATTCAAGACAGGAATGTCAGTGTTCTGCCATGGCCAGCGAAGAGCCCGGATCGCAATCCCATTAAGCACGTCTGGGACTTGTTGGATCGGAGGGTGAGGGCTAGGGCCATTCCCCCCAGAAATGTCCAGGAACTTGCAGGTGCCTTGACGGAAGAGTGGGGTAACATCTCACAGCAAGAACTGGCAAATCTGGTGCAGTCCATGAGGAGGAGATGCACTGCAGTACTTAATGCAGCTGGTGGCCACACCAGATACTGACTGTTACTTTTGATTTTGACCCCCCCCCTTTGTTCAGGGACACATTATTCAATTTTTTTGTCACATGTCTGTGGAATTTGTTCAGTTTATGTCTCAGTTGTTGAATCTTGTTATGTTCATACAAATATTTACACGTTAAGTTTGCTGAAAATAAACGCAGTGAGAGGACGTTTCTTTTTTTGCTGAGTTTATGTTCACAGCAGGAAACAGTATGGAACATAGATCAAATTACACTCAAAATAACGCTGAGACGGCAAAGGTGTAGAGACTTGAAAGGCCTTTCCAGGAGAACAGTAATGTGGACCACTCAGAGTAATTCATTCCTATCACTCAAACTCATTTCACTATTAATCATGGTTATTTTTTGCTTAACTTTTAGGAAATTAAGGACTGCATTCTTTTCATATTACATCATAGAGATAGATGGTTGAAAGCACACCTGCACAATTCCGTTGTGTGATATTCTTTTTATGGTCTTTGGATGCCCCCTAATGGTGGCAAAGGAAGTTACAACCCAAAATATATTTTTACACAGTTTATATCATTCAGTTTATTTCAACAAGTTGTGATAAGTTGATAAGTTGTACATTTCCATTGTAAATATGAGTCTACTCACCTCTTGCTGGTCCCAGAGGAACTCACTCTCACTGGTTCCTTCACTAGTCCAGTGAGGTTTTGGGGAACCAGACCATTCTGTGTGGGCTCCGTAGCTCCTGTTAAAGCTGGAGAAGCCTCAGGATCCTGTGGACTGTCATCCAGGTGCGCTACAGAGCTCCTATTCTCTTTACCATCAACCCCCTTCATCACAGTGCTATACACGAGGGGACAGGGAGGAAAGATGTATGTAATGCACACTGAATACACAAAGAGTCACCCAGAAATCCCAATGGTTTGAACTGAAGCTACAGCCGTTTTAGCCATAGACATTTGACTTACATAGTGGGAGATGGAGATGAGGGCAGGTGAGGGACACTGTCGGTAGATGCTGCCTTCTCACAGGCCTCTGGTGGGGTGAGCTGGGAGTCTGGGAGAGATGTGACCACCACAGTGCCAAGACAACACTTCTCTGGCTCCGCATTGTGGAGGGGTATTGTTGAATCCTCATCCACAGTTTCAGAGGTAATGGATTCTACTGGTATCTCAGCTTTGAGGGCAAAGGCATCAGGTATAATTGTTATATTATCTGAGTGTTCATTCTGGACCACAGTGGAGGTCTGCTCAGCAAGTAGAGCTACATCTATCTCAGCCGGGACTTTCTCTGCATCTCCTCCTCCTTGCGCATCTTCCTTATGGGGACCCTGGGGAGGATCTGAAGTGCATATCTGAGCTTCTACATTTGTGCTCTCTGTGGCTGTATCCTCAATGCTTTTGTCCAGTGCTGTAAGGATGGAGTTTGCTATGAGTCCAGTGCCTGTGTTGGGAGATGGCTCCTCAGCCTGTCTGTCTTCTGTCTGGAGGAGTCCATTCTTCTCTATAGTCTGGGGCTGGGCAATGTCTTCCTTTCCATTGGTTTTGGGAGGGACACTACACCACACTTGCACAGTCACAACAGCCACCTCTTTGTCTTTCTTTTCCTCTGCATCGTCTCCTCCCGTTTTCCTGCGATAAATCATCCACGGAAACAAAACTAACATGTTTCAAAATACATGTACTACCAGGCAAAACTATGGAAGATTACAGGTGCTTCATGTGTTTGCCAATGGTTTGACTTGTTAATTCAAGTGGTGTGTTCCCACTGGGCACAGACGTCAGTTCAACGTCCAGTTTTGATTTACATTTGGTTGAGTTGTCAACTAACTATTTAGGTTAAAAGTTGGGTGAAATAGAATACAAAATGTCCTTATGTTGATGATTTTTTGCAAATCCAATCAGTTTTCCACATTGATTCAATGTCATCACATTGTTTATGGGGGTTGAAATGACCTGGAAACAATGTTGATTCAACCAGTTTTTGCACAGTGGGTTTTGATTGCAGTCCAACCAATGACTGATTTAATTAGGTAACCAACGGCAGTGTTGAGTCATAATCTTACCTCACTTCAGAATCTTCCTTGGAACCATTGTGGAATCCAGAGACCTCTCCACATTCTGATGAGGATTCTGGAACCTTGACACCCCCATGAAGTAACCCACTTATTTCCTCCACATTGTCACAGGGACTAGCACCAGGACAACACCAGTTTCCCATTCCCACTTAGACAATGCACACTCTCTGCCTCTTGAAAGTAGGTCTTGGGTAAAATGGCGTAACGTTACTCTGAAATCCACAGGGTCTTGGTTCCTACCCTGGTGAATTGGAGGAGCTTATTCAGAAATATATATTTTAGGTCCATTACAAACTGTTCAGAGCATTTGTAAAAACCTGACCTAAAACTCTAGAGGACAGAGAGAGGATACCAATTCCATGCTGTGAGAGCCCAGGCCATACTGTAGCGTCAGGATTTATTGTTGGTCCTATGAGCAAAAGAGAACATACAGCAGAGGAAGCTGGTGAGATGGGCTATAGGAGGACGGGCTCACTGAAATGGAATATATGGAACGTTATTGAACACCTCAAACATATGGAAACCACATGTTTTACTCCGCTCCATTAACACTATTCCAGCCTTTACGATGAGCCCGTCCTCCTTTAGCTCCTCCCACCAGCCTCCACTGACATGCAGTGAAATTCAACATTAGATTCCTATTTATTTCACCCTTGTATGAAGTAGCCTATATCTTTATACTGACTGGAATATATGTATACTGAATAAAATTACTGGAGGAGCAATGGCATGCAAATCACTTTTTAAAAGGAGTAAAAAAAAATATAATTACACAAAAAGAAAGAAAAGGCGCATGCGCTATTAGGACTCGTCTCCGCAGGCGGCTGTGGGAGAGAAGATAAACGGTCGGTGCAAATCCTGGATCCTTGGGAGGTCCATACCCCCCCCTTACCATTTTAAACTTCCACTTCAAACGAGTAGGGCCGTCCCAAGGATCCCGTATAGCAAACACCGAAGAGCAATAGCGGCACCTCACCTTGATGTTGCTTGTTTACCACAATACGGTGCTGCGATTACCCTTCGGTTTCGATTCATTTTCGGAAAAGACACAACATACTGTATCATTCACGGCTGGGCTGTCATAGACGCTCCTCGAAACGTGATAATGTTGTTTAGCCAATTCTACTGACTGGCGTGATCAACGCTTGTGCCACCCCGTCCGATGCACGGAAGTGCAATAAATAAACGTGGAGGGTGTGTCTTCCAACAGCAAGAAATGTGTAGTGTGGCGAGCCATTAGATTTAATGACAAATATTGTGACGTAGATTCTTGGAAAACGTTACATATAATTTGTTGTGAGAACGCTAGGATAAGGGTTATCAGTTATTCCTTCCAACATTGTAGCACAGCTAAGCTTGCAAGCTAATAATAACAGTTTGCTACAATGTTACAAGCAGCATGCGCTCAAGACAAAACAGCTGCATACGCAGGAAGTTTAGCGCACGACAGTTTCATAATATGGTCTGAAACTCTTGACAGCTCAGGTCTGAAAAATGTGATTCTTGGCCAACATACACACAGCATAATGCTAAGGATATATACATGAACGACGTACATTCGACACTCACATGTCTACTTACTTTCAACGCTGACTGCTGCTGTACACGGTTCCAAAATATAGTTTTACAGTTGTCCCACTTGTTGTGAAATACAGCCACCAGTTGATAATCGTCGTTCTGCTGGAATGGGGGTGTGTTTGACAGTTCAACATAAACAACAAAGATGTTTGATATATGAAGATGTCATACTCAGCATTTTACCATTGAAAAAAAAGGTCACAGTTCCGGTCTGCTTAAAGTGCAATATGCAGAAATCGCTCCGCCTTTTCCTGGTTGCTAAAATTCAAATAGTTCGCCTAATTTCATGTGACAAAAAAAGCAGTCATTGCGTAGAGAATCATTGTACCATTTAAACCGCTGTGAAATATATGATCCATAACCCAAAATATTGTATTTTTAGTGGTTTGAAGCTGGTGTACAAAACCGAAAGTAAAAGCAAAAACGACACTTTTTCAACCTGTATTTAACTAGGCAAGTCAGTTAAGAACAAATTCTTATTTACATTGACGGCCTACACCGGCCAAACCCGGACAACGCTGGGCCAATTGAGTGCCGCCCTATGGGACTCCCAATCACGGCCGGTTGTGATACAGCCTGGAATCGAACCAGGGTGTCTGTAGTGACGCCTCTAGCACTGAGATGCAGTGCCTTAGACTGCTCCACTCGGGAGCCCAACTTCAGAAGGGGGCACATAGAAATAGCTCACATAGAACCTCTACCTCTTCTTAGACTTGCTTTCAATGAGAATGACAGATGTATAATTCTATGTGAATTTGGTTGGGTCTAACATTAATTTGACAAAAGCTGGATCCCTTCTAGCCATGACCCTTGTTAATCAATGACTGTATGAGTGGAGGCTGGTGGTAGGAGCTATAGGAGGATGGGCTCATTGTAATTGCTGAATTGGAATAAATGGAACGTTATCACGACATAACACAAGTTGTTTTGTCGAGATCACGAGATCACGAGATAATAAAAAGTATCATGCATCATTAATTAATTTGTTCAAATGCATGATAAAGCACCACTTCAAGGAGCCCTGTGATCTCGTGGGGCATTTAAGCACTGAACGATGCCTGACAGGCAGCTCTGTCTCCCAGGCTGCGCTCCCCCCAAGACCTCAGCCAATCGCATGCAAGGAACAACGCAGCATAATTGGCTACTCTTGTGAGCTAGCTCCCCAACAAGCTCTTTAGCTCAAGGTAAGGGACATTTATCTTGCTAACGTTCTAATATATAAACTGGTAATGAGCTCCAAACACAAATGAGAGCATTATGTTAGTATGAAACTTATAGATGACCTGGAGCCAGTGGGAATATGTAGCGAGGGCCAGCCGACTAGAGCGTACAGGTCGCAGTGGTGGGTGGTATACGGGGCTTTGGTAACAAAACGGATGGCACTGTGATAGACTGCATCCAGTTTGCTGAGTAGAGTATTGGAAGCTATTTTTTAGATGACATCTCCGAAGTCGAGGATCGGTAGGATAGTCAGTTTTACTAGGGTAAGTTTGGCGGTGTGAGTGAAGGAGGCTTTGTTGCGAAATAGAAATTCAATTCTAGATTTGATTTTGGATTGGAGATGTTTGATATGAGTCTGGAAGGAGAGTTTACAGTGTAGTTGTCCACATATTCTAAATCAGAACCGTCCAGAGTAGTGATGCTGGTTGGGTGGGTGGGTGCGGGCAGCGAACGGTTGAAAAGCATGCATTTGGTTTTATTAGTGTTTAAGAGCAGTTGGAGGCCACGGAAGGAGTGTTGTATGACATTGAAGCTTGTTTGGAGGTTAGTTAACACAGTGTCCAAAGAAGGGCCAGATGTATACATAATGGTGTTGTCTGCGTAGAGGTGAATCAGGGAATCACCCGCAGCAAGAGCGACATCGTTGATATATACAGAGAAAAGAGTTGGCCCGAGAATTGAACCCTGGGGTAGCCCCATAGAGACTGCCAAAGGTCCGGACAACAGGCCCTCCGATTTGACATACTGAACTCTGTGAACCAGGCGTGGCAGTCATTTGAGAAACCAAGGCTATTGAGTCTGCCAATAAGAATACGGTGATTGACAGAGTCGAAAGCCTTGGCCAGGTCGATGAAGACGGCTGCACAGTACTGTTTTTTATCGATGGCGGTTATGATATCGTTTAGTATGTTTTGTTTATTCCATGTGTAACTCTGTGTTGTTGTATGTGTCGAATTGCTATGCTTTATCTTGGCCAGGTCGCAGTTGCAATCGAGAACTTGTTCTCAACTAGCCTACCTGGTTAAATAAAGGTTAAAAAAAAAAAAAAAAAAGAATAGTACCTTGAGCGTGGCTGAGGTGCACCCATGACCAGCTCGGAAACCGGATTGCACAGAGAAGAATGTACGGTGGGATTCAAAATGGTCAGAAATCTGTTTATTAACTTGGCTTTCGAAGATTTTAGGAAGGCAGGGCAGGATGGATATAGGTCTATAACAGTTTGGGTCTAGAGTGTCACACCCTTTGAAGAGGGGGATGACCACAGCAGCTTTCCAATCTTTAGGGATCTCGGACGATACGAAAGAGAGGTTGAACAGACTGGTAATAGGGGTTGCAACAATGGCGGCTGATAGTTTTAGAAAGAGAGTGGGTGGTTGTCTAGCCCAGCTTGTCTAGCCCAGCTGATTTGTACGGGTCCAGGTTTTGCAGCTCTTTCAGAACATCTGCTATCTGGATTTGGGTGAAGGAGAAGCTGGCGAGGCTCGGGAAAGTAGCTGCGGGGGTGCAGAGCTGTTGGCCGGGGTTGGGGTAGCCAGGAGGAAAGCATGGCCAGCCGTAGAGAAATTCTTATTGAAATTGAAATTTAGGTAACCTGCCTAAATGACTACCGATCCGCACATCTGTAGCCATGAAGTGCTTTGAAAGGCTGGTCATGGCTCACATCAACACCATTATCCCAGAAACCCTAGACCCACTCCAATGTGCATTTTGCCCCAACAGATCCACAGATGACTCAACACTGCCCTTTCCCACCTGGACAAAAGGAACACCTATGTGAGAATGCTATTCACTGACTACAGCTCAGCGTTCAGCACCATAGTGCTCTCAAAGCTCATCACTAAGCTAAGGACCCTGAGACTAAACACCTCCCTCTGCAACTGGATCCTGGATCCACATCCGCCACGCTGATCCTCAACACGGGGGCCGCCCAGGGGTGTGTGCTCAGTCCCCTCCTGTACTCCCTGTTCACTCATGACTGCATGGCCAGGCACAACTCCAACACCATCATCAAGTTTGCCGATGACACAACAGTTGTGGGCCTGATCACAGACAATGATGAGACAGCCTATAGAGAGAAGGTCAGAGACCTGGCCGTGTGGTGCCAGAACAACAACCTCTCCCTCAACGTGATCAAGACAAAGGAGATGATTGTGGACTACAGGAAAAGGAGGACCGAGCACGCCCCCATTGTCATTGACTGGGCTGTAGTGGAACAGGTTGAGTGCTTCAAGTTCTTTGGTGTCCACATCACACTAAGAAAGTTGTGAAGAGGGCATGACAAAGCCTATTCCCCCTCAGGAGACTGAAAAGATTTGGCATGGGTCCTACAGCTGTACCATCGATAGCATCCTGACTGGTTGCATCACTGCCTGGTATGGAAACTGCTCGGCCTCCGACCACAAGGCACTAAAGAGGGTAGTGCCTATGGCCCAGTACATCACTGGGGCCAAGCTTCCCGCCATCCAGGACCTCTATACCAGGTGTTGTCAGAAGAAGGCCCTAAAAATGGTCAAAGACTCCAGCCACCCTGGTCATTGACTGTTCTCTCTGCTACCGCACGGCAAGCGGTACCGGAGCGCCAAGTCTAGGTCCAAAATGCTTCTTAACAGCTTCTACACACAAAGCCATAAGACTCCTGAACATCTAATCAAAGGGCTACCCAGACCCCTCTTTTACGCTGCTGCTGATCTCTGTTTATTATCTATGCATAGTCACTTTAACTATACCTACACGTACATATTACCTCAATTACCTTGACTAACCGGTACTCCCTCGCTATTGTTATTTTACTGCTTCTGTTAAATGATTTGTTACTTTTATATTCTATTTTTTACTTATCTATTTATTACTGAACACTTTTTAAAAACGTCTTAATGCATTGTTGGTTAAGGGCTTGTAAGTAAATATTTCACTGTAAGGTCTACTACACCTGTTGTATTCAGCGCATGTGACAAATAACATTTGATTTGATTTGTGATCACCTGAAAATTATCTTGTTATCTCAACCAAACAACTTTTTCATGTCGTGATAATGAGATAAATAAGTTGTGATCTCGACATAACTAGGAAATGCTTGTTTTATTCATATGTTCTCTCTGGACTTCCATACCTATCGACTTCTTGAAGCAGAGATCTCTTTGTCGGAGTTTACCCAGAATGCCCCGCTGACAACGTACAGTCAATGTAGACAGTCAGTGTTAATACGATTTCAATGGCGTTTCCCATCTCCTCAAAAGTACAGTATCTCTGAGGTTACTCTCCCGCAAACGGGTTGGCTGACAACTTTATGAAAATTATGCATGTGCATGGATGAGGCAGAAGGCTGGTCAGATAGCTAGCAACAATGACAAGAAGCTGGCATGAGAGGAATCATAGGTGGCTCGTTTCAGCTCAGTGTACCTTGTAATTGATACCATGTCTTGTTTTGACTCATGTCATATCTATGCTAATATGTATAACATACGCTAGCTAGCTAACCAACGACTGTAATGACTAACAATGTTCTAACAAGTGCTCATTGTGCAAATGTGTTTATGATTTTACTAAACATTTGGAGAATAAATAGTTTAGATGTTGTTCGCAATCTAAGCCTACCCTGTCTGTTTTGTCCCATGCACACGTCGGTTTTGTTGCTATTGACAAAATGCGATAGCAGCTGGGCCTGGTCTGCCAATTTATAAAGAGTAATAGTAATGGCGTTTTTTTGTAGGCACTAACTCCGCTATGGCTCGTTGGCCAAAGCCTATATGGGGAAATTGAGTTTTTGTATGGTTTTGGGATAAATGCCGAAAATAAGGTCTGTGGAACATCCAGGCTTAGGAGATCTTATGATTTGTTCTATGAGATCATCTTCGTCAGCTAACGTCATTTAAAAAAATATTTTAAGCATGTATGTTATAAAAAAGAGCACATAAAGGCTTCAGAATTGATAAAGGTCATGTTTCAGGGATTGCGATTGAAAATTAGCCGGCTGGCTAAAACTGGCACTTTTACTGAAACGTTGATTAATGTACACTGTCCCTGTAAAAATAAACTCAACTGACTGATATTATCTCATAGAACAACACGTAGGCTAAGCCTGTGTTAACATCAGACCGTATTCTCTGTGGTTATCCCAAAACGCTATTCTTTCCCCATAGGAATGGCTGAACAAACTAATTTCCGGTTTTTAGTACTATATGCTGGCGAACTCTATTTGACTGTATATGAACCAGAAAAAATGAGGGAGTGGGATGTCCCGCTTCCTCTTGCGTCTCTGTTCTAAAATCGTTTTTTACTAGTGTTATACAGCTACGACCGGAAGTTACTTTTTCGTGGCAGGTTAGGAAAATTTACGCAGCATGTTAGGATAATTAACGTTGCAGGTTAGGAGAATTAGGTTAAAGTTAGGAAAAGGGTTAGGGTTAGTTAAAATGTTCTCCTAACCTGCTAGCAAAAGTCACTTACGGTCGTAGCAGTACTCTATCTAGTCACAACCAAAGATTAGCTCTTATATTGACAAGACAGTTGAGTGACGCTCGAACAATGGAAATAAATGTCCTCAACGAGGGAAGGCAGACGAGATCAGGTGGGACCATTCTAGCCAATGAGAGGGCAGATACGCATGCGAACGATAGGCACAACTAGATAGTTTTTCTCAAAGTTGCCGGTGTGGTGATACTGATGGTTTGTCGAGATTGATTTTAGCTAAGCCTAACCCAGCTATGGACAGAAGTGACTTTATGTAGCAGGTTAGACCTAACACACCAGGCTAGGATAATTAACAAACAGGTTAGGAGAATGAGGTTAAGGTTAGGAAAAGGGTTCCGCTTCGATCATACCGACAGCGTCATTGCATTTTGGTACACCAAAATGACACTCATTTCCAGTGAAGCGCTGCGTTTGCCTTGCAGCATTGCTTGCAGATGCAGTTGCACTGCGTTCGGTGTGGTGCATATGTTGGATTTATCGAACGTATGCCTCAAACTGTATACATAGCCCGCTTGACAGAAATGGTAGCAGAAGGTGAATGTTGAATTTTTGTTGCATACATATCCAGATGATGCTGCATACTATTTTGCGCAATGACACTGTCGGTGGGATCGAAGTGTTACGGTTAGGTTTAGCTAAAACGCTACAGTTGTCAATAACTGTTATCCAAATCAAATACAATTTTATTGGTCACACACACATGGTTAGCAGATGTTATTGCGAGTGTAGCGAAATGCTTGTGCTTCTAGTTACGACAGTGCAGCAATATCAACAAGTAATCTAAGAATTCCACAACAACTACCTAATACACACAAATCTAAGTAAAGGGATGGAATAAGAATATGTACATATAAATATATGGATGAGCAATGACCGAGTGGCATAGGCAAGATGCAAAAGATAGTATAAAATACAGTATATACATATGGGATGAGTAATGCAAGATATGTAAACAACATTAATAAAGTGACTAGTGATATAGAGTGGCCTATAATGTGAATAAAGAGTTACTTGTCTAACAGAACACAGAGGGTGTTCTTTAATGGAAGTCTATCAAATATAATCCAGTTAGAATCAGGAATTCCCCAGAGTAGCTGTTTAGGTTGAAAAAATTGCTTTTTTAAATTTTTACTAACGACATGCCGATAACTGAGTAAAGCCAGAGTTTCTATGTATGCGGATGACTCAACACTATACACGTCAGCTACTACAGCGACTGAAATGACTGCAACACTCAACAAAGAGCTGCAGTTAGTTTCAGAGTGGGTGGAAAGGAATAAGTTAGCCCTAAATATTTCTAAAACTAAAACCATTGCATTTGGAACAAAACACTCACTAAATCCTAAACTTCAACTAAATCTTTAAAAAAATAATGTGGAAATTGAGCAAGTTGAGATGACTAAACTGCTTGGAGTAACACTAGATTGTAAACTGTCATGGTCAAAACATATTGATGCAGTAGTAGCTAAGTTGGGGAGAAGACTGTCTATAATAAAGCGATGCTCTGCCTTCTTAACAATACTATCAACAAGGCAGGTCCTACAGGCCCTAGTTTTGACTCACCTTGACTACTGTTCAGTCGTGTGGTCAGGTGTCACAAAAAAGGACTTAGGAAAATTGCAATTGGCTCAGAACAGGGCAGCCCGGCTGGCCCTTGGAACTCTATTCCACATCAAGTAACTGACGTAAAATTTGATTTAAAAAACAGATTAAAAAACACCTTATGGACAGCGGGGACTGTGAAGCAACACAAACATTGACACACACACACACACACACACACACACACACACACACACACACACACACACACACACAAACACGATAACATACGCACTATACATACACATAGATTTAGTATTGTAGATATGTGGTGGAGTAGGGGCCTGAGGGCACACAGTGTGTTGTGAAATCTGTGAATGTATTGTAATGTTTTAAAATTGTATAAACTGCCTTAATTTTGCTGGACCCCAGGAAGAGTAGCTGCTGCATTAGCAGCAGCTAATGGGGATCCATAATAAATATAAATACAAATGATTTCAAGTCTGTATGTAGGTAGCAGCCTCTCTGTGTTAGTGATGGCTGTTTAACAGTCTGATAGCCTTGAGATAGAAGCTATTTTTCAGTCTCTCGGTCACAGCTTTGATGCACCTGTACTGACCTTGCCTTCTGGATGGTAGCGGGGTGAACAGGCAGTGGCTCAGGTGGTTGTTGTCCTTGATGATCTTTGTGGCCTTCCTGTAACATCAGGTGCTGTAGGTGTCCTGGAGGGCAGGTAGTATGCCCCCAGTGATGCATTGTGCAGACCGCACCACCCTCTGGGAGGGCCCTGCGGTTGTGGGTGGTGCAGTTGCCGTACCATGCGGTGATACAGCCTGATAGGATGCTCTCGATTGTGCATCTGTAAAAGTTTGTTAGGGTTTTAGGTGACAAGCCTCCTGAGGTTGAAGAGGCGCTGTTGCTCCTTCTTCACCACGCTGTCTGTGTGGGTTGACCATTTCAGTTGGTCTATGATGTGCACGCAGATGAACTTAAAACTTTCCACCTTGTCCACTGCTGTCCCGATGTGGATGGGGGGGTGCTCCCTCTGCTGTTTCCTGAAGTCCATGATCATCTCTTTTGTTTTGTTGACGTTGAGTGAGAGATTGTTTTCCTGACACCACACTCCGAGTGCCCTCACCTCCTCCCTATAGGCTGTCTCGTCGTTGTTGGTGATCAAGCCTACTACTGTTGTGTCGTCTGCAAACTTGATGATCGAGTTGGAGGCGTGCATGGCCATGCCATGCTTGATCAACAACGACGAGACAGCCTATAGGGAGGAGGTGAGGGCACCCGGAGTGTGGTGTCAGGAAAACAATCTCTCACTCAACGTCAACAAAACAAAAGAGATGATCATGGACTTCAGGAAACAGCAGAGGGAGCACCCCCCCATCCACATCGGGACAGGGCAGACGAGTGCAGACGAAAATTCCAAAAAGTATCCGTAATGTTCGTAGAAACATGTCAAACGTTTTTTATAATCAATCCTCAGGTTGTTTTTAACATACATAATCGATAATATTTCAACCGGACGGTAAACTATTCAATACTATAGAGAAAGAAAATGTCGAGCTACAACTCTCGGGCGCATGAACTAATCTAAGGACACCTGACGCGTTTTGATAAATCTCGCTCATATTTCAAAATAAAAGCTTGAAACTATGTCTAAAGCCTGGTCACAGCCTGAGGAAGCCATTGGGAAATGAATCTGGTTGATACCCCTTTAAATGGAGGATGGGCAGCCAATGGAACAGGGATTTCTCCAAATAAAAGGCATTCCCGGGTTGGATTTCCTCAGGTTTTCGCCTGCAAAATCAGTTCTGTTATACTCACAGACAATATTTTGACAGTTTTTTTAAACTTTAGAGTGTTTTCTATCCTAATCTGTCAATTATATGCATATTCTAGCATCTGGGCCTGAGAAATAGTCTGTTTACCTTGGGAACGTTATTTTTCCAAACATAAAAATAGTGCCCCCTAGCTGAAAGAGGTTAAAGAAAAACGAACAGGTCTGTGAGAGACGGAATTCTTACTTGTTGGTAGGTGATCAAATACTTATGTCATGCAATAAAATGCTAATTAATTACTTAAAAATCATACAATGTGATTTTCTGGATTTTTGTTTTAGATTCCGTCTCTCACAGTTGAAGTGTACCTATGATAAAAAATTACAGACCTCTACATGCTTTGTAAGTAGGAAAACCTGCAAAATCGGCAGTGTATCAAATACTTGTTCTCCCCACTGATGATTTTGTATTTTGAGTAGTGATGAGCAGAGTTTTGGGACATGCCTACTGGTGAATACACATTTCGCATTACTACACAATTCCAGCTTAATGACTGTGTTTTTATTGTGCTTCAGTGCAGGATGCAGCATTGTGTCTTTCCCCCTTCATGTGTCTTTTCACCCATGCTCGCAATGTCAAAGTGTGACGCATTATTTGCACCTTTCATGGTGTGGGTTGGATGCATTGGTCCAGTGATGTCGTGGTAAAAAAAGATGGATAAACTATATTGAACAAAAATATAATACACAACAAGTAAAATGTTTCATGAGAGATCCCAGAAGGCCGGATTGAATCTACATTTGCCCGGTATTTTAGCTATCAGCAGACGCTGAGTTGCGTCTGCTGCCAACTCTGTGTAACGCAGTTTCTTACACTCGTAGGCCTCTTCAACAGAGTTTTCCCACGGGACTGTGAGCTCTATGATGTACACAGCCTTTCGTGAAGGGGACCAGAGTACCATGTCTGGCCTAAGGTTGGTAGAAGCAATCTCAGGTGGAAAAATGAGTTGCTGGCCAATATCGACAAGCATCTTCCAGTCCCGGGCCATGGCTAGAAGTTTCTGGCTTCGTAGGAGGATGCTTGGGCCTTTTCTGTCCCTCCCGGATGAATGTTGTTGTTTTGACGGGATTGCTTGTTTTTGGAGGTAATGAATTGGTTGCACTCCTCTTGGTCTCAAGTGCTGTAGCCAGGCTCTTGAGGACCTGATTGTGCCTCCAGGTGTAGCGGCCTTGTGAGAGGCTGGTCTTGCAACCTGTCATTATATGCCTGAGAGTCGCTGGAGCTGGGCAGAGGGGGCAGGTCGGGTCCTCGCCATACCATTGATGTAGGTTTTTTGGTGATGGAAGCACATCATAAACAGCTCTTATGATGAAGCTGATGTTGCTTGCCTCCATTTGCCAAAGCTCACTCCAGTTGATCTTTCTCCTCTCCAGGCCTTCCCACCGTGTCCATTGCCCTTGTTTAGCAAGAGAGACAGCCTTTGCACTTCTTGCAGTCTCCTCCTGTCTGCGCACCTCCTCGATCACCAGCTTCCTGCGTTCAGATGTTGTTGCCTTATGGAACGTTGGTTTGCTTGCTGCCAGGCCAAAGCCTCCTCTTCCATGCTGGATATTCCCCACAATGTCTTGGTGTCTCAGGGCTGATGTTGCTTGCTGCACGGCCTTGGATGATGTCCATTTCCATCCAGTTTGTAGGGGAGGTGCAGCCTTGCTAATGGTCTGGTCTTTGGAGTCCTTCAATGTCATCTGAAGTCTTACTTTAGAGCACTTGTACTCCTCCGTTAGACTTGTAAGAGGTAGTTCAAGGACCCCTTTGCCATAGAGACCGATGTTACTCAGGCATCGTGGGACACCCAGCCATTTCTTCACGTATGAGGTAATGGTTCGCTCCATCTTCTCCACTGTTGTTATTGGGACCTCATAGACGGTGAGTGGCCACATTACCCGGGGGAGAAGTCCAAACTGTGCTCGGATAGGTGGGAGACGGAGCCCTTCCTTAGTTCTCTCACCGCCGACCACCCATCTCGATGTCCTGATGATGACTTCCATTGCCATAGTGAAGGCCAGAGGTGAAATTGTACAGCCTGCCTAATCAAAATTACAGATTGTCAGTGTCTAATCAAAATAATAGATTTTTGTCTAATCAAAATTACAGATTGCCTCTTACCTGCTCATCGTCCCATTATGCCATAGTTTGTACGTTTCAATTGTCAGTAGAAACCACATTTGTTTCAGCAAGTCAGCCATATCAGCTAAGTTTTTTTAAAAGGCAGTAAATGAGGGTGAATGAACTGTTTCGCTGACAGACAAGGCTCCGCTGATTGCCAGGTGTAGCGGTGGTAAGAATTCCCTCCTTGGTGCTGAAAAGAAAGCTCTGCTGTTGGGACAGCTTTATGTAGACCCTAACAGTTTGTGGGCACCGTTTGTCACCGTTATAGTGCAATACATGTATTGTTTAGTATTGTGGCTTTGCTGGCATGCACCTAAACATTTTTGAGGGAGTTTGCCCCAAGATTTACATGCTAAAACTGCCACTGAGCCTACTTGAATTTCAGAGTGCCAAGTTCAAGTACTTAAGCACCTCAGTATGGCCGACCAGTAGCTTCAAAGCCTCTGACTAGCATGAGCAATCCAGGGTTTATATATACACACACATACACACATCATTGTTCACAACCCCAAAAGTCTTTCGGTGTTAAGATTACTTCCGGGAGGTTTTGAGTCATTCATAACTTTAATCGAATGACATTTTCCAGCGCTGAATGATTGAACAACATAGGGTGCACTAGAGACAGAATAGATTTTTCATTACTCTCCATGGTCCTGATCCTCCGAATCTGCTGCGGGATCAGTTTTAGGGATGTGAAGGAAAAACATAGAGATCCTATTAAATTACATATGAAGTATTCTAATTCCTAATTCTGTGAAGGAAACAATGGAAATCACTCAACAAAAAATATTGTACCAGCCTAGATAACCCAGGAGCAGTACCAGTAGTAGACTATTTCTTCATCAACAAAAGACAGCTAATTGTCAGAATGGTATAGCCTATATTTCATTACATCTGTACAGGAATGCATTGTAAATACATTTTACATCTAGCTCATTGTTTGCATGGTAAGACGACAAAATCGTTCAAAAAAAGAAATGAAGACAACATATCATGTGCAGACTACAAGTCTATCTTTTTAATATTTAGCATAAATGCACTATAGTATAAGGATTCAACTTATCCTGTAGCATATATGCAATTGGATTATAAGAAAATAATGTATAGTAAACAATGTATTACATACAGTATCATATTACAAATTCAATTAAAAATTCAGACCCGTTCAGTTTTCCGTGGCATTATTTTTGCATCTGAGCTAACATTCACTCCTTTGCACTCTTCAGCTGCTGTAGATGCTGAATCAGTTCCTGGGGCAGACCCAGTTCAGACACCATGTCCATGCAACACTGTAGAAGTTGCTCAAGACTTTCCCCTGTAATGGTAAAGGGGTCTGTGAGCAGTGTGAAGCTCAAACGGGGCTTTTGTGGCAAGATGGGACCAATGTCCATATCACTGTCTTTCCTACAGCAGTCTGAGCCCTTGCTGCATCCCCCGCCTCCACAGCAGCTCGACTCAACCTCTCCAACCCCCAGATCCTCCATGTTCTCCGAGACGTCACTGACGCTGGGTACGGGGTTCTCCAAAGCCGTCTTCATTGCCTCCATGAGAGAGTCCTCATGCTTTACAACCCGCTGTAGGAGGTCAGTCACTGAGGCAGGGGTGGGGGTGTCTGGTCTCTGGAGCTGGCACCAGCACTGTATAGCACTGTGTAGAGAGATACAAAGGGCCAACAGAATCAGAGACAATGGGAGAGAGAACAGAGTGGGACAGGCATGGGTCATGCACAACAAAGAGGACAGCAATAACGTAGCCAGCACAAATAGTCATATGGTCACATCACGGAAAGAAAGCTACCTTAATATTCCTTTTAGCTGCCCAATGGCCATGGTGCTTGCAGCTCCTTCCCTGTATCCCATGTTGAAACCAAGCTGGAGTGATGCTTCTTTTCCATGGTCGATGCCATCCACATAGCCGTCCTGACAGAGAACCACAGAACAGCATAACGTTCGTTACATTGTTTCTAGAGAGGGTGCTGTGGGTTACAATGCAGCCAGTTTGTATTTACATTAGCTGCCTACAATGCCCACATTGTGTGCTGGGTGAAGCTAGAAGCAGAGCGAAACACGCATTCTCCTGGTTTCCCATGTCTGAATTACCCTTATTAGAAGGAGAGGACCATGAAAACGAGAAATGTTTCGCCCCTAGAGGTCTGACATTGAACAGCCCTGTGCTACAGAGAAGTGAACATTCTAGCTATAACTGGCTGATTAACCAAATAATTGCGAACAAGTCCAATAAACCAACGCAATATGTAAAATATTAGGAAAAAAATACGAAAAATGAACATGTAGCTAGCTATGACAGCAGGCTAGGTGGAAACATGATTGCTAAACATTATCCATGCATTTACCTTCACACGTTTCTTCATATTGTACTTCCATTCTTTGTCCTGTAAATTAATATCATCCGCATCCTCGTCAAATACATCCTCTCCACTGTACTGTACAGACTTAACCCAAGACATCGTGGACTTTAAAAATGAATGTTAGCTTCTTCAAGCTTGAACGTTTAATAACATAGTTTGACTGCAAGTCACGTGGGCCAGAAAAGTTAACGACGTCATCACAATGCGCGTTGAGGTTTTTTCTTCTTTGGATGGCAATGTATACCTAAAGAGACTAGTGCTTACATTCTGCCATCTACTGCGGTGAAGTAAAATTACACACTCGTCTCCAGATCAGGTTTTATTTAGACTGTAGATGGCGCTAAACCCATACAGGTCTACAGAGCTGCTAAAAAATATGAAGGCCTACTGTACCACTGTTTGTCATCTACATTTGTTTACTCTATCCCACATTTTTTAACAAGTAAAACTAATTATATGAAAACATTAATGAGGATGTAGTTCATAAATATCCAAGGTGTAGGTCTATTTCAAAGGCAAGATAGCCTACACAGAAATGCAAATGAGCCTTTACTGTAGCCTACATCAAAATTATTTGCATCATAGATAGTATTTTATGCATTTTAATGATTGGTATTATCAATAACCTTTCCATCTACTACCCATCCCAAATAAAATGCGCACTATTCATATCTGGGAAATAAATATCTGATGACCTTGTTCTAGTCACTAGTGAAAATAGAAATACAGAGTATTCTCTTTAAAGCCTCTGTGGACACTGACAGTCTCTTATTCTTTCCTCTAGCACTTCAGCCCATCTCTTTGGGATCTTTGCCTGACTGCGGACAGTCCTAATTCATTAAAGCTCCTTGAAACTGAGAGAGGGATGTTAATATTTAATCATTAAATTACTGGCACAATGGAAGAACGCCAGAACAAAAAGAATGGCAATACCAGACTATTTTGTGTGCAAGAAATGTTTCTGTCTATTTACAGAGTTTTGGTGCCCAGATATTTATCCATTAAGAGAGTTGCAAAATGTCCTTTGGGAGCTGGTGTACACGCAGAGTAAACATCTTTTGAAAATGGACTACTCTCTCCCATAGCATTTCATTCATGATGCCGGAAATGTTAATACTTTTACTTTGGCAGCTACAGTACCTAACCCACATCCTTGATCATTCTAGTAAAATTTGTTTTAGGAATTATGATTGATTGCTTTGTGTAATTGAGTAGTGACCAAATGAATGTTTATTTTCAATAAGTCTTCACATTTTGTTCAAGTAAATGTCACAGGGCTGAGATTGAATATCAAATGTAGACCGTCTTGTTGTGGTATTAGAGGTCTGTACCGTATGATCTATTTACACAATACATCCTCAAACATCTTTTGTCCAGCTTGACTGCATCTGTCGTTGATGTCACTGCTCAGACGCTCTTTGCTATCTCCTGTTAAAGTTTCAAAGAGGAAAATATGTTATTTGTGATGACAAACACATTACTTGCTCATCAATATTGCATTTCCCCCTTCTTGCTGTTGAGAGAAGAAAAAAGTCCCTGCTTTATTTTAAGATTTCTCATTCTTCGTGCCATGCTTTATGGAAAACACAGGAGAGATAGAATGTGGTGGACAAATGCATTTCACCTAGGTAAGAATGCATTTGCAGGAGCTGGACAACAATGGCCTTGAGAATACTCAGAGGCCACGGTGGGTTTGTCTTTACTTTGGAAATGGAGTCAGTCCGTGGGCCTCATTCACAGCAGCAGCCACACCTTCAGTCCCTCTGCACAGAAAGCAGAACAACCAGCCAGGGCAATCGCCTGACACATTTCCATCCAATTTCCACTGCAGAATGTGTTCATTTTCGGCCTAATGGCATGTCATTTTGCTGGAGCCTTTGGTCAAGAATTAATCCTGGAATCAAAACAGATTTTCCGGAGAGCAATCTTCCATCAAGTATTGATTTTTTTACACTCACGGAGCCTGTACTCCCTAATTTAACCTGACAGCCGGCAGCACAATGGACTGGGAGCACCTTGGCATCTCACAGAGGGAACTCTCCACCTCCTCTCTCTCGTTCTCGCTCTCTTTCTCTCTCCCCCCTCCTTCTTTATCTCCGTCTCCCTCTTTCAAAAAGTGAAAGAAAGGTTGGGAAAAAAGAATCAGGGGATGTAAAGCTTCCTTCTCCATGTTTTTACCTCTAATTATGTTTTCAAGTATAGTGCAACTCTGCAAGGTATAAGGCTGAGAGAGAAAAGGGGAGAGAGTCTTCTGGGGCCATCAGGTATCATTATGGGCCTGTTGACATCTCTCTGTTTTTGAGTGATTCTCATCTGTGATTTCCCCCGGCCATTTTCCTGAGATGTGCGTGGAGGGTCTCATCATGGCCCCATAAAGAAGGCCAAAGTGTCCTCACTGGGCCCCCACTAATAAGACAGCAAAGATGCAGCCAACCATACCACTCACTCCTCTATCCATATCTCCTCTCTCACTCACTGCCTTTTGCTTTGTGTTCTCTGTCTCTTTGTCTCAAAGTACACTATAGGTGGTTCAGGGAGAGAGTGAGAGGCGGATGAAGAGGTGGATGTTGTCCATACAAACATCTCATCAGAGGAACAGTTATCTTCCAGACTACCAAACATCCGAAAGAAGGGATCTCTGACCCTTCAAGACTCCTGTGATCCATGTACAAAAATATATAGCACTCTCTCAGATGGTACCACTCCACTTAGAATAAAACCCAGTCGTCTTGTTTTGACCTTTTTTGGATTATATAAATCTGAAAGAAATGGACAGCACAACGATTTTCCACAATGATCAGGATAGCTATGCTGTGTGTATAATTAAATATAGCAGTGACTATGGCTAGAGATCCGGTTTGGGTCCATTCATTTCAACTCATTAATTGAAAGTCAATCCATGGGAAATCCTCCTATTTATAAAGCCAATTCCTTATTGAGTTAACTTGAGGTGGAATTGACCCTGGAAGAGATAATCAGACCTATAGATTTTCACCCTGACAACAATAATTAGGTAAAGCGGATGGTGTTTGCCCTTTGATTTTTACATAATGTTCTGAACATTACAGTAATGTAAATATCTCTGTTGAATTCATTCAAAATGATTGCATTTATCATTTCCACAACACCAAGAATGGTAGAGAAAAAACTGAAGTCAAATCAACTCCCTTGGAGAAGTGGGACACATGAAACACTGGGCGTAACCCTGAGTCCTGATGGAAAACTGAAGGCATCATAAAGTGAGAAGATGCATTCACACAGTCAGTGTAGACAAGACAGTGTGGAAAGTGTAATGGGCTGTGGGCAATGCAATCTGCTGCTCCAGTCAGGGTGCCAGCCATCTCCATAAAAACCTCGGCTATTAAGTCTTCAACCTTCAAATGCCTCAAATTGTGTCATGGCTAATAATGGTGGAAAAACCTCCAGAACAACACCAAAAGCAACAAGGGATCATATGCATGGACAACTTGGATTGCATGAGGATTGGTAATTGTACCCCCAGAGGCATCCTGGTGTGCAGAGCAGAGCAGCATAGTGGGAGACTCCTCAGCGGCTTGTGGGATGAGCAGTGAGAGGAGCAACATCTCAACCTTGAGGAGGAAGTGAAAACAAGGAAGCGGAGAGCTGCCGGTAGTGAGGGATACACCGACAGTTCGTTTACTGAGAACATCAGCCCAGTGCACATTGTCGGAAAGATAAGGAAAGTGAATGCCTCATGCCTGATGGAAAACAAAGGGGGCAATTTAAAACCATCTGCATCCAACACATGCACCCTCCTCCTCCACCTTTATCTTTCTGTGTCCTGACTGATATTGAAACATAATCCATTTGGACTGCCGACATGTCATAATATTTTCTTCTAACCCTCTTTCCCTTCCAGGACAATTTCAGTTGGTGTCTAGTTGAACAGGAATGTGCTATAAGTCAGTCGGTTGACTTTTGCAGAGAGATTATTATTTTTTTCTATTCAGACTGTCATAGATCAACCCAGAGAGATGTATTTCTCTCTTGTTTGAAAGACTATATATAAGTTCTGTAGCCAAAATCCAAATAGAATTTTCTAATTTGCCAACATCACATAAAGAAGTGATAAATGTACCCCTCTGATTTAATTGAGATAGGGCACTTGTTCTTGTCTATAACTGTTCTGTACTTTGTCATGCATTTGTACGTTTTCTATGGAACCCAGGAAGAGTATCTGCTGCATGTGCAGAAGCTAATGGTGATCCTAATAAACTAAACTAAACTGCAAAGAACACTGACGTGTTTCTGATTATTATTAGGGGTCATGGATATTGTTTAAAATCCAGGGTCAAACAGCTTCAGTATTGACAGTATTGATTAAAGATACTTTACCAGCAACCTTATCCCACCCATATAAATACAATTAATAGAACAGAATATTCTATACTGAACAAAAATATAAATGCGAAATTGAAAGTGTTGGTCCCATGTTTCATGAGCTGAAATAAAAGATCCCAGAAATGTTCCATAGGCACAAAAAAGCGTATTTCTCTCTTGTGTACACAAATTTGTTTACATCCCTGTTAGTGAGCATTTCTCCTTTGCCAAGATAATTCATCCACCTGACAGGTGTTGCATGTCAAGAAGCTGATTAAACAGCATGACCATTACAAAGGTGGTGGGGACAATAAAAGGCCACTCTAAAATGTGCAGTTTTGTGACACAGCACAATGCCACAGATGTCTCAAGTTTTGAGGGAACGGGCAATTGCATGCTGACTGCAGGAATGTCCAACAGAGCTTTCTCTACAATAAGCCGAGGCTTTAGAGAATTTGGCAGTACGTCCAACCAGCCTCACACCCGCAGACCATGTGTAACCTGGCCAGGTCAGGATCTCCACATCCGGCTTTACCTGTGGGATCGTCTGAGGAGAGGGGTGCTGCTGAGGAGTATTTCTGTCTGTAATAAAGCACTTTTGTCTGGAAAAACTCATTGGCTGGGCCTGGCTCCCCATTGGCTGGGCTTGGCTCCCCATTGGCTGGGCCTGGCTCCCCATTGGCTGGGCCAGGCTCCCCATTGGCTGAGCCTGGCTCCCATATGCCTAATGAATTTATTTCAATTAACTGATTTCCTTCTATGAACTTTAACTCAGTCAAATCTTTTAAGTTGTTGCATGTTTACGTCTATATTTTTGTTGATTATAATTCTAAACAATGTTCCATGATATGTGGACCAAAATATCAGCATATCAACTGTACCATTTTGAACATTTGAGTGTGATTCTGCATCAGTATGGCATTGTCCAGAGGCAAATGGGTGAACTGAAAAATCATGTGGACTTTAAGAATGTTTGTCTACTCTATTCAATTTCTATGATTCCCCCTCACATATCGGGTTTACACCTCTCCTTACAAGAGTAGTGTGTTGTTTATATGTTGAGAGTGAGATCTGTTGTTTTTGTGCACTGGTCACTCACTTATTGACACTAACTTTTCAAGTTGAAGTTTACTTTTCCATCAACAAACTATAAACATTTTAAGATATTGAAAAAATATGAGTCGGAATAGCTGTCTCTGCACAATGATATTATACATAGAAAAATAAAGAAACTGGAATAAATACAAAACAAAAGACTATCACATAGCCCAAGTTATACCTCAACCATCGCCACTTAAAAATACATCTAGTATTTCGAAACGAAGAGGGGAAAAAACTGAAAGGATGACAAAAAACATCTTCAACATCAGTTTTCAGCCTAATGTAAATAATTTATGTTGTCTGTGATTTTTTTATTATTATTATTTATTTACTACTTTCTATTCACCAGACAGTCAGTTTTCAAAGGCTTCATGGACAAGAAAGCTATTTCAAACTTTGGAGTTTAGTTTCAAAAGGCTTTCACCCAAGAATGTGTTTTCCCCCTCATACACTTGTCTCGGTATTGTTTTCTGCTAAGGCAAAGAAATGAAACATTGATGTGAAATAACCCTGACATGTATTCCTTTCTATTGACCCTATGGAAATCTAAATGAATTGCTACTGACCCCAGAGGTTTGCAGCCTGTCCGTTTGCTTTTAGGTGCAAACTCTCTGTATTGAAAGGTGGTTCATTGGTGGAAAAGCCTTTGTGGACAGATCTCTCTCAATCATGGCACAGTGGAAGTGCAAGAAAGAAAAAAAAACTCTAAACTGATAGCCAAGGGGGTGGGGTGGGGGGATACGGAGCAGCACACAGAAGTCTGAGTTAACTTTATGCTCCAACTATACATGTACGTGTACACTGTGTCTGGGTTTTAATGGAATTGAGATGCACTTGCGTTGACAGCAAAGTACGCATTGGTAAAATAGGATAGGAAAATATGTCAAAATCTTGTGAGACTGGAGAACAGTGAATTCAAAAAGCAGATTTTCCGCAATCCATCCCTTATTACTCCAACTGCAGTGTTTACAATGTCTGTTGGTACACTCTTAGAACCCCGACGAACACTTTTTTCCTAAGAGTCTATATTGTTAGGAATGTGGTGCATTATTGCTTTCTTCATCATAATATGCAGCTCTTAGCAGAGAACTTCTCTGAAATGTCCCTAAACATAGATTTTAGATTCGGATGATTTTTTCTACATTTCATAAGAAACAAGACAGTCCATTCATGTCAAACAATTGTTTATTATTAATTATGGTACAAATAAATGTGACAGACTTGAAGAATTTTTAGAGATACACAAAGTGCTGCATAACTGACCAAACAGATATTGCTCTATAGATTAAGTTCAGTCTATAAAATTTGAAGCAACCCTTGCAGATTCATTAGCTTTGGTTTCAAGGTTGTTCTTGAGTTCTAACAATATTTCAAAACCAGTTGGTGTGTGAGTCTGTGTGGATATCGTTTGAAAACATTTACTTAAATTATGAATCTTTTTATTTTATTTTTATTTTTTACATAATTGGGTGCGATTATAAAGCCTTCTTTGCCCCTTATGAAACAGGGCACACCTTGAAGACTGTAACTGAGCAGTGCATGTAACAAAGTCACAGAGAGAGAGGAAAAAACAAAAAACAAGTAACAACAAAGTTTAGAAAGTCCTGTACATGTGACCCTGGAAACCACTTGACAAAAATAAAACACATGTCATACAGAATCTCAGTTCAGACACCCCCCCCCCCCCATGAGAAGTGAACACTACTTACAAACATTTTACAGGAGCCATTTTTCTGTATTTTCTTCTGTCGTGGCGTTTGCATGGCATTGCTCAGTGTACGAGGACAGTGCTGAGGTAAAATGTCAATGAACTACAACTTATCTAATCATCGACTCTCTTCGTATTTCAAGATTGTCAGCGACATGAACCCATTTCTCTGTACAATGTGCATATAACTATAGAGCTTTGGTGCAGCATCGAAAGGTTGAGCGAAGGTATAAATTCGTTCGCTGTCTTTGTTTTTGGTTACAGCTTCATTGTTAAGCCTCAGTACTACATGCCCATACTATACATCAGCCGCAGCATCATCACTTCTCTTACGTGTTGGGACGAGGTGGGGTGAGACAGGGAGGGAACACACAAAAATCTTTGGATTGATTTAAATCACATATGACTTAAAGTATATTATGATTGACCACTATTTAGTAATACTGACTTTAAATATCTAAAAAGGTGTAGTATGACACTGTTTAACACTACTTCCTGTAAAGGTATATAATAAATAATACATGTAATGAACTCGTCAGGGAGCTTGTATGTATAGTACCTCTTAAACCTCAGCCTACTGGAACATACAGTCCAGACTACAATATCAATGAATGTCTATTTCCTTATGCGTTTGTAAGTGTTATCAAGTGCACTTTACGTTGCTAGGCAACAACAGTGCACAGGGGGACTAACAGACATTGAACAAAACACACCAATACGAAAACATCGCAGAAAATCTAAGTTCACTCAGCCTGTCATGTAACACTCGCCATTCTCCCTTCACCTTATTTAAGTGTTTTATATGAGTCAAATAAGAACATTTCACATCAATGTGAAATCTTAAGAGTTCTGAGAAGTGGTTTTACACATATGTACTAGTTTGCAATATTCAGTGGAGAAGTTCAACACATTGGCAGTATAGGTTATTGACACATCAACGGTGTAACAATATTGATTCCTTGAATCCTCCATGTGGGTCCTGGTAATATTGAAGTACACCTATGGGGGGTGAGCTCGACGTTATGATGAGACTCTGTTTAGATCTGTATAGTAACAGCTACACAGCGACAACACCCTATGATTTGTTAGTTGAAGTGAATATGGATTATGTCTGGCGGACGGCCTATTGGGTTGTTTTGCATTTCACACAACTTTTTCCAATACATTTTTTTTTTTTTTTAATTAGGCTACACTGTCTGTTAAGGCTTCGCTGTAGAATCACTCAAAGCAAAAGACAATGGAAACAAACACAAAACAACAGCGTGACATTTTGCCAACAGTATTTGACCTCTGAAGACAACGATTCAGAGATGAGAAAACCTTCCGATTTGATTCGATTAGAATGAGTTGCTGAATGCTTAAAGGAAGTAATCCATATTTTGCTCTAAGGGCAGAAAAATGTGAGATAATTGCTAAATCCTTTACATGTGTAATTTGTTCTCTGTGACAGTGTACTCTGAAGAATGTACTTAATGATTTGAAGCTTGGGCTACCTTTTGTGTTTTGTTGTCTTGTTTTCAGATTCCTGTAACCCAAACCTTGTTATCGGAAGCATGCGGGAGCAATTCTGTTATGCTATGCTACAGCAAATAGAACAAACTAGACACACACTTCAGAAAGGGATGGGCCGAAAGGTCCTCACAGTCCAACACATTTTCTATATTGCAATATAAGAGGGTTGTCAATTAACAAAGAGTTCTCTTTTGAAAGTAAACATTTTATTTGGCATTCCGTTGGCCTTTGTGTAAAGTAGTTGAACTCAGTGTATGAAAGAAACCCCACAGAAAAAAAGAACGAAAGGGAACTTACAAGCACATCAAAATAACTAAAACATGTAATCGGCCAAGGTAAAAATCTCCCCAAGTCCTTGAGCTGAAGTAATGTGTTCTTTGGCTATCAGGCTTTGGCAACAGAATGACTTACAGCAGCACTTGACACAGTATAACATTGAGGGAAGTTCTCCCTGACACAACACTAGGCCTGAAATAACAGAATTGACGGCATGATTCTGTATGTATAAAAAAAAGTCACAGTTGTCACAAAAGGAAAATAAGGTTGAAAAGACGTTGTCTTCCGTAGTGGATGACATATATATTTTGGTGAACAGAGACAGAACCTTTATGGTTAGGTACTGAGTATACCCACACTGTTTGGACAGCCTTGAGTTTATTGTCCTTCATCAACAAAACATAGACAATCTCATAAAATCATTGATAAATACCTGTAAAAGTTGTTACCTGTAAAAACACTGTGACTTAAAATAGCTGCAGATGAGAAGGAATCTGAGACAAACAACATAATGTCATTGTTTCACAGCAAAAATGCATTTACACGACAAATCTTTCAAAGAGAACTTTGACATTGTGATTTCAATCTGAAGACGGTATTTAGTAGATATTTACATATAAGCCCAGGAAATAAAATTAAGTGAAATAAAGATATAATGTACACCCAACCTCACACATATATCGTAGATTTTTTGCCAGTACAAATGTAAAAATTTAGAACACATTTACACTTAAAAAATTATTCTTAGTATTCTGATGCAACAGACTTTGGTAAGTAGTTAGTGTTTTTGTCTTTGATTTTGGTATGATCTCTTTACTAAAATCTCCCTAATGGGAACCCAAATTTGGACAATGTTCTGGTCTATGAGGCCAGAATTCGATTGCTTTGAAACAGCACACTGTAGGTTTGTAATTTTCTCTCTCAAATGTGAACATATTTTTTCTTATATTTGGTTTTTGCCAAAATATTTAAATAACTGTGGTAATCACACTGACAACACTTATTTTTGTTTGCAAACTTTCATAACTGTCCTTTCAGTTGCCTTTATAAAGGGAGAGGAATGTTCTTTCAGTCTTCATCCTACTTTGGGTCATGATCCACCATGTTGTTAAGACTTTCCTCTTTACCTCTAGTTTGGTCGTTCATTTTGGGAGCTCTTCCAGAGAATCAGAGAGAGGGTCCATGGGCGCGGTCGGGCCGAGGTCCAGGTCCAGGTCCAGGTCACCGGGCTGTTTCAACCGCTTTATTGTGTTTTTCAACGCTTGCCTCTTGTTGCAGAACCAGACGCGGACCACCTCACGGTCATAGTTCAGTTTCTCAGCTATCTCGGTCATTTCCTGTCCAGAGGGGTGCGTGTTCTTCTCAAAGTGGCTGTTGAGGATCTCCAGCGCTTGTGGGGTGAAAGAGGTCCTCCGCTTGCGTTTTTTGGAGGGCTCACTGCCGATAAACTCGGTCAGGTTCTGCATGCCGGACCGGTGGCGGGCCTCGGCCTCGGCCATCCAGCGTTCCAGAACCGGCTTAATCTTCTGGGCGCTTTTTGGGGTGATGTCCAACTTCTCAAACCTGGCAGGATATAAAAGGCCAGGGTTCAGTTTGCCTGTCAGACTGCTACCTATAGGGTTCTCTTGGGCTTCCTGTGGTAGGAAAAAGTGGCTTCTCAGGATGGTGTGTCTGGGGAGAATTGAGAGAGAAGAATCTTACTTAGGTGCCCTGCTGGGCCAAGGGATAACCTGCCTGCCTCAGTGAACTGGGCCTCCTCTCCCAAGCAGCTGCCACTGGGACAGAGACACCCACCAGCCTTGGTTACATCCATGACAGTTTGTAGCCAAAGTTATAGCAGTTGAAAGTGAACGTTACATGTGGTGCCATTTTGTTTTCGCTTTGTTCGCTTGTCTTTTGTTTGGTTGGCTGTGGCTGTAGTTCTCTGACCCAGATAGGCAGTGTTGAGGTGAGGAGACCCTGCCAATGGCTAAAAAAATACTTCAGATGGACCAATAAAACTGCCCGAGCACCTGACTATAATGATCAAACACTGAGCTTTAGCTATGGAGACTACACTAGTATCCATTGATACACAATACCATCTACCTATCATATCATCAATCAGAAAAAGGTAAAAAGGGGTTAACCAAACAATGCAATTCTTCCCATACCTTCCCTTCAAGTGATAAAAGTCAAGGTTTTTCAATCATATGGTCAAACAGGCAGCAGTGCAAGCACTTAAGCAC
This sequence comes from Salvelinus alpinus, assembly GCF_045679555.1. Taxonomy (NCBI): domain Eukaryota; kingdom Metazoa; phylum Chordata; class Actinopteri; order Salmoniformes; family Salmonidae; genus Salvelinus; species Salvelinus alpinus. The sequence continues at coordinate 32,964,683 of NC_092095.1, forward strand.
AGAACTATCATTTATAAAAGCAGTTTGAATTATTCATCAAAATGCACATTTTTAATACATTTTTCGAACTTTTCTCCCTCCTCAAGTGCTCATTGTATATTTAAAAAGAATACATTTCCACTTTTCAGTCTTGAATATACTTGCAAGTTTATGAATGCACGAAGCATAAGTAAATATTCGAATTTAGTGTATTGTGTACTTTAGTGCCTTTGAAATGAACCCTCAATAGCTCAAAACTAAAGTTCAAAAGTTTTGAAAAAGTTCCTAAGTCATGAACAGTAGCTAAATTATGGCTTGCTGATCAGTATGATCTCACCAAATAGTGGATATATACTATTGTACTATTAGAACATTGTAAGGGGTATCTGTACTGTAACTCAGTGTATTTTGACCCTGTCAGCTGCAGTGTTCTGTGAGACAAGCACAGAGATGGCGTTTGGCTTGGACGTGCTGAAGGATGATGGACCTAGGCTAAAGTTGCTGGGTTTCTCACATGCCGTGTAATAATGGAATCAGTGTCAGAGTGTGGTTTAAGCTGCCTGCCCTCTATTGAGAGTCCAGACATCTGTCTAGGTGTTCAGGGGCGAGCGGCTGAGAGAAAAAAGTAATACGCCTTTAAAACAAAAGCGGAACACGTCTAGGCCTCTTCTATGACCTCGACCTATCATGGATGCCTTTGATATAATCTTCCTGGAAGGCAGGTGAGGAGATGCCTCAGAGCTGGGAGAAAGGAACCCCTCTCACAGGACCAAAATGAAAGACATTTCTTAGTGGAGAGTCGACTTGTTATACAGAACGATAGCGAATAATGCCCTGTCTGTTTCTCCGCTTTCCAACTCTGTTTTTACATTTCTGCTTGTCGACGGGCAGTATTATTTATAAGCCACTCTTAAACAGTGGAAAGAGGACGGTTCCACCCTGCAAGGAATACATTAGCCAGTAAATATAAGGAGTGGGTAGAAACAGGACATTTCATGGATCAACAGGGACCAAATGCACTCAAATGAGTGGAAAGCTGCTCGGCTACTCCTCAGTGAGGAGCCACTCCTACGAGTTGAGAACCACCAGTGGGAAATGAATACATTCTGTATATCTACCTTTTTTACCCCCCTTCCTCCCTCTCTCTCTCAACGGTCTTAAAAGTACCTTTTTCAGGCCATGCATAAACATCTGCTAAGTGCTAATGCTTACAGTGCTGTTTGTGTTTAACCCTTTAACAATATCGTGAGGCCATGTGTAAGAATGGGTATTTGACTAAGTGGAAGGTCCATTACTTACAGAATACAGGGGACATATCCGATGTATTAAATCAGTATTCCGAGCTTGCAGATATGAATCCAACATGCCAGGTATAGGTGGAGAAAGAAGTGGATGCGATGCAATATAAGTAGGGTGGATGTGAAGGCACATTTCTGCTTAATTTGATGTGTAAGTTTGAGTGTAAATGAATGTTGTAAATGCATGCAGCTTAAACATGGAAACATAATTCCCCTTCAGGAATTACACCAGAAACGAGTAGTTAAGACAACATTGTGCACCGATGCATTCTGAGCGGTATTCACATTAACAGCACTGTGAATCTTTGGACGTGTAGTTGCATTGAGGAGGCGGTGGATTTAAACTTAATGCATATTTTTCCGCAAGAAAAATGTGTCATCCATTTGTGAAAGCATGCCATCAATCATAATTTCCAACGTTATCCAAAAAGCATTTGGGCAATATCATTATTTTAGTTTAACCCTACATGACAGATTGTATTTGCTGCTTGTACAAAGCACTCTATGATAAGACAATATTCAAACCCATCGGTCTGATGATGTCCTTATGGGATGTTTGTGGCCCTGTGATAAGCTAATAAAGCTTTTTAACAAAGTGAGCAATGGAATCCGACAAGACGGAACTCTGTGTCACTGTCTGTTCCAGTGATATATGACAACAGCAAGCCCCTAAGCTAGCATGCGGTCCCCTCGTCTCCTCCAACTTCCATGTCTCTGTTGATGTTAACTAAACTAAAGCATGTGAAGACTATCTACTTAAAACGTCATACCAACAAAAAAACGACGGTCTTACCGACATACATAAACCCACAAGGACACATTACCTGTTTTTTTTTTTTTTTTGTTTTTTTAAGCTAATGGCTTTTAATGTACCTTCTAAATGTCTGAATTATGCATGCTTGTAAATATTTCATGGGCAATTTTTTTTAAGACTTGAAACATTAGTTTGAAATGGCTGTTGCTCATAAGAACCCTGCTCCCCCAGTTTCAGATTATACCGGCCATTTGATGTTGATGTGATGAACATTTTAAGAGCGCATGGTAGCAGTGTGTCACATACTGTAGGCAGGACAGGTCATCAGCAGAGCGCATGCAGTTCAGAAGCGCATTACAAATGAATACAGGAATAAGAAGGGGCACAGTGATGATAACTGTTGACAGTGATGCATGCTACTACAGTAAAGCACAATACTATGGGTGGGTAGAGTACAAAGAAAAGGCAAAATGACATTAGCCACAGGTCACTGCCAAATGTCAGAACTTAATTAGATGTGATTACGATATTTAAACTATTGATTTCATAAATTTGGTGAGAAAAATAAAATAGAACAGAAATAATTGTACTTTTAGATCATGTGAAACTTAAGAATGAAGGAGTTTGAATGCTGTGATGTAATATAATGGTTATAGATGTGCACTTCTAAGGGGTTTAGTTAATTTGGTGCTGAAGTTAAAGGAGGAAAGGCTTAAAAAGGACGAGACATTACCTGGTAACACTAAATGTCTGATTATCTAATGAATAGATAATGCGGCGTTTAAAGCGCACGTCCTTACGGGACTGTAGAACATGACAATCTTATTAACAGACGGGTTCTTGTCAGGTTCTCTTAAGCCCAATGTAGAGTGAACAGCAATAGGCCTAAGTAATTATTAAATGCTTTAAGTGCTTCGTGTAATACTCTAGGTAATGTATTTTGCATAAGTAAGTCATGTCAGAGGAGAGAGAAAAAAAGAGAGGAGGACAAAGAATTGACACGAGACCTTCATTTGACTGGATGGTCTTCAATTATGTATTCATTTTAATATCTTAATGATGTCTGCTTAAATATGAGATGAAATATGGATGTGAGTCGTCATGGACACCAGAAAACGATGTGCAGTCTCAAAGACAGCGCTCCTGAGCACCTTTGTCTACTGTGGCGACTACTACACCGACAGGAGAGCGCAGCACGAGGAACAGTTGATCTACGGAGAAGTGACCGTACATCATTCAGATATAAAACGGTTTCAGATCTTCCTACACGAGGTTCTACATATTTATTTGAATAAAACATATTTATTTGAATAAAACATCCATTTGCCCTTTTAGTACCACAACGAGTAAGTCAACTTAACTTCTGCACTGCAGTCAAGAAAAAAACTTTTATCACTTGATGGGAAGGATGGGAATATTCCAGGAGACACCATAATCAACAGATCTATGCCAGAAAATACCATGCTTTGCTGTGAATCATTCGGCACCCCAAGTCCTCCTTACCTGCAGATGGCAGACTGACTATAGGCCGGGCCCTCGGCCGCGCTGAGTGCCTGACCCACCTGCGTCTGGGTCAGGCCCAGGGACAAGCGGCGGATTTTGAACGCTTTGGCGAACTCCCGAATCTCCTCCAGGTTGACCCCGTCCACTTCGCTGGCGGCCGTCTGGGGGTCTACGATACAACACAGATAGAGGGGGGTCAAAAAACAAGAAGGACCAAGGCACTCTTCGTATAGTTAAAATGCCTTTAAAAAACGATTTGTCAGGGAGTACAGATGGAGGCAGAGGGAGGGGGGTTAGCACCATTAAACACACCGAAATCAAAGAATATAGCTAATTCACATACATTCCACTATAATGTGACATTTCTGGTCTCTGTTGACGAACAACAGGAGTAGCTTTAGAAATACATTATGAATTGATTTAGCAGTGATTGCCATTCTGGTGCTTCTCTGCCCTCTAGTTGATAATAGCGGTCTCTGTACAATATGTACTGTAATGGTATCGAGAGTGAAAGGCGGGCTTTGTGTTTAACGCTACATTGAAAATGTTCCTCATTTAATCTTCAACATAAAAGCTCATAGACACATAATGGACACAGCAGCATAGAGACATGTCCATTCAATAGGTTAGTCCACCGTGGTGCATTTGCCGTTCTCGGCATTCCTCCTGCTTCATTATGAACAACACGCAGACTGAAAGCCAACAGTTTTAGAGCCCAAACTCTGTGCTTTTATCATGAAAAAGAAGCCTGTGGAATGTTTATTAGAGGATCGTTCCAATCATCTGTCCCTCCTTTGGGGAAGTCAATTGACACCTCCGCAGAAAGACTGTGCTGCTGTGTGTGCTGCACTACTCAATTGTTCAAAGGTGACATCCAACTCTACTCTAAAGAAGACATTGTATTGTATAAATGTTGTTTGTAAATTGCTGCTTTGCGGACCCACATTTAAGTGACTTTGGGGACCTATTTTCCCTGAAGCATTTTGAAGAGTTTCATAGCTAATAAAAAGTGATTTCACATTGTACATCAATGTCAGGTGCCCTGGCATCCTGCTTACTAAAGCAAAGTTTGTGCCAGTGAATTATTCATCTTGGTCATTATCAATGAATTATTAAAAGGAATCTTCCAAGCGTATTTAAGAAAAAAAATATATCGGGCTGCCATCTTGCCGTGAGGCCTCATAAGAGACGCAGCGATTCTGAGCTTCTACGGCGGCAGAGCTCTAGACGTGCGGACATTTGGAGGCATGGGACCAAGTCGTCCCAAATGGCACCCTATTCCTAATGTAGTGCACTACTTTGACCAGGTCCTATATATATATATATTTTTGGACTGAATGGAGGGTTCGTCTAGTCAAATGTAGGGCACTATATACGGAATAAGCTGCCATTTGGGATGCAGGCCCTGTATATCTTAAAAGGATGGGAGGATGGGCACTAGCTGCATCCTCAGTCCTCATCAGTTCCACCTTGATGAGCATCTGATTATCCCCAATGGCGAGCCATTGAAGTGTGTTTCTATATGACATGATTAGTCCTCTCTGTAAGTGGTGCCCACACTGTCTGTCCACTGTGATCCATCACCGGTCTCCTTCCTACATGACTGTCTTCAAGGCTTTACAAATAATACACATTCCATATGATGGCGTTGGATTTCATTTACATTGGGTTTCAAATTCCTATGTACCCTGTGTAGGGATTTGTGATCTAAAAAGAAAAATACCATCCACTCGTTTAGACTAAAAATGCTGGTCATACTTTATTATAGTATGGATACTATCAACAAACTATCTGTTGATAAGCAACTGCTTGCTAAGGTTACGGTTAGGGTTAGGTTTAGAATAAGGGTAAGGGTTCAGGTTAGGGTTAAGTTTAGGGTTAGGATAAGGGTTAGGATAAGGGTTAAGGTTAGTAGATAGTTAGGTTAAATGTTAATGATGGTTTGTGGATGTTAAATGTTAATGATGGTTTGTGGATGTTAAATGTTAATGATGGTTTGTGGATAGTCTGTAGAGCATCTACAGATGGACTGTCCACATAAAGTGTTACCCTTGGACCTTGCAAATACAATGAGCTGGACCAGGGCAGTATATTGGCAAGAGGAATGTAGAATAAAAAACTGTATTACGTATGATTCGACACAGAAATAATGCTCCATGACCACGTACGGGATATTCACCGAGGGGCTATGCATTCTTGAATGACGTGGAAGGTGTGCTCCACGATGCATTGACGGAGAACCCCGACTTGACTATCCCTTTCATACCATGGCGATCATTTCTATGTGTTCATTTGACAGTAGAAATGTGTTCAACATCCACTGAAGTAGCTAGAACGTTTACTAGGTAGCTACGGTAGTTGCCTTGGTAACCAAACAAACAGACTTGCTAGTTTAGCTAACCAAACCATCAGTCCTAGCGTGCTGTTATGAACATTGAATTCAACAATGACAATAATGTTTTCAATTCGACTGTTGCTTTCAAAAGCAGCTGAAACATAGAACATGTAAGAATGAACTATAGCCATTGAATTTTACCGTGCCGATATACCATGCGTTACAGGGAAATAATGCACGCTCTAGAATGGCCTTCAAGCCAATCAGAAACAAGTATTATCAACAATGCCATGGTGTAATTAAGCAATACGGCCAGAGGAGGTGTGGTATATGGCCAATATACCACGGCTAAGGGCTGTTCTTAGGCACAGCCCTTAGCCGAGGAGTCTTATTGCTATTATAAACTGGTTACCAATTTAGTAAAACGAAATGTTTTGTCATACCCGTGGTGTATGGTCTGATATACCATGGCTTTCAGTCAATCAGAATTCAGGGCTCAAACCACCCAGTACATAAAACAAGTTGATCAATGGCAACTTCTTTATATTGAATGCAGAACTCAGCCGCAGATGCCTTCAAAATGAGGGAATTTAGGTGAATAGCCTGTGACAAATTAAATGTATTTATATTTATCTGACTAAAACTGACTTTTTAAGGCAACGGGTTGCATGCTGACAGCCTTAGGCTCTATGATTTATTAAGGGTCCACAGAGGGCTAAGCATTTGGAAACTGAGGCCGGTGTTCATTACACACAGTGTTTTTGATAGTCTAATAAACAGAATATTAAATAAATCCTTCAAAAAGAGGAAGGAGAAAAATCTAAAGTTTCTGGACAAACAGAAATCCAGTGCTCTTGAAATAGAAGGTTCACCATACCAAAGACTGCGGTCAATTACAAAATTCTGTAGACTCGTATGTTCTCTTAATATGTGTGTGTGTGTGTGTGCGCGCGCGTGCGCGCGCGTGTGCGCGCGTGTGTGAGTGTGTCACCGGGTACTCACTGCTGACCAGCTGACCCACGCTGAGGGCGGAGGAGGAAGATGAGGACGAGGAGGAGGAAGAGGCCTGGCGGAGAGGACTCTGGCTGTGGGGCATGTGGAGCAGGTTGGGCTGAGACGACACTGGGCCTGTCTGAACATGCTGAGCCTGAGGCAGCTGAGGACACACAGAAATGAAATATTGACTTAAAACAACAATACAACCCCTATAACGTTGCACCAATAGCACTACAAGCGATCTTCATAACCAACCACAGCAGTTATGGTGACTCTCCGGCACCTGTACATTGCTGTGACACTGCAGCAATTATATTTGACATTAACAGCTGAACATAATATGATTAGGTTTGTGTAAAGAGGTTATATGATCATTACAGTGTATGCTAACAACTATTCAGAATGATAACACACAATGCAGTATCAATAGTCGGGTCAATAGAGTAAACTAGTCAGGGCTAGATTTCTATTGAAACAGACAGTGTTACATTTGTATAGAAACAGACAGTGGGGTTTGATAGGAGATGACTGGTGTCTCTGCTGTTTGTATCTCTCTCTCTCTCTCTCGCTCTCTCTCTCTCTCTCGCTCTCGCTCTCTCTCTCGCTCTCTCTTCCACTCTCTCTTCCGCTCTCTCTCCCACTCTCTCTTCCGCTCTCTCTCCCACTCTCTCTTCCACTCTCTCTCTCTCTCTCTCTCTCTCTCTCTCTCTCTGCCATACAGGAGTGTAGAGAACACGATGACAATAGTGTTTTTCTCCAGTCGTCAGACACAAGGGAATTGCTAATGAAGGCAGGTCTGTGCAGGAAAAGACACGTGGACACCGCCGCTCCCGTATCAAACATAATTTAGGATTTACAGGCAATGTGCTTCGGCTCTATGAAAACGATGTATTTTCATGTTTGTGAGCAAATGAATTGCTCTTACAAGATCAAGCTGCTATGTCTTCACTCTAAAGTGAAGGCCGTCTCCTCCGTAAACTAGGTTGGCTTTCCCACTCCTCTCTCTTGCTGTTAATTATTTTCCCCTCTGTATGTGTTTGTTTGGAAAGTGTGGTGGATGTCAACAGAGATGCACATACTGTCAAGACAGTTGACAGGCAGAGAGAATTATCTAGCTTCACTGGAAATATTCCGCACTGCCGGCGCTGACAGCCGTAAATTACACCTGTGGAACTGTCGGTGTCGTGTGTCTTTGAAGTGAGGACAAAAACCATAAACATTATTACAAATGCATTCATTCGATCACGAGCGTGATCCGGTGAAGTCACATTTAAGGCCATCGTCTGAGTTAGTCCACCCTATCAGATTGAACTATTGTCCTTGCCATTTACATATCATGTTTCACTTTTTTAACCTGCTTTTTTTATGGCTGAAAGCCTGGTCGATATTAGGTAGACTTAAAGCTGTGTAATTTATTTGGTTTCTTTAGTAGGTGTGCGTCTGACACCTACCATGTATGTACAAGTCCAAAAGAAGGAAGCTATTTACTTTGTACATAACTTTTGCACTAGGTGGGATTTAAGCTCACTCCTACAAATAGCACTAAAGAACTCATGTTCTTCTGAGTACAAGAGAGCCTTCTGTCCCTTTTAGAGGTTCAGTCTGGTCTTGTATTGTTTTGCTAGCTAGAGACACATGATTATCCCTTTAAATGTTTGATTATTAAGGAGAATTACAACATGCTCCGGTCACAGAGGTCAAATAGGTGTAGGGGGGAGTATTTTAGTTTTAAGTGGGATGATGAAAAGCATTGCTTTTTGTTTGGCTCTGCAGGGGCTCTGCATACTTCTTGAGATGGAGTCTAAGAGGATGCCTGACAGGTGCTTTACACACACGCACACGCACACACACTACCGCTTGACAGAATTTTTTTCTGTCTGTAGCATTTCTATAATCTTTACTGCCCTAGTCAAAAGAGTCAATTTGAATGGTTTTATCGAAAGCAACTTCTTCCAAACACTGGGACCAATGAAATGTTACAGTTGGGAGTTATGTTTTTGTGAAGGAAAACCTTTTCAAGTTGTGTTTAGACAGAAGATGAGACGACTTGATAGCTGAAAAAAACATCAGACTTGACTCGTTTTGTAAGGGTTACTTTTCTCAAGAGTAAACAGAAAAAAAGTTCAATCCACACAGATAAAGATTTTTCTCCTCATCCATTTTTATAGTGTGTATCTATGTGTTCCTATAACCAGGTTTCCATCCAACCTTTTTATGCCTAAAAAATGTCACGACAGGCCTGACGGAAAGAGCAAATGTGTCAGCAAACTTTCCAAATGTCGACAAAAAACATACGCTAGACAAGGTGGGATCTTTTTGTGATGGTAAAGTTAATTATGCGATAATTGGTGGTGGAAAAGCTTTTATGCGCAAATATTGATACTTTTTTTTCTTTTACTTTTATTTAACTAGGCAGGTCAGTTAAGAAATAAATATTATTTACAATGACAGCCTAGGAACAGTGGGTTAACTGCCTTGTTCAGGGGCAGAACGACAGATTTTTACCTTGTCACCTCGGGGATTCGGCCAATGCTCTAACCACTAGGCTACCTGCCGCTCTAACCATCATGCGATGACATGTTGTGTGGTCCTCCCACTACGACTCGGGAAAGCATGCAGTTGATTAGGCTACAGATTAAATAAGTTATGGTGAACTTCACAGGGTGGTGAAATTGCACGGTGATGAGTTTGATGCTCCTTTCCTATAAATATAGAGGGTCTTATTCTGGTGACATGATGTTGGTTGACGTTTGACAAATTTAAATAATCTTGCTCTTTTGTCCATAATAATCTCATCATGTAGGCTATACCCGCACTGTATCTGCAAGCTGTTGGCTAGCGCGCACGTACCAATACCAGAGTGGACACATTCGCTATATAATTGTTTTTGTGACCAAACCATCAGTAGAGTTGAACATGCTTTTTTATTCGTACATGGGAATTTAACCACAAAAGTAATTTTTCTAAGCACTACATCATCACGCACAGCCTTTTATCCGCAACGAGTCAATTTGATGGAAACATCTCTGGTGGGAAAATGAGCATCATTTGCTTATGTGGAATTTAGAATAGTCGCATGAAAATCTGTCGCCAATTGGATGGAAAATGTTTTTGGTCTGCAAATGTACTGTCATTAGAAACACATCTTCATGTGTCTGCTGTGTGTGTGTGTGTGTGTGTGTGTGTGTGTGTGTGTGTGTGTGTGCGCACACATGTTTGTATCTGTGCATGTGTGTGTGTGCACTGTACGTCTGTGTGTGTGGTTACCTGCTGTCCGGGCTTGATTGGTGACAGTGTGATTCCCTGGGTGTTGATGACAGGCAGGATTTGATTGCCGATCACCGTGGCGATGATCTGGCCCTGGGCGTTGGTCAGAAGCTGGGGTGTAATTGGCTGGACCTGCAGTGCTGGGTTTACGCCCCCTGATTGGCTCGAGGGCCCCCCAGAGTTGGGCATAAGTGGGATCGTTCCAATTATCTACGAAGGAGGGGTGAGAGGAGAAGGGAAGAAATCAGATGGGTCGTTCCAGTGATCTACAGTACACGGATAAGTGTAGGAGGGTGAAAGTCATCAGAACATATTGTTCGTATGATCTACTGGACAGAAGTATGGAGCGATGTTCATGTTCTGTATGAAATCCCACAGCAAGTAAAACATAAAGTACTGTGCACGTCAATTCATGTATATCAGTGAGCGCACAAACCATTAGAATGACAGTATCAAGCCCGAGCGCAGAGCACTTGATGGTTGAGTAAGTGTATGAGGGAACGCACAGACAGATTCTCTGATCATCTGTCACAGAGGAGCTTTTATAGGCCAAGGCAAGCAAAGGCAGAGCACCCAGCTGGGAGCACACTGCAAAGGTCAGCTCTGAGTACCTGTGTGTGTGCTGGTGCAGACCACTGACTGTGTTATCCATCACCAGGCCGGGAGAGGGGCGTGTGTGTGTGAGTCATGTGTGTATATGCGTCTTTGTCTGTTTCTGTCAAGGGGGGTTGGTAATGTGGCTGTGCTGAGAGATCTCCCTCCCTTCCCCTTCCCTCAACGCACACACACACGACCAAACAGCTCCCAGGGTCCCTGGGGTACTTCATCCCCTACTCCCCTCTTCCACCCCCCCCCCCCCCCCCTCCAGCTCTCCTCTGCTCTCCTCCATGCCTGTAATCAGGAAGTGCAGATCAAAAGGGGCGGCAGAGTGTCACCGCAGCGTTTTAGCTCTCAGAGCTGCCAGAGTGCGGCCAAGAGTAGCGCTTTAGGGGGGGACTTAGCGCCTCTTCCCGATGATGAAGGTTAGTGTCATCTGGGGACTGGTCCTGGACAGACAACTTCAGTCTCTCTGCCTGCTCTCTCCACTGACAGAACAACAGCACCCAGACTCATTATGCCAGAGGAGAGTGAACATGGTTGGGGTTGCCATTATTTTAAAAAACCTTGTCGTTTGGACCAGGCTGGAAGATTTGGGCTGGCACGTTCGTATTTTTTATAGATATGTAAACAGTCACAGGCAAAATTCAAAGCAAAATAAATGGACACGAGGACAATGAATGTTTTGGTAGCTCATGCTGCTCAGGGTTTCGACCTACTTCAAGCATCGTGTATAAACGAGACGCCAACATAATTGAATCTAGGCAGGGATTCAATTATTACACATGCACCTGTCACTTTATATGATTTCACAGCGAGATGCAAACAGATCCCTTCATACTGTAGTCCAGCATCTCACCACTGCTCCCGGTGCTAATCTAATTCTTCCTGCCATGCCTCCCTCTGCCTGGTCCCCCTCCCCTCTCTCCCCATTCTCTGTTTGATATAATGTGGAGGGATCAGTGGTAGAATTGTAGGCCGGCAATCTGTAATTCATCCCCTCCACGGCTCATTTGCTTACGTTGCTTCGCATTAAGCGACAGATAATTTATCTCACTCTCCGCGCCCCGCGTCCCCTGCTCTGATTCCACCCTGTAATGCTCTCCTCTCCTGCCACTTAGCATATTTTATTGCGCCGCTTGACGCTCATGCCTCCCGACGCCTGGCTTCGCGTGCCTCCGTGGCGGTTGACTTGTTCCGCTCAATTATTCATCCTTATTGGACTAAGTGGTTGTTCTATAAACGTAATAACACAGGCAGGGAACTGACAGCTTAGCTCTCGTCCCCGGATGCACCTCTACATCTCTCCCTCAGACTTCCTGGGTGTTGCATAGTAGTGCTCAAATGGCGTTTCTCAAGGCAGTCGATTGTGACACTGATTATGTAAAACATAATACATTTAGAGGGAAGACCTGGTGGACGGCAGGTAGCCTCGAGTTTAGAGCGTTGGGCCAGTGACCGAAAGGTTGCTGGCTTGAATACCGGAGCCGACAAGGTGAAAAATCTGCCGCTGTACCCTTGAGCAAGGCACTACACCCTAATTGCTGGCCAATGGCAACCTTTACTGTGACCCCACTCCCTGTGTGTGTCTCAGGGGGAGTTGGGATATGCAAGAAACACATTTCCATCACGCATTTGTGTATAACAGAACAAATATAAGCACCCACAAATTGATTATTATTTTACCTGTAGATTCACAGAGAGGTCCATGGAGAAGACATGCTTTGGTCTCAGACTACAGCCAGTTATGGCATTTTTTAACAACATACGCTGTGGCACCTTCTCAGCTTTGTCCAACCAGCATTCTTAATGTTTCTCTTTCCTTTTTGTCTTTTTCCTCCTCTTGTATTTTTGTTTCCAATCGTGAGGCGTGTCAGGAATGGTCAGGACCTGGGTCCTCTGTCTCTCTCTCTCAGCAGAACTCATTAAGATTATGCTGCTCTTCTCTCGTTTCCACAGAAATGTCATGTCATCTCCTCAGCCAGGCCAATCGGTGGTGTTAGCCATGGTGGCCAGACAATATCTTTAGCCATTTTCCCCTCCTTCTCTCTCCGTGAAGGAAATAGAGGCCCATGTTGGGAAATCCCGACTTTCTTCATTTGAGCTCCAAGACACCAAGCATATCAATTTTATAAGGGACGTGGTATGTCAATTGCTTTATACAGCTCCCGAATCCTCTTGATTGTCTGGCTCTAAAATGGAATACTGGTGTAGGTAATGTTGGGTACAGTACAATCTTCCACAAACATGCAAACCTGCACAGCAGCTAGCATTCACCTGGCTTAATTTGTCCTGCTGTTATCGTTAAAGCAGGTGTTCAAAAGTTAAAATGGCAATGCCAGAATGTTTTTTCTACCTCTGAGGACTTCCACGAGCGGGAGTGATTTGTATTCCAATGGAGCTCCTCCCTGGTTGTGTGCATGCAGGTTAAAACAGTGCATGTGTGTGTTCCTACCTGGTGTAGTGTGCATTAGTAACAGCAGTGTCTGCCCTGTGGGCTGTAGCCTTCATCAAAGCCCATTGAAGGGGATGGATGGCTCATGGGGGTTTCACCAGGAAACACAAAGACCAGCCACCAGGGTTAACAGGGCTGGGAGTTCCCCCATCACAGACCGTTTTGGGGCTAGCTACTTTTCAGGTCATATATCTTCCCATTGCTCTCTTTGTCAAAATATTATAGGTTTCTCTATGGAGCCATGGAAGGTATGGCACAGAATGTGTGGTAAAATTGTGCATAGTACAAGGGAATACGTAGTCCTATGACAGAAACATTTGTGAGGAAATGTTTCCTCTAGTATGGGCCTCAATCTTCTCATTCACATTTTGATACTGAGGAACTACGGTAAAATGGTGCAGTGCTTTCCTTAGGCAGACTGTTTACTGATTTGAAATTCACTATTGAATGAACTCTTTCTTTCACTACAGCCTCAATCACAAAGACGGGACTGAAGAATGGCTTCGTTGATTACTGGACACATATACTCCATAATCAGGTTGACACATGTTAAAGCCACATTATTAAATCCAACGCTTTTCAAGGCCCCTATCGGGAACCTACTCTAACAAGAAATCCAGGGTGTAACTTTCACTGGGGACGGGGGACATGTCCCCCCCCCCCCCACATTCTGAAATTGCATTTTCATCATTGGAATGTGATACAAACAACGGGGTGCGGGGTGCTTTAGGACCATGCGGATGCCTATGAGCAGTCGGGTAGGCTGTTTGGAGTGTTTATCTGACAAAAAATTTAATATATATATTATGTCCCCCCCACGTATAAAACCAAAGTTGCGCCCCTGAAGAAATCCAATGGGCATTAGTGATAGGGTGAATGACTGTAACCCCTACTGTACTGTGTTCCGCTCTCTTCAAAATACCAAAATTGTTCATTTAGATTAAAAGACCTCTCTTAGGGGAAGAAAGGACTCAAAATCAATGCAGGGCATTGGGATGGGATTTTCACACAGATACCTTTTATCAAAGTACTTGTGCTTTAGTACAGTTACAACGCTGTCACAATGTTGTCTTACCTAGCTAGAGAATTCATATTCAAGAAGTGTACATGTATTCGAGCTATTCTCGTTCCTCTATCATTCTCCCAGCAAAATAAACACCAAAGTCTGATAAAAGCTATTCTTTTGTTTCCTGTTTGAGAATCTACATACCGACACCATTTCTGCTTTTACGGTGGGCAGCTTCTGAGGCAGTGTTTGTCGGTCTCCCAGTCAAGATCCAAGCATGCATTTAGTCTCTGTAATGTTCCCTTCCCAGTATAAGAGGGGTGGTGGTGTGTACGTGCGCGCGTGTGCGTGTGCGGTGGGGGGACCCTGGCTACGTTAGTAGTGTGGTGCACGTTTCAGAGTGCTCAGACTGAATAATGCTCTGAAATAATGAGGTGGGGAGCAAAGGACTGTAGCCCAGGGCTTTGACCGTCTCAGTGACCTGATTATGTCAGCCAATGTCAGTCGCCGATACACTACAAAAGCACAGAGCATCCCATCAAATCCATCTCCATGGCAATCTGTCCCTGCGGCCCCGGCACCTTTTCCCAGACCAGGGAAACCCATACTGTCTCATTAGCCGCATTTAGCATCAAGGGCTAACACAGACTCACACAAGCCGTTTACAGTTGAAGTCGGAAGTTAACATACACCTTAGCCAAATACATTTAAACTCAGTTTTTCACAATTCCTGACATTTACTCCTAGTAAAAATTCCCTGTCTTCGGTCAGTTAGGATCACCACTTTATTTTAAGAATGTGAAATGTCAGAATAATAGTAGAGAGAATGATTTATTTCAGCTTTTATTTCTTTCATCGCGTTCCCAGTGGGTCAGAAGTTTACATACACTCAATTAGTATTTGGTAGCATTGCCTTTAAATTGTTTATCTTGGGTCAAACGTTTTGGGGAGCCTTCCACAAGCTTCCCACAATAAGTTGGGTGAATTTTGGCCCATTCCTCCTGACAGAGCTGGTGTAACTGAGTCAGGTTTGTAGGCCTCCTTGCTCACACAGGCTTTTTCAGTTCTGCCCACAAATTGTCTATAGGATTGAGGTCAGGGCTTTGTGATGGCCACCCCAATACCTTGACTTTGTTGTCCTTAAGCCATTTTGCCACAACATTGGAAGTATGCTTGGGGTCATTGTCCATTTGGTAGACCCATTTGCAACCAAGCTTTAACTTCCTGACTGATGTCTTGAGATGTTGCTTCAATATATCCACATATCCAATATTTCCTACCTCATGATGCCATCTATTTTGTGAAGTGCACCAGTCCCTCCTGCAGCAAAGCACCCCCACAACATGATGCAGCCACCCCCGTGCTTCACGGTTGGGATGGTGTTCTTTGGCTTGCAAGCCTCCCCCTTTTTCCTCCAAACATAACGATGGTCATTATGGCCAAACAGTAAAAAAATTGTTTCATCAGACCAGAGGACATTTCTCCAAAAAGTACAATCTTTGTCCCTATGTGTAGTTGCAAACCATAGTCTGGCTTTTTTAGAGCAGTGGCTTCTTTTTGGAGCAGTGGCTTCTTCCTTGCTGAGCGGCCTTTCAGATTATGTCGATATAGCACTCGTTTTACTGTGGATATAGATACTTTTGTACCTGTTTCCTCCAGCATCTTAACAAGGTCCATTGCCGTTGTTCTGGGATTGATTTGCACTTTTCGCACCAAAGTACGTTCATCTCAAGGAGACAGAACGCGTCTCCTTCCTGAGCGGTGTGACGGCTGCGTGGTCCCATGGTGTTTATACTTGCGTACTATTGTTTGTACAGATGAACGTGGTACCTTCAGGCATTTGGAAATTGCTCCCAAGGATGAACCAGACTTGTGGAGGTCTACAACTTTTTTTCTGAGGTCTTGGCTGATTTCTTTTGATTGTCCCATGATGTCAAGCAAAGAGGCACTGAGTTTGAAGGTAGGCCTTGAAATACATCCACAGGTACCCCTCCAATTGACTCAAATGATGTCAATTAGCCTATCAGAGGCTTCTAAAGCCATGCCATAATTTTCTGGAATTTTCCTAGCTGTTTAAAGGCACAGTCAACTTAGTGTATGTAAACCTCTGACCCACTGGAATTGCGATACAGTGAATTATAAGTGAAATAATCTGTCTGTAAACAATTGTTGGAAAAATTACTTGTGTCATGCACACAGTAGATGTCCTAACCGACTTGCCAAAACTATAGTTTGTTAACAAGAAATTTGTGGAGTGGTTGAAAAACTAATTGTAATGACTCCAACCTAAGTGTAGGTAAACTTCCGACTTCAACTGTATGTGCATTGCTCTGTCATGAGCATGTTGACAAAATCTTCCATGTACAGCAATTCTTACTCCTTACAGACTTCCTACACAAACAAGCATGGAATTAGGTCCGTCTTATCATAAAGCCACAAAAGATATTCGTCGGGCCGTAGTTTTAATTGAGTGATAAACAGGATAGCGGGAGGAGGGCGGAGAGCGAGGGATGAAATAGGGGTTAAGGTAAATAACTGGCTGGCGTGAAAGGGCACATTGTCCATGCGATCTTCCTTTAATATGCGCCGTGTGCACCTGCGATAAGATGATTCATTAGATAGGGCCCCACTCTGACAAGCGTCATCGTTCAAGCCTCTGGCTACTGATGGAACAATTCTGCAGCCACCCTGTAAATATGACAAGGTCAGCGTTTTACTGCGACGGGCGCATGCGGATAAGAGGAGGAAGGGCTTTGTTTATTCCCAAATAGCTTAACATATGGCAGGATGGCTGCCGCGGAGCAACGCCACATAACACACAGCTAAAAAAGAAAGAAATAAACCCCCAAACAAGATTACTACATAGGAAAATGAAATATTGAGACCATCCAGTCTTTGGAATTGTGTTTGTGTGTATTTAGTTAGTGGAAAGTGTTTTCTAAGACTGGTATAGTGTAACATTGACTGAAGAACATGGAAAATATAGTGAAACCATCATTATGTGATGTGTTCTTCCCCCACTATAACTTTTGCATTTCATTTACAAGTAGTTCTAGTCAGGTCTAATGAACACTGTGAAACCTATAGGATACCTCTATTGATATTACGACTGGTAAAGATCACTAACCTGTCCTTGTGCATTAGTGACCAGTTGCCCCGTGACTCCAGCTTGCAGGTTGGAGAGGGTGTTGCCAAAGACCTGGGATCCGGCCATAGAGCCCATAGCTGCTGCTGCTGCTGCCGCCACCGCAGCCTGGCTGGCCAGAGGGTTCAACTACAGGGACAGAATCATACAGGTAATGACTGTTACTGTTTGATTATAAATTACAACGGTGATCAGTGTTCTCCAAGTGTTACTGTAAGTAAACAAACATGGGAGACAGTGGAGGATGAGGAAAGTGAAGTAGCTTGACAGAATATAGTGCTGATGCTTTGTTACTAAAGACAGTAGTACTGTGAGGTGTATGACCAGTAGTCCATCATCCAGCCCTTAGAAGTGTGTTCCCAGAAGAGAGCCGGGGTGGGGTCCGGGAGGGCAGGGGGAGGGGGAGGGGTCCGGGAGGGCAGGGACAGGGGGTGGGGTCCGGGAGGGCAAAAAGAGGGGGTGGGCCGGTGAATAAGTGCCCATTCTACCAGTCTAAGGGGTTCCTGTGGCCCTCGGGGCTCCCCCAGGGCCCTGCAGCATCTCTGCAGAGGCCGGACAGCCCCAGACCATGTCGGTTTAACAACAGAAGGAGCCATGGTATTTATGCATCATTGTATCCTCAACACACTCCCACTCTGAATCAACCTGCCACCATACCGCGCCACCACACTGCTCCTTTCCAGGGTTAAAAAAAAATGACAGCGTTTACCCTGGCTGTAATGGACTCATCTGGAACTGGTGGACAGGCCAAGTGATTGTAAAGGACGTCTCCCGTGTGGGCAGAGCCTGTGGAGCTCCAGCCTCGTAGGAGCATGAGATCACCCAGATAAATCAAGCTAACCACTTATTAGAGGGTGAAAATGCACTGCTGATTTGGTTGTAGTGCAGCAGAGCAGAGCCTTATTAGGTTGAGTAAGTGGAAAAAAATAGCAGGCCGGCAGAGGAGACCGTCCAATGACTCGAGAATAGAGAAATAATATAAATATTGTTTAGGCTGTGAATAACTATTCCTGGTTGGCAATAATGTTGTGCAGAGGGCTAATACATATTCAAAGATGGTTGGAGAAAATATTGAACAGCCTAATAACACCTTAAAGGGAAAATCTGGAATTCAAACAAAAACAAAGCCATCACCACACCACTTTTTGGTAAACAGCTGAGGGATGGGGGCGGGAGAAATGTAATCACTCAAATTCATATATAGCCTTTATATATCACGCCGAGTAGACAATATTACAGTCATGTGAAAACAATATTGATACGTAGATAGATAACTTAGAGAGTAATGGAAATATATTATCATTCAGATAGTTCTGGACAATATCAAAAACTACTCCAGCAAAGGCATAAATCCCACTAATTTTTCTCTCCACACAATCGCTCTATGGGGATTTGATCTTTGTTAAACTGAGACCATTCAGTTGCCATTCATCTTTTATTGTTCCCCATCACCATGTGTTATTACGCTTTCTGAAATCAAATGATGAAAAAAAATGCCACAGAACAATCAATACTTTTTCATTGACAGTAAAGGTTAAGCACATTAAGAATGACACTGCATTTGTCTCATGAAATCATATTTCATGTTGGTGGCCTCAAATTGGCCATGATTGATATTGCGTCCCCTAGTCTGAAAGTCATCCATTGTTTTTTCTCTTCAGATAATCACAGGATTTTCTTTCTTATGTGCCCATGCCACGT
The DNA here is from genome assembly GCF_045679555.1 of Salvelinus alpinus. NCBI lineage: Eukaryota > Metazoa > Chordata > Actinopteri > Salmoniformes > Salmonidae > Salvelinus > Salvelinus alpinus. The sequence goes on from NC_092095.1 coordinate 32,983,719, forward strand.
TCGTCCTTCGGAGCAACCTCAGTAGAAAACGTTAAGAAGAAATGTCTTTCCACATTAGTTGTTTACCTTTCACAGCGCATTTGAGAGTTCATTCAAGCTTTTACTCGTCATTGGCTACTTGACATCTATCATCATCTCCAAATGAAAAAACATTTGCACATAATTTCCATATATCTTTGGAGGGTTATAACCTTTGACAATTTGATTTGTTCTTCCATGATCTTGTTCCAATCAGAGGCTCATAATTTACAATTAATTTCCTCTACTGAGGGTAGTAAAGGCCAGAGGAACAAAACAGAGGAGGAAGCATGTATTTCATTACTTGACATTCAGTAATCGTTTTGAAAACATGTCACTCTACAGTGAAATGGATGCCCTGAAGGACTCGTGTCATTTTGGATCTCCATTTTTGCGATGATATCTACCGACTTCTAACCTTCTAAACTTATCTCATTCATTTTTGATCATATTGAAGCTCATGTCAATGGAGATAGCAATAGTTTGTTGATTTTTACATCTCATGGAATCAGCGGGAGTTCAAGATAAACAGGATCAAAATAACCTGGCTACCCCATGGAGTGGCAAGATGCCTTCGTGCCAAAACGTCTTTGGAGTGGGATTGGTACCTAGACAGACTGATAGTGTGTCTAGATTCCTTTTTTATGATAAAGTATGCAGTGTCACTTAGCCTTTTTAGTATGACATTGTCAAATCAAATCAAAGTTTATTTGTCACGTGCGCCAAATACAACAGGTGTAGTAAGCATTTCACCTCACAGTGAAATGCTTACTTACAGGCTCTAACCAATAGTGCAAAAAAGGTATTAGGTGAATAGTAATAGTGAGAGTGAGATATACAGTAGATATAAGGGTTGTCTTCCTTGCAATTCACATGCAAGTTCACACAATGACCTGTATTTTTGGCATATTTTCATAGTATCAGAAAAACTGAAACAGTTCCAGGAGAGTGTGACCAGACCCCCATACTGCGTCCCAAATGGCACCCTATTCCCTAGTGCACTTCTTTTGACCAGGGCCCATAGGGAATCCCTTGGATGAAATCCAGATATGTAGTGGGGGAATGGAGAGAGTCAGCCAGAACCCTATATCCTGCTTCCTGCTGGAGGAACAGAGCTGGATTTGAGGAGGGCTTATCTGGGCCAAATCTTCAAATGACTACATGTATCGGTGAGAAAGTGGTGGGAAAGGGTCGCCTGGGGATATCAGTTAGTCAGTCAGGGATTGCATTAAGAGATAATCCTCCCTTCATTTCTGAGTGGAGCCGCTCTCTCTCCTCTGCTGAGGGGGGAGTGAGAGGTGATACAATGGCCAAGCCCAGGTGAGACAGAGAGGATTTGGTTATGTGATCGTTGTGATCGTTTAAATATCAGGCCCTTAGGCGTTTTGGTTATGCTGGTCTGATAAAGAGGATTTCCTCATGTAACTGGGTTGATGATGTGTATTTGGTAATCCCATGGGGTGATGTGCTAGCCTGATAGAGGCACAGTGGAGAGGAGGATATAGAGAGGGGTGTCTACACAACAGCAGAGCAGAGCCAGGCTCCATGTGGAGGCGGAGAGGTCTAGATCAGTAAACAGACAACGGTATCAGCTCTGACAGAGTCACTTGACTTCCTGATGTAGTTGGCGTCCAATCAAAATCAAATCAAATCAATAATGTATTGGTCACGTTGTAACGTTTTTCTTCCATAGTTGAAGGAGAGGACCAAAGTGCAGCGCGGCTAGTGTTCAACATGTTTAATAAAGAACAAGTGAAACACTACAAACAACATACAAAATAACAAATGTGAAAAAACCGAGACAGACCTATCTGGTGCAGACAAACACAGAGACAGGAAACAAACACCCACAAAATCCCAACACAAAACAAGCCTCCTATATATGATTCTCAATCAGGGACAACGATTACCATCTGCCTCTGATTGAGAACCATATTAGGCTGGACATAGAAACAGACAAACTAGACACACAACATAGAATTCCCACCCAGCTCACGTCCTGACCAACACTAAACAAGCAAAACACATAATAACTCTGGTCAGGACGTTACACACGTACACATACAGTGGGGAGAACAAGTATTTGATACACTGCCGATTTTGCCGATTTTCCTACTTACAAAGCATGTAGAGGTCTGTAATTTTTATCATAGGTACACTTCAACTGTGAGAGACGGAATCTAAAACAAAAATCCAGAAAATCACATTGTATGATTTTTAAGTAATTCATTTGCATTTTATTGCATGACATAAGTATTTGATCACCTACCAACCAGTAAGAATTCCGGCTCTCACAGATCTGTTAGTTTTTCTTTAAGAAGCCCTGCTGTTCTCCACTCATTACCTGTATTAACTGCACCTGTTTGAACTCGTTACCTGTATAAAAGACACCTGTCCACACACTCAATCAAACAGACTCCAACCTCTCCACAATGGCCAAGACCAGAGAGCTGTGTAAGGACATCAGGGATAAAATTGTAGACCTGCACAAGGCTGGGATGGGCTACAGGACAATAGGCAAGCAGCTTGGTGAGAAGGCAACAACTGTTGGCGCAATTATTAGAAAATAGAAGAAAATAGAAGAAGTTCAAGATGATGGTCAATCACCCTCGGTCTGGGGCTCCATGCAAGATCTCACCTCGTGGGGCATCAATGATCATGAGGAAGGTGAGGGATCAGCCCAGAACTACACGGCAGGACCTGGTCAATGACCTGAAGAGAGCTGGGACCACAGTCTCAAAGAAAACCATTAGTAACACACTACGCCGTCATGGATTAAAATCCTGCAGCGCACACAAGGTCCCCCTGCTCAAGCAGGCGCATGTCCAGGCCCGTCTGAAGTTTGCCAATGACCATCTGGATGATCCAGAGGAGGAATGGGAGAAGGTCATGTGGTCTGATGATTCAAAAATAGAGCTTTTTGGTCTAAACTCCACTCGCCGTGTTTGGAGGAAGAAGAAGGATGAGTACAACCCCAAGAACACCATCCCAACCGTGAAGCATGGAGGTGGAAACATCATTCTTTGGGGATGCTTTTCTGCAAAGGGGACAGGACGACTGCACCGTATTAAGGGGAGGATGGATGGGGCCATGTATTGCGAGATCTTAGCCAACAACCTCCTTCCCTCAGTAAGAGCATTGATGATGGGTCGTGGCTGGGTCTTCCAGCATGACAACGACCCGAAACACACAGCCAGGGCAACTAAGGAGTGGCTCCGTAAGAAGTATCTCAAGGTCCTGGAGTGGCCTAGCCAGTCTCCAGACCTGAACCCAATAGAAAATCTTTGGAGGGAGCTGAAAGTCCGTATTGCCCAGCGACAGCCCCGAAACCTGAAGGATCTGGAGAAGGTCTGTATGGAGGAGTGGGCCAAAATCCCTGCTGCAGTGTGTGCAAACCTGGTCAAGAACTACAGGAAACGTATGATCTCTGTAATTGCAAACAAAGGATTCTGTACCAAATATTAAGTTCTGCTTTTCTGATGTATCAAATACTTATGTCATGCAATAAAATGCTAATTAATTACTTAAAAATCATACAATGTGATTTTCGGGATTTTTGTTTTAGATTCCGTCTCTCACAGTTGAAGTGTACCTATGATAAAAATTACAGACCTCTACATGCTTTGTAAGTAGGAAAATCTGCAAAATCGGCAGTGTATCAAATACTTGTTCTCCCCACTGTATTTTGCAGATACTGTCGCGGGTGCAGCGAAATGCTTATGCTCCTAGCTCCAGCAGTGCAGTGCAACTTAACAATACAAAACAATACACGCAAATCCCCCCCCAAAATAAAAAGAAAGGAATGAACAAATATAGAAATATTAGAACCAGCAATGTCAGAATCCGGAATATAATATGATGGTGTGTACAGACAGTATGGACAGTATACGAATAGAAAAGGTGTGTACAGAAGTAGTTATATAGGATGAGCCTTGACTTGAATACAGTGTATACATATAAAGTGTGTAAAACAGTATGTAAACATTATTAAAGTGACCAGTGCTCAATGACAATGTAGATAGGACATCAGTCTCTAAGGTGCAAGGTAGAGTACCAGGTGGTAGCCGGCTAGAACAGTAACTAAGGTTCAGGGCAGGGTACTGAGTGTAGGTGATAGAAGCTGTTTTTCAGTCTCTCGGTCCCAGCTTTGATGCACCTGTACTGTCTCCGCCTTCTAGATGGTAGCGGGTGAACTGGCCTTGGCTCGGGTGGCTGAGGTTCTTGAGAATTGTCTTGGCCTTCCTGTGATACTGGGTGCTGTAGATGTCATGGAGGGCAGGCAGTGTGCACCCGTTGATGCGTTGGGCTGACCGCACCACCCTCTGGGGAGCCCTGCGGTTGTGGACGGTGCAGTTGCCGTACCAGGTGGTGATACAGCCCGACAGGATGCTCTCAATGTTGCATTTGTAGAAATTCGTGACGGTCTTAGGGGCCAAGCGAAGGTTCTTCAGCCTCCTGAGGTTGAAGAGGCACTATTTGGCTTTGTTTAACACACTGTCTGCGTGGATGTACCATTTCAGCTCATCAGTGATGTGCACGCTGAGGAACTTGAAGCTTTTCACCCTCTCCACTGCAGCCCCGTCGATGTGGATGGGGGCGTGCTCCCTGTGCTGTCTCCTGTAATCCACGATCAGCTACTTCATTTTGCTGATGTTGAGGGAGAGATTATTTTCCTGGCACCACTCCGTCAGGGCCCTCACCTCCTCCCTGTAGGCTGTCTCGTCGTTTTTGGTAACCAGTCCTACCACTGCTGTATTCGTCTGCAAACTTGATGATTAAGTTGGAGACGTGCGTGGCCATGCAGTCATTCATGAACAGGGAGTACAGGAGGGGGCTGAGCACGCACCCTTGTGGGGCCCCAGTGTTGAGGATCAGTGTTGTTTCCTACCTTCACCACCTGGGGTCAGCCCGTCAGGAAGTCCAGAACCCAGTTGCACAGGCTGAGGCTGAGGGCCCCGAGCCGTGTCGTTGTCAGTGTGTGTTGTGTGAGTAAATTTCCCACCCGGTGTGTGTGTGTTTGTGTGTGTGTGTGTGTGTGTGTGATACTATTGTGCTTTGAAACTATGCTGCTATGTCCTGTGTAGCTACAGTGTATAAGTGGGCAGCTGAACAACTGTTTGTGGTGGTATTATTGTGTTTGATATCCCTCTGCTATTCAGAGGCTGTTATTCTAGTAAATCCAGGTAAAACGAGAGCGCCGACTGGGCTGTAGCCTAGGATCTTGTATTGGGTAATATGGCTAGCAGTTTGAGGGAGAGCCAGGCATAAGGAGGGGGGATAGCGGTGTTTGACACCTAAACAGGTGATTTTCCGCCACAGTGCTTCCTCTCAACAGCACAACAGGAGGCAGAAAATGACAGACCTGGCCCAGCATTTGTGTTGATTGCGTGTGTTGCAGGAGATAAATAGTGATCTTCCTGTTTGCAGTGCCGCCATGTAAACCATTGTGTTCCAGACTTTTCATTCTCCCGTCAATAGGTTGGTGAATCGTGTGGTTATGGAGTCTCAGTGTTATGGATCTCACTAGTCGCTCACCGTGGCTGAATCGGGCCAATAACACACCAACAGGAGCCCCAGGAGCCTGATAATGACACTAAATAATTGCATAAATACATATTCTGGGGTCACCAGGGAGTATTGCGTCTTCTGATGCTGTATAATGTAAAGTCAGGTTCACTGTAGGACCAAACACCAGTTTGAGACACACAGCAGGTTATCATCACTGGACCACCAGCCACAGATGTTTCCAGTCACTACTACTTGCCATCAGTCTCTATAAGCCTTATTCATCACCCTAACGGTATACATACTGTACAGTACATGGAGTATGGGTCAATATATACCTTGATTCAAGGTAGGTCATTCTTTGATAAAACAGTCACGTTGTTAAAAATACATGTTTTTCACCATGGGCAAAAGTTGAGGAGTATTACTATTATGCTCTATTATGCTCACTGTTGCCTGTGCTGTTGCCATTTGACCATGAGGGTCACCCGGGGGCAGTAACCCGTGTAATCTCTGGAATAGGAGAGAAAATAGGCTCTCTGTGAGCGTGGAGAAACCCCCTGGAAACTAAAGTGTCTGACACAAACTAACTGGAGTTTACTCTGGTCTGGCTCTTCTTATGTGCCTGTTTTTTCCGGGGGACACAACGGAACAGAACACAGCAGAAGTAATGGGTATCAACCGGGGCCAGACAACAAAAAGGAAGCAACTCATGGGACTTTAGTTTTGATAGGCTTGATGCATGCACCGCTCAAACCTTTTGACGTTTAGCTCCCCCAAAAAACTCACAATAATTTGGCAAAACTTATCTGTTTGTTTTGCAGCGATAAGTATTGGAAAAGGAAAACAGAGTGTTCTAGAATTACCAATGAGCTTGGAACAACATCCCTTATAGTCCTCAGTTCTCTCAGCTCCTTAAAGGTCATTATCAGAGAGCATTTAGCTGGACCAAACTGGACCAAACCACCTAAGAGTGGACAATTACGGTAGGATGGAAATACTTCCTCTAGTGGAACTGCATACACAGCATGTGTAATGGACAAACAAACCTGTACATGAGAGCACAGTATATCTATATATGAGCACAGTATTGAATATAATGTACTTGTCTGAGAGGGTCCTCATGTAGTAATGGGGATGATAGCACTAGAAGGAAGCCTGGCAAAGTAATGCTATTGAATGCAGCCAGATACACATAGCCCATCTGTCAAAGTAGCACATCCATCTTAAGTCCTTCTGTCATACTCGTCATCACTCAGCCAAAAGTATGGCAAAGTGAACCAAACAGGGAAAATGAACAATCAATAGCGTTATCGCTTCTGGATGAGAGGAACGGGCGTCTATCTCAGGAGGAAAAACAAAGAAGTTTCCCATCCCTCGCTCCATTTTTCCCGGCCCCACCTCGCACATCCCTCCATCCCTCTCTTCTTTCCCCACTCCTGAGTGAATGTAATCAGCTGTGACATGAGAAAGCACGCTCTCCGTCTGCCAGTCCTCTGCTGGGCCTATCTTCCCCAAACAGCTCCCCTCCTTGCCCCAACCTCCTTCCCCTCGCATCCGCCACTAGGCTCATGTACATCGAAATGCCATTAGGCCCTCCCAAACACCTCTAGTCCCTGTGTTGGCTGGGGTGACTGAGGCTCACACACTGCTCCTCCACTCTAGGTCCTCAGAGCTCCTTCTGGGCCACCGATGGGCCTCTGTTACCACTCTACCTATGGGCCATTGTCACAAATCAACATTGGAAAGGACATTGAACATTGACGATGAGGGAAGAGAAAGCCAGAAAGGCTTATAGAACGCCAGGGACAGTAAACGCCATGACAATACAACACCACGACAACAGTAACCATACGGACCATTCTATTGGCAGTGGACCAGAGACGGGTGAGACTAGTTAACAGAGGGTGGTCGGGCTGATCAAATAAGATGTATTAACTCCAGGAAATAGACATGCTTAGTTGGCGTGGAGAATGGCCATATTTAATGAACTTAATGAGGCAGAATGCAAATGAAGGAAGAGCAGAGTGGTGAAAAGGTTGGGGCTAACTATGAAGGGATGATTGAGTGCAGGAGAGTAGCCGCCAATCTCCTCTCTCGCTAGCTTCATGTGAAATGAACAGCGGCTTGAATCATTACGTAAAACCTGTTTTCGCCCATGTGTTGATAATTGTGGGGCTTGAGACTTCACAACGGGGACTATAATGTTCAATTTCCTCTGGTCAGAGGGGCCACAGACTGTGTGGCTACAACATGTACCATATAACATATAACTTTCATTCTAATTTCTCCCAACGCTTGAGGAATGGTCCGTAATATTAGTATTTTTTTTCAGGTGTGTTACATTTACAGCCACTGGCTATGTGATGAAGTACTATTCGTGGGAATTCGCTGACCATTCCGGTTTTATGAAGTGACATATTTGGTGCAGTTATTTCCGTATGGTTGTAAAGTTGAGACACATGAGGTTTTTGCAGATGTAAAACAGCAGAGAGAGTATTACTCTGGCTGAGAGTGTGAAGTGGATGCATTGCGTTCCTGCTCTGTGCTACTTCTCAGTTTACTACATAAGTAAGTGAAAAATGAAACAGCCGGTCAAAAATGCACTGAATAACAAAACCAGATAATCACATGGTAAATCACTAGGGGCTGGTTTCTCAGACACAGACTAGCAGTCCTAGACTTAAAAGCATTCTCAATGGAGATTCTTTCATATTAGGAAGTGCTTTTAAGTTTATGACCAGGCTTAATCTGTCCGGGAAACAACCCCTGAAGATGAATGAAATTATGTTGGGTGTGCATTCAACCATTTCTGTCAAAAAAGTTAAGGAACAGCAATCACCTAACAAGATTAAACAAAATATATTGCTTAACTTTGGCAATTTTTTATGACATGATCACGGTAACCTCCATTATTTTTCATTTGGCATAGAAATGCCATCTCTTTTCACGTTGCTGTTGTTTGACATATAAATATAGCATTTGAATGACTTTAATATCCTCCTAATCAATGACCGGTGATCTTTCCATGTCCTCAATTCAATATAGAAAGGGTCATCCATGATCCGGCTTTATAAACACAATAAAGGTAAATGATTACTCTCCTCTGTGGTGTCCAACAATACAGCCTATAATGAAGAGAAATGAGGGAGATTGAGGGGGAGGCCTGTCACGTGTCATTGGTCGACTCTGAGTCCAGAGATTAATCACAAGAGAGGCGCTCCATGGCCGAGACGTGGTCACCCCAGATCGATAAACCCCACCGCTCACACACACACACACACACACACACACACACACACACACACACACACACACACACACACACACACACACACACACACACACACACACACACACACACACACGTTTCAGTTTTTCTCAAACGCGCACAAGTATTTTTTGGAACAATGTTGTTGATTTTCAAAACAGAGTCGGCAAGACACAGAACTCTGTGGCCTTTTGCAAAACAGTAAATTCGTTTTTTAAAGTATTTATGTTTTGAGAAGTTGCCTTCTCAAAACATGAATACATTCATCAAAACTATATTATACCGTCAAAATTGCAAATAGATTCATCAAAAGAACACGACTGCCTGCAAAAAGATTAACACAGCCACATTTACTCTATGTCTTGAGTCCAAGCAGACAAAACAGAAAGTTAGTATTTTAAAAATCCCAGTAGATGAATACATTTTCTTTGCTGTTAGTAAAGTACAACTATCCAAAGTTTGCAGAATTATGGGAAATTACTCTCCTTTTATGAATATTTCACCAAACAATTTTATACACATCAAATCAAATATTATCCCTGATAAAAAATGTAGTAAAACATAAGTACATTGTGTGCAGGATTCATTCATCAGTATCATCACAATCCAATTCCCTGTATTCTGTCACACTATCCACAATAGAAAGACGGAAAGGTGAATACAATGGAGGAACACAACTGATATGAATGTATAGGCCTCAATCCACTCCAAAGCAAAGCTATATAATGGAAGGCCACAATGTCGAAGAAAAACTAACCCACCCAACTTCCTTCTCTACATGTCTGCAATATTGTAAAAAATCCTAACAATTAGACGGTCCCCATTGCCTAGATCCTTCCATATATTCTATTTGCATGGTATGACACTGATGGGGTGATTTATGTTGTGCAGTAGTATTTACTGATTGCCAGAAACAGTGAACACAATTGCACACATTTCTCTTCTGATGAAAACAATGCGTTATATTCTGTGAACAGAACCCTTAACAGTGAATTTTGAATTCACCGATGACATTTGGATTGAAAGTTTCGCAACAGGTGGTCTAAGATATGCAAGTCAGGTGCTAAGGCAAGAAAACGATCAGACGTTCTGTAAACGCATTTGAGCATTTCTGTTCTGCCATAGATCGTTTCAACACAGATCTCAAAAATTGCTTGAGGAAAAACGAAGTAAAACTATTGACTTTGATTTCTGGTTCATTCACAGAATCTTCCATATCAGTTTCACTCTGCTAATCAAATGGGGCAGAAGATCACCCACCTGGACGAATACATGATGGAGCTTCCCTTTCCTTTATTCCAATGGTGTATCAGCAGTTTAGAGTACAGCTATTGAGTGCCCCCATTAAGCCTGAATTAGATCATCTAATTCCAACATAACATGCAAATAAAAAATTTTCAGGTCATATTTAGCTCTGACTTTTGACTTGGTCTTAGCATGATGCCATAATGTAATAACATTCAATTAAAATAGGAGGCACTTTGCGATGCTGCTGCTGTGCGATGCGGCTGTTTTCCTTGTGTGAGCCCGATGCTCTGTTTGCGGTCACTAATGGGCATCAGAAATTACAGGCGGCAGAATCGCGCCCTGCGGGAGGATTGGCCTCCTCAGTGGAGCCGAGCACTTAGAACGTAGCCTGTGTCTGGGAGCCCACTGGAGGAGGGGGGGGGGGGACTCAATGTCACGGCTTACCCTCATAATTAAAGAAACCCTATTCTGTATCCACTGTTAAGTGAGCCTTGGCTCAGCTCCCCATCTCCAAGGCTCAACTGTGGGCGTCTAATGTGTGTTGCACCCAATGTGAGCGTGGGCTGATCTGGGCACCAAGTCTGTCTACTGGCCATCTGCTCTGGGCTGGTAGCCTCCTCTCTTCAGCCTCTCTTCAGCCTCCTCTCTTCAGCCTTCTCTCCTCTGCCTAGTGGGAGAGGAAGGCTGGCTGGGGAAGAGGAACAAGCACCAAAACACAGATGGGAAGCAGCAAATAGGTGAGTATGTCGCTGTACAGCTACTGTACATAGTAACAGAGTGCTGTGTAAAGAAAACCTGCTTGCAGTGGTGGAAAAAGTCCCTAATTGTCATATTTGAGTAAAAATAATATGAAAGTCACCCAGTAAAATACCACTTGAGTAAAAGTCTAAAAGTAAATATAATTGCTAAAATATACTTAAGTATCAAAAGTAAAAGTATAAATCATTTCAAATTCCTTATTTTGAACCAGACAGCAACATTTTCTTGTTTTTTTTAATTTACAGATCGCCAGGGGCAAAGCATGTACACTACATGACCAAACGTATGTGGACACCTGCTCGTCAAACATCTCATTCCAAAATCTGGACATTAATATGGAATATGTCCCCCTTTTGCTGCTATAACAGCCTCTACTCTTCTGGGAAGGCTTTCTCGCTAGATGTTGGAACATTGCTGCGGGACTTGCTTCCATTCAGCAACAAGAGCATTAGTGAGGTTGGGCACTGATGTTGGGCGATTAGGCCTGGCTCGCAATCGACGTTCCAATTCATCCCAAAGGTCTTCAATCGAGTTGAGGTCAGGGCTCTGTGCAGGGCAGTCAAGTTCTTCCACACCGATCTTGACAAACCATTTCTGTATGGACCTCGCTTTGTGCATGGGGGAATTGTCATGCTGAAACAGGAAAGGGCCTTCCCCAAACTGTTGCTACAAAGTTGGAAGCACAGGATTGTCTAGAATGTCATTGTATGCTGTAGCGTTAAGATTTCCCTTCAATGGAATTAAGAGGCCTAGCCCGAACCATGAAAAACAGCCCCAGACCATTATTCCTCCTCCACCAAACTTTACAGTTGGCACTATGCATTCGAGCAGGTAGCGTTCTCCTGACATCTGCCAAACCCAGATTAGTCGGTCGGACTGCCAGATGGTGAAGCGTGATTCATCACTCTAGAGAACACGTTTCCATGGCTTCGGAGTCCAATGGAGGCAAACTTTACACCACTCCAGTTGACTCTTGGCATTGCGCATGGTGATCTTAGGCTTGTGTGCGGCTGCTCTGCCATGGAAACCAATTTCATGGAGCTCCCGACGAACAGTTATTGTGCTGACGTGCTTCCAGAGGGAGTTTGGAACTCAGTAGTGAGTTTTGCAACCGAGGACAGACAATTTCTACTCGCTACGCGCTTCAGCACTCCGCAGTCCCATTCTGTGAGCTTGTGTGGCCTACTACTTCATGGCTGAGCTGTTGTTGCTCCTAGACGTTTCCACTTCACAATAACAGCATTACAGTTGACCGGGGCAGCTCTAGCATCCTATGATAGTGCCACGTTGAAAGTCACTGAGCTCTTCAGTACAGGCCATTCTACTGCCAATGTTTGTCTATGGAGATTGCATGTCTGTGTGCTCGATTTTATACACATGTCCCCATACATGTAGTTAGTATACATATATATATATACAGTCGTATGAACAGGTTTGGGCACCCCTCTGAAGCTGCATAATCATTTACTCTGTCGTCACAGAAAATGATCACAGTGGCATGCCATTCATTTTCTAATAAAAGCTGAGTAACGGGGTATTGTCCAGACAAAGATTTTTAGTTGTATGAAAGTTGTATGAAATTAAATCAGATGTGAAAAATAGGCTATGCAGAAATGTGGGCACCCTTGTCATTCTGTTGATTTGAATACCTGTAACTACTTAGCACTGAATAATTGGAACACACAATTGGTTTGGTGAGCTCATTAAGCCTTGGACTTCATAGACAAGTGCATCCAATCATGAGAAAAGGTATTTAAGGTGGCCAATTGCAAGTTGTTGTTCTCTTTGACTCTCCTCTGAAGAGTGGCAACATGGGGGCCTCAAAACAACTATCAAATGACCTGAAAACAAAGATTGTTCAACATTATGGTTTAGAGGAAGGCTACAAAAAGCTATCGCAGAGATTTAAGCTGTCAGTGTCCACTGTGAGGAACATAGTAAGGAAATGGAAGACCACAGGTAAGATATCGGAGAGGCAAAGGCGAAGGATGGTGAGAACGGTCAAAAACAGCCCACAGACCACCTCCAAAGACCTACAACATCATCTTGCTGCAGATGGTGTCACTGTGCATCGTTCAACAATTCAGCGCACTTTGCACAAGGAGAAGCTATATGGGAGAGTGATGCGGAAGAACCACAAACAGAGTCGCTTGAGGTATGCAAACGCACATTTGGACAAGCCAGCTTCATTTTGGAATAAGGTGCTGTGGATGAAACAAAGATTGAGTTATTTGGTCATAACAAGGGACGTTATGCATGGCGGCAAAAGAACACAGCGTTCCAAGAAAAACACTTGCTACCCACAGTCAAATTTGGTGGGGGTTCCATCATGCTGTGGGTCTGTGTGGCCAGTGCCGGTACTGGGAAGTTGAGGGTCGCATGGATTCCACTCAATATCAGCAGATTCTTGGGAATAATGTTGAAGAATCAGTCACAAAGTTGAAGTTACGCCGGCGCTGGATATTTCAACAAGACAACGACCCAAAACACTGCTCAAAATCTACCCGGGCATTTATGCAGAGGAACAAGTACAATGTTCTGGAATGGCCATCCCTGTCCCCAGACCTGAATATCATTGAGAATCTGTGGGATGATTTGAAGCGGGCTCTCCATGCTCGACAACCATCAAACCTAACTGAACTGGAGATGTTTTGTAAGGAGGAATGGTCCAAAATACCTTCATCCAGAATCCAGACACTCATTAGAGGCTATGGGAAGCGTCTAGAGGCTGTTATTTTAGCAAAAGGAGGCTCTACTAAATATTGATGTGATTTTTCTATTGGGGTGCCCAAATTTATGCACCTGTCTAATTTTGTTTTGATGCATATTGCACATTTTCTGTTAATCCAATAAACCTCATTTCACTACTGAAATATTACTGTGTCCATCAGTTATTTGATAGATCAAAATGAAATTGCTGATCCAAACACCCAATTATTTATAAATGGAAATCATGGAAATTGTCAGGGGTGCCCAAACTTTTTCATACGACTGTATATAATTTGAGTCAATTGGAGGTGTACCTGTGGATGTATTTCAAGGCCTACCTTCAAACTCAGTGCCTCTTTGCTTGACATCATGGGACAATCAAAAAAATCAGCCAAGACCTCAGAAAAAAATTGTAGACCTCCACAAGTCTGGTTCATCCTTGGGAGCAATTTCCAAACGCCTGAAGGTACCACGTTCATCTGTACAAACAATAGTACGCAAGTATAAACACCATGGGACCACGCAGCTGTTATACTGCTAAGGAAGGAGACACGTTCTGTCTCCTAGAGATGAACGTACTTTGGTGCGAAAAGTGCCAATCAATCCCAGAACAACGGCAAAGGACATTGTGAAGATGCTGGAGGAAACAGGTACAAAAGTATCTATATCCACAGTAAAACAAGTCCTATATCGACATAACCTGAAAGGCTGCTCAGCAAGGAAGAAGATCGTACTTTTTGGAGAAATGTGAAACAAAAATAGAACTGGAGGAAAAAGGGGGAGGCTTGCAAGCCGAAGAACACCATCCCAACCGTTGAAGCACAGGGGTGCCAGCATCATGTTGTGGTGGTGCTTTGCTGCAGGAGGGACTGGTGCACTTCACAAAATAGATGTGAACATGAGGAAGGAAAATGTGGTCGATATATTGAAGCAACATCTCAAGACATCAGTCAGGAATTTAAAGCTTGGTCGCAAATGGATCTACCAAATGGACAATGACCCCAAGCATACTTCCAAAGTTGTGGCAAAATGGCTTAAGGACCACAAAGTCAAGGTATTGGAGTGGTCATCACAAAGCCCTGACCTCAATCCTATAAAAAACGTGTGGGCAGAACTGAAAAAGCGTGTACGAGCAAGGAGGCCTACAAGCTGACTCAGTTACACCAGCTCTGTCAGGAGGAATGGGCCAAAATTCACCCAACTTATTGTGGGAAGCTTGTGGAAGGCTACACAAAATGTTTGACCCAAGTTAAACAATTTAAAGGCAATACTATCAAATTCTAATTGAGTGTATGTAAACTTCTGACCCACTGGGAGTGTGATGAAAGAAATAAAAGCTGAAATAAATAATTATCTCTACTATTATTCTGACATTTCACATTCTTAAAATAAAGTGGTGATCCTAACTGACCTAAGACAGGGAATTTATACTTAAATGTCAGGAATTGTGAAAAACTGAGTTTAAATGTATTTGGCTAAGGTGTATGTAAACTTCCCGACTTCAACTGTTTAATGCAGAATTCCCTAATTTGAAAGGGTTTCCACATACTTTTGTGTATATAGAGTATGTTTAGTGAGTCGGCCAGATCAGAGGCAGTAGGGATGACCATGGATGTTCTCTTTATGCGTGCGAATTTGACCATTGTCCTGTTCTGCTAAGCATTCAAAATGTAACAAGTACTTTTGGGTGTCAGGGAAAATGTATGGAGTAAAAAGTGCATTATTTTCTTTAGGAATGTAGTGAAGTAAAAGTAAAAGTAGTCAAAATATGAATAGTAAACTAAAGTACAGATACCCCAAAATAACTACTTAAGTATTTTACACCACTGCCTGCTTGTTACATCCCTAATTCAAGAATGGCAGTAATTGCAAAATCCCGGGAACTTTCAATAAATTCACAGGTTTTCCATAAATCCTGGTTGGAGGATTCCGAATTTCCTGCTTTTTCTCTCCTGATTCCAAGTATAATTGTTTTTTAGAAAATATAGTAAACATGAACATGCTTATTTTTGAGACTTATTCCAAATGTCTTTGGCCTGAGTCTGAATATTTCCTTGGCCCTAATCCCTCTCATTTGAAGTAAAAAGTAGCAGTGCTGTCATGGCCAGGCTGTTTCCCTCATCTGGCTCCCCTTATGCAGTATAATTATTCATATGGAAAATGTGGCGCTGTCTGTTGATGGGCAACAGTCTTATTTTCTGCTTCAGTCAACAGTGCACATTTGTATTTCTAAATTGTGGTGGTGGTGCGCAGGTCGTTACGTAAGGCAATTTTCTGCCTTGTTAAGAGCCGGATCTCCTGTGCATTAATGAGACTACCTCCCTCCACCCCCTCCCAACCTGAGCAGCTAAGGATCCCGACTACTCACAAGGCCCTACTTCTAGCACTAGACGGCAGTGACGCCACTACAAATGAGCCTTCTTCCTTCGACAGACCCCAGCAGCACAATTACACATAAGTTTATAAAAAATAATAATATTTGTAAACAACAAATTCATTTGATGTGGTGCTTTATGAAATTTGATATCAATTCTGACGTATTTAATTCATGAGTAGTTAATTGCGATATGACCACATGACAGCGGTGTGTGTATTAAGCCTATGACTTCTAACACTGTATTTTTGTTCACTAAAGAATATTCTATTTTCTCATGAGATTTCTGAGACGTAAATGGACAATTTCATAGACTTAAGTCAGTCCGGAAAATGGAAATCATGGGTACATTTAAGCATGCTAGGGGCATGTCATTTTAATTTAGATTTAATACACGGTGGAATTATCAGGGGCTGCAGGCGCGTACCTGATCTGGAAAATCAATGAATCGACGTGCAAGAGCCCTTTAATACACATGTTAATATAATGGGAATAACAGCCCCCACCCCCCCCAGAAAGAGAGGAAAGGGGCAGATTGGAGGATTCTGATTCTAACAGCGGTTGACAAAGGAAAAAGTGCGCTGCAGCGGAAGACAGTGACACGGGTGTTTGAAGGAGCCTCAGCTGGAGACAAAAGCAGTTGAGATGGGCTGGAGACCGACCGAGGGGAAGGAGGGAGGGATGGATGGAGGGAGGGAGTGAGAGAGAGAGATGGAGAGAGTGCAGACAGCCAGGCCCCTGAAAGCCTGTTGTGGTTGGCAGGTGCTGACCTTGGTGACGATGGGTTTTCACGAGAGGGCTCTAATGAAGCCTGATTGCCAGGGACTGCTGACGGGGAGTCAGGAGCGGAGGGGAGAGAAGAGGGGAGAAGGAAGAAGGAGCGAGAAAAGGATAGGGAGAGAGAGGGCTCAGGTAATTGCAGCACTTGTGGGTCTGAGGCCCCGCGGCCCTGTGATGTCGGGGTCCACTGAGGAAGAGAGAGAGAGAGAGAGATTTTGATGGTAAATTGTGGAGAGCTGGGACAAGAGGGAGGCAGGGAGAGAGCAGGGCTCTGGGGTGTAATTACCCCAGTGAGTTTGTGGGATGGCAGGAAAGAGAAGAGTGGACAGGCCCAGTGTGGAGCTCTGACAGGGACGGAGGAGAGGAAAGCAGAGGACTGCAGGGGGGAGGCCAGACACACGGCAGGAAGCTGACGAAGGGATAGAGGATGGAGGATAGAGACAGGACATACTGTAAGCCCTGAAACCACAGAGCTAGACACCGCTAGACACTGCGCCAAGGTCAAGGGCTATTAGTGAACACACAACACATAGTGTGTGACAGGACAGCCCAGACCAAGACAAAAGATAGTGTTAGGCTGGAAAATACAAGATACTGTACATGAGCCTCTGGAAGTTGTTGCTCAACAAGAAACAGCAGATAATGTTCAGGCAGACTGCGTATTGTAGCTAACCAACCAGACAGTTTGTGCAAAGAGATATTCTTGTTTCTATTGAAAAGCAGGAACGGGGAGGAAGGACAAATGAAAACTCAGAAAAAGAAACAAATAAAACAAGAATGGAAGAGAATGATAACATGTGGAAGAATGTATGTATGTACTTCATAACCCTGCACATCGCCTCTGTACTGGTACCCCTCGTATATAGACAAGCTATCATTATTCATTGTGTATCTATTATTACTATTGTTATTACGTGTTTTACCTTTCTATTATTTCTCTATTTTCTTCCTCTCTGCATTGTTGGGAAGGTCCCATACCTAAGCATTTCACTGTGAGTCCACACCTGTTGTTTACGAAGCATGCGATGAATAAAACTCGATTTGACGCGTGTGTTTGTGTGCATGCCTGTGTACAGTATGCGTGCGTCTGCGCGTGCACACCTGTGTATGTCTGTGCGTGCGCGCGCGTGTGTGTGTATGTGTACATGCAAACAACATCTGTGTGTATACATGTGTGTGTGTAAGTGCTAGCTCCAGTGGATGGCACACAGGGGTCACGAGGGCCCGGGCTCAGCGAATTGAATAAGAGAGAGTTGATGGGCTGGCCTAAGCCCCCCGCTGCCGCCGGATCAGTATGTAGCAGCCTCTCTCTCCCTCTTCTGCCTCTCCCTGCCGGGCCGATGTAACTCAGTGGACTGGCAAATTACACCAGACCTACAGCTGTAGCCCGACATTATGATTAATTTGATCAGTAATTTCTCCTGTTTTTCATTTTAATCGCCGTGACTATTCTGCTGTGGCAGGTCTTTCAGATCTAATTAAGATCAATTCCGCTGTAACAGACTTGGCGAGCGCCGCGCACCCCGTCAAATCCCTGAGCTCTGCTGGGCGTGGAGAAAACCTACGCCTCTAATCAATCAACTTCCAGCAAATTCAGCCCGGCTGCAGCAATCAGCCTATTAACACACTTAAGCAAATTTCATAATCTCCCTCCCTGTCTATTTGTCATCACTGTGGAGGGAGGCTGAGGCCATTGCCTGTGACTTCCTGGAACTCAGCATGCTGGAGAGGGATGGGAGAGGTAGCAGCGTAGTAGAGGCTTCTGTGGTGGAGACACACTGAGGAGTGGGAGAGTGAAACTCACATTAAACTGTGGAGAGTCCACCAATAACCTTAAGGCTGCTAGGCTACTCTACTGAAACAAAAACAAGGAGCATTGTCTCAAAGCAACAGTTGTTTTTCTTCATCCACTGTAATGTTGATATTGGTAAGCCAGTGGATATTTGTGCGGCCCTCTCCATACAAAGACCGTTTTCACATTGACGATAGCAAAGGGTTATTTTCGAGAGGTTCTCGAGAGGTATTGATTCTCGAGAGAGAGTAAACTTGCGAAATTATCACGTCTAGAGCGCTACCTCCGGAGATCGCGCACAACACTCGCAGTTGACCCTCGAGCAGGGCAGTGTGAACACAATATGTCGTTGAGCTCAACACTACAGTAGGATATAAATGGTCAGTGGCAACCCGTAATTCAGGGCAGGTGGGACAGTGCCACACCTGTTTTGAGCCACACCTGTGTAGCTATAAATAAAATAAATAAAAAATATATATATACACTGTATATATTTTTGTGTTGTTGTTGCCTGATTTGGCATTAATACGTGTCACATATCAGTTTGCAAACAATGTAAAATGTAGTTAATAAAGCCGCATACAAACATGGTCTCTTTTTTGCTTTCTTGAGTAAGGCAGCTCCAAAATGCAGGTGTTTCAGCCTAGCTCAGTGCATTCTGGGGCGGTGGGGCAGCCAGCGGGAAAATACGGAGCATAGGGGTTGGTAATATTCTCTAGTTGCGCCGTGATTGGCTCAGGGTTCTGTCACTTATGGGGAGACCACGTCACCGCAAAATCTACAGGGAGAGCTCGGAAATTCAAGCCCCTTGGGTGCTGCCATAGATTTACATTAGAAGTGCCCATCCAAGCAGGCTCAAGGTCATTGGTCATTACAGATAAAAGGACGTCAAATCACGTTACATCTACAGGAGCTTTGACTGGACTGATCATGTCAACATTATACTTTCAAAATCTTACCAGCAAGCTAGACAAGCAGTCGTCATCATGAACCAAGTCAACAATCTACTGGCAAATCCTTTCCAATCCTTGTCATATGAAGAGAAATTATAGATAAAAGGTATCGGTGCTCATAGACCATTGGACATAAACATTACACAACAAGTTGGAAATCGCAAATTTAAGAATGAGTTTGGAAAGAATCAGTGGCCAACTGCAAGCGTTGCAGAGCAATCACTAGCCTGCTATTCAGTGGAGTGGGTGTGTGGTCCAAGTCTGGGTTTAAGAGTCTCTTTTCCAAGCTTAAAAGGATAAACATTCATATGCAACACCATACGCCAGAAAAGTTTGAATACATTGGCCATGCTGTCAATCCAGCATGACTTCTGCCGTGTTCAAAACAACTGGAAACTCTGAACTGGGAACTCTCAGACTTCAGTAGGTTCAAGAAAACTGGGAACTCTGGAAAAAACTGGAAAAAAACGAGCTCCGACTGGGAAAATATGTTTTGAATGGTCTTCCAACTTGGAATTCCAAGTCGGGAACTCTGGCCTCTTTCTAGAGCTCCGACCTGAAGATCACTGACGTCATGATTCGACCTTGTTTTTTTCCGAGTTCCCAGTTGTCATGAAAGCACCATAAATCCAGAGAATGCCAGACTTTGATGACAAAGTTAGATGACAAAATTTGCTGACAAGAAGGACCGCCGCACCACCTTCCTGTTCAAATGAGCACAACAAGGTGAGTGCAAAAAACTCTTGTATGCTGCTGCATAAATGATGTAATATGCCAGGGAGATATGTACAGTATACTGTAGCTAAGAAAGTAATACTAAGTGTATGTTGTGTAGTAAGCTGTTAGTAGCCCATGTGCCTCACCCTAATAATTTGGTCCCTTTCCCCCTCATAACTTAGCCTACTGTTCTGACTTGGTGGTGCACATGTAGCCTATAGTCTGTTTTAGAGAAATGTAATCAATCATTGAGTATTGTAAGAGCTTTCATTATCTGCTTATATGCCCCTTTTATTTATCCTACAGTTGGGGTACAGGGAGAATACTGTAAGAGCGGTCCATGTTCCGAATTCTGTCGCTGTACATTTCGAACAAATAATTATATTGACTACGTCCGTCCTAGCTCGCTCATTAATGTCTTCATCGAAATGACTGATTGCCTCTCGTCCGTGCGCTGTTCCCTTATGCCAAAGTTTGTACATCTCAGTTGTCAGTAGAAACCACATGTGTTTAAGCAAGTCAGCCATATCAGCTATGTTTTTTAAAAAGACAGTAAACGAGGCTGAATGAATTGTTTCCCTGCCAGACAAGGCTCCGCTGATAGCCAGGTGTAGCAGTGGTAAGGATTCACTCCTTGGTGCTGAAAAGAAAGCTCTGCTGTTGGGACAGCTTTATGTAGACCCTAACAGTTTGTGGGCACCGTTTGTCACTGTTATAGTGCAATTCATGTATTGTTTAGTGTTGTGGATTTGCTGGCATGCATCAACAACAACAAAAAATGGGGAGTTTGCCCCACCAAGATTTACATGCTACAATCACCACTGTAAATGGTAATAGCGGAGCCATTGCTTTGAAACAGCTGAAATGTATAGATATTTGAGACTTGTTTTATTGAGTTTTTACCTGAAACTGCAGTAACAACCTGTTACTGTAGCTAAGAAAGTTTAGCTAGAAGTAACTCTTTGCGTTTGTCTTGAAGCTAAAATAATGAGTGTACAGACCTTTAATTGTCTGCACATGATTGTGTTTCTTTGCATTATTCAAGTGTACTATGTTGCAATAATTACAGCCAGGTCAGTATTTGACGTCCATCCATGTCTGAGGACGTTGGGAGTTTTGCTGCGGTGTTGTGGAAGGGGATGGTGGATGGGAGTAAGCATCTGCCTTTGGTGCCATTAACTCCACATTTTTTAAGGTTAGGGTTAAGTTTAAGGTTAGGGGTAAGTTTAAGGTTGGGGTTAAGTTTAAGGTTAGGATTAAGTTTAAGGTTAGGGGAAAGTTTAAGGTTAGGGGTAAGCATCTGCGTTCGGTGCCAAAGGTTGCATGTTTGAATCCAGCAATAGAAAGTTGTTTTGAGATTTTGGTTTTAACCCTTACCTTAATCATGCTGAGTTAATGCCTAACCTTAACATTTCGGAGTTAATGCCTAAACTTAAGCCTAACCTTAAAAATGTGGAGTTAATGCCTAAACTTAAGCCTAACCTTAAAAATGTGGAGTTAATCCCAAACTTGACATTTGAGAAAAATGGATGAATGTCTGCATGAAGAGTTGCTTGCTTAATGTTAGCTAGTAGATAGCTAGCTAGTGGAATAGTATGCAATAGTTAGCCTCCTGGCTAGTGGCTACTGTGACATTTACGGTACTTTTGAGCTGCGAAGCAAGAACGCTAACCAAACCCTTTTTCGGCTTGTGACATTCCTGTTGCTAATGTGAATTGAAAAGTGTTTGTACATACACTATACATACAAAAGTATGTGGACAGTAGAGGTCGACCGATTAATCGGAATGGCCGATTAATTAGGGACGATTTCAAGTTTTCATAACAATCTGTAATCAGTATTTTTGGACACCGATTTGCCTATATATATATATATATATTTTTTTTTACACCTTTATTTAACTAGGCAAGTCAGTTAAGAACACATTCTTATTTTCAATGACGGCCTAGGAACGGTGGGTTAACTGCCTTGTTCAAGGGCAGAACGACAGATTTGTACCTTGTCAGCTCAGGGGTTTCGTTTTTGCAACCTTCCGGTTACTAGTCCAATGCTCTAACCACCTGCCTTACATTGCACTCCACGAGGAGCCTGGGTGGCAGGCTGACTACCTGTTACGCGAGGGCAGTAAGAAGCCAAGGTAAGTTGCTAGCTAGCTGTCACGACTTCCACCGAAGGTGGCTCCTCTCCCTGTTCGGGCGGTGCTCGGCAGTCGTCGTCGCCGGCCTACTAGCTGCCACCGATCCATTTGTCTTTTTTGTTTGTGTCTGTCTGTTTTGTTTACACCTGTGTCCTATTAGTTAATTTCGGTGGGTTTATTAACCTCCGTTGACTGCTATGCTTTGTGCGGGATTATTTGCTGCTGTTTGCGCTGTTAGTGGTTCGTGTTTGCGCCACAGGTTTTTTTTCTCATGGTCGTTGTACCGTTTGGACTGTAATTAGGAGTAGAGGTTTCTCCTCCGTGTGTTACGTATATTTCCCTGTGTGTGGCGACTTCGTTGGGAGTGTTTCCCCACCTGTTGTTGTGTTGGGACTTTTCTAATAAACATTATGCTACTGGGACTTCCTTGCTCTCCTGACTCCTGCACCTACCTCTTCTTAGGAGGCACTTAACACTAGCATTACACTTATCTTATAAAAAACAATCAATCTTAACATAATCACTAGTTAACTACACATGGTTGATGATATTACTAGTTTATCTAGCGTGTCCTGCGTTGCATATAATCGATGCGGTGCCTGTTAATTTCTCATCGAATCACAGCCTACTTCGACAAACGGGTGATGATTTAACAAGCGCATTTGCGAAAAAAGCACTGTCGTTGCACCAATGTGTACCTAACCATAAACATCAATGCCTTTCTTTAAAATCAATACACAAGTATATATTTTTAAACCTGCATATTTAGTTAATATTGCCTGCTAACATGAATTTCTTATAACTAGGGAAATTGTGTCACTTCTCTTGCGTTCCGTGCAAGCAGTCAGGGTATATGCAGCAGTTTGGGCCACCTGGCTCATTGCGAACTGTGTGAAGTCCATTTATTCCTAACAAAGGCCGTAATTAATTTGCCAGAATTGTACATAACTATGACATAACATCGAAGGTTGTGCAATGTAACAGCAATATTTAGACTTAGGGATGCCACCTGTTAGATAAAATACGGAACGGTTCCGTATTTCACTGAAAGAATAAACATTTTGTTTTAGAAATTATAGTTTCCGTATTCGACCATATTAATGACCAAAGGCTCGTATTTCTGTGTGTTATTATGTTTTAATATAGTCAATGATTTGATATTTGATAGAGCAGTCTGACTGAGCGATGGTAGGCAGCAGCAGGCTCGTAAGCATTCATTCAAACAGCACTTTCGTGCGTTTAGCCAGCAGCTCTTCGCAATTCTTCAAGCATTGCGCTGTTTATGACTTCAATCCTATCAACTCCCGAGATTAGGCTGGTGTAACCGATGTGAAATGGCTAGCTAGTTAGCGCGCGCTAATAACGTTTCAAAAGACACTCGCTCTGAGACTTGGAGTGGTTGTTCCCCTTGCTCTGCATGGGTAACGCTGCTTCGAGGGTGGCTGTTGTCAATGTGTTCCTGGTTCGAGCCCAGGTAGGAGCGAGGAGAGGGACGGAAGCTATACTGTTACACTGGCAATACTAAAGTGCCTATAAGAACGTCCAATAGTCAAAGGTATATGAAATACAAATCGTATAGAGAGAAATAGTCCTATAATTCCTATAATAACTACAACCTAAAACCCCTTCAAATTAGTGGATTTCAGCCACACCCATTGCTGACAGGTGTATAAAACCAAGCACACAACCATGCAATCTCCATATACAATTGGCAATAGAATATTACATTGGCAATAGAATGGCCTGTACTGAAGAGCTCAGTGACTTTCAGCATGGTACCGTCATAAGATGCCACCTTTCCAACAAGTAAGTTTGTTCACATTTCTGCCCTGCTAGAGCTGCCCCGGCCAACTGTATGTGCTGTTATTGTGAAGTGGAAACATCTAGGAGCAACAATGGCTCAGCCGTGAAGTGGTAGGCCACACAAGCTCACAGCACGGGACCGCGGAGTGCTGAAGCGCATAAAAATCGCCTGTTCTCGGTTGCAACACTCACTACCGAGTTCCAAACTGCCTCTGGAAGCAACGTCAGCACAATAACTGTTTGTCGGGAGCTTCATGAAATGGGTTTCCATGGTCGAGCAGCCACACGCAATGCCAACCGTTGGCTGGAGTGGTATAAAGCTCACCGATATTGGACTCTGGAGCACACTTCAGGGAAAAGGGGATAACTAGTCAGCTGTACAACTGAAATGTGTCTTCTGCATTTAACCCAACCCCTCTGAATCAGAGAGGTGCGGGGTGCTGCCTTAATCAACATCCACATCTTCAGCACCCGGGGAACAGTGGGTTAACTGCCTTGCTCAGGGGCAGAACAACAGATTTTTACCTTGTCAGCTCAGGTTTTCAATCCATTAACTTTTTGTTCACTGGCCCAACTCTCTAACCACTAGGCTACCTCACCATCTGAAAATCTGACGGACGAATCTGGGTTTGGTGGATGCCAGGAGAACGTTACCTGCCCGAATGCATTGTGCCAACTGTAAAGTTTGGTGGAGGAGGAATAATGGTCTGGTGCTGTTTTTCATGGTTCGAGCTAGGCCCCTTAGTTCCAGTGAAGGGAAATCTTACAGCATACAGTTAAATTCTAGACGATTCTGTGCTTCCAACTTTGTGGCAACAGTTTGAAGAAGGCCCTTTCCTGTTTCAGCATGACAATGCCCCTGTGCACAAAGCGAGGTCCATACAGAAATGGTTTGTCTAGATCGGTGTCGAAGAACTTGACTGGCCTGCACAGAGCCCTGACCTCAACCCCATCGAACATCTTTGGGATGAATTGGAACGCCGACTGCGAGCCAGGCCTAATCGTCCAACATCAGTCCCCGACCTCACTAATGCTTTGTAGCTGAATGGAAGCAAGTCCCCTCATCTAGCGGGAAAGCCTTCCCAGAAGAGTGGAGGCTGTAATAGCAGCGAAGGGGAGACCAACTCCATATTAATTCCCATGAGTTTGGAATGAGATATTTTGGTCATGTAGTGTATTATGTCAATTGAGATTTTCGTCCTGATAACTCTATTCAGTGAGAATCAGCTCACAGACATCTAGTGCTGTTGATTCTATTCACCTCCCAGTGGTGGACAATTAGGAGAGTAATAGTTTTCTAATGAATGTTTGTCTATCTGACACTCCCTCTGCTTATTAAAACTAATGGCTGTGGTTATTAAAACAAATGGTTGAATGGCTGAGTGGTCATGTGTGTGTGAATAATAGGAGATGAAATGAGAGCTGTTATCTTTGCTAGAGTGCATCTCAAATGGCACCCTATTCCCTATTTAGTGAACTACTTTAAAACCAGAGCCTTATGAAAAAGTAGTGAAAAGTAGTGCAGTAAATAGGGAGCCATTTGGGACGCAGCCCTAGCACGCACGCACGCACACACACACACACACACACACACACACACACACACACACACACACACACACACACACACACACACACACACACACACACACACACAAGATGGAGGGTGCAGATCTGTCTGTCTGTCTGTCTGTCTGTCTGTCTGTCTGTCTGTCTGTCTGTCTGTCTGTCTGTCTGTCTGTCTGTCTGTCTGTCTGTCTGTCTGTCTGTCTGTCTGTCTGTCTGTCTGTCTGTCTGTCTGTGTCTGTCTGTCTGTCTGTGTTTCTATGTATCTATCCCTGGATGAGAGCGTCTGCTAAATGACTAAAATGTAAATGTATCCCCAGTCATCATAATCAGGATCTCAGCTTCTTAATCCAATAGTAAGGATGAGGTCTGGTGGTGAAACTAGTGAAGGATTTCATTATAGTACAAATAGATTATGATTGCTCATTAATTGTGCTAGTAAACAGAGGAGCATTATATTTAATTGTGAGTACGTCAGGCACTGCGGTACGTCAGGCAGGGACTGCTCTCTGTAGCTATGCTTTCTAGACCTGAAATTATATTTTTTTAATGAAAAAATATTCAAAGAAGACGTAGGGGGGCTTTGATTGATTGTAATGCACATCAGAACATGTATGTACTCCAGAAAAGAAGATTATTACTGCTAGGTTTTGGCCCTTATGCTGGCTGTGGACCAGTACTGTGTGTTCGTCCCAAATAGCACCCTATTGCCTATATACTTTTGACCAGAGCCCTATGGGGGGAATGGATGGAATAGGGTGCCATTTGGGATGCACAGCCTTTGACTGTGCTGGACTGTGGTTATAGTATATGGTTGGTGTCTAGGTCTGGGAGGCAGGTAGCAGCTAGCCAGCTTTTGGAGGCCATTAAATGCGGGCTGTTTTTCCTGCTGAGTCTCACTAGGCCGTGACAGGGCCGGAGAGGGGTGCAAGGGGGAAACAAATGGCCGTACTCATCCCGGCCATAAAGAAGGGTGCAGCGCCACAACCCAATAAAGGCCTGACGCTGATGAATGTGGCCAGGGAGAAGGAGGCGACCCTGGCCGAGCTCCACCAGAAATGAAACCACAGGGATATAAAATAGGTTATTATCGTCACACACTGACAGCCAGACGGACAGAAGGGGGCCGAGATGGATGGACAGACAAACTGACGAAAAAAGGAGGTTGGATGAGGGAAGGGCAGCTAAGATAAAAAAGGACTGATAAACGTTGATGAGAACCTGATGTATCCAAGAAGAGTTCAAAAACGATGGATGATGGCTCGCATCTCAGTTTAGTGTGCTTTGAATAACCCTCTCGCTGAACGATGACCTTGTCAATTACAGTAGATGCACATTTTAATGTCCCCACACTGACATCAGGTGTCAAACACTAGCTCTGGAATCATATCAAGTATAAAACAGTACCTAGACAAACAGGGTCTAATGAGTAGTCATCCTCTTTGTGTTATGTCAAAATTGGCCTTCGTCTCTCCACAATACACCCCACAACACCATATCATCACAATACCACCACTAGTAAGACTATTCGAGAGGTTTTTGTATGAGGGCGTCAAAGACGCAGCAGCAATAGGAAGTAGGCCTATGTAAGCTACAGCTCTTGCAACTTGGATAACACAAGTTAAAGATCATTTTGGGACTAACACAGTGGCATACAGTAACAGGGTAGAGTGAGCTCACCTGCAGTGGCATGGGCGGTGTGACGGGCGAGGGCAGGCTGCGGGCCGGTGATTGGTTCTGCCTGAGCGGCGGAGACTGTGGCGGTTGGCCCGAGCCGGTCATGGAGGTGGTGGAGGAGGCAGAGCCAGGGGAGGGGACCGAGACGGAGGACGGCTGTAGGCTGGGCGAGGTCATGTGACCCCGCGATGACAGCTGGTTGTGGACGTGGCTGTGGGAGTGTTGATGCTGCTGATGGTGTTGCTGTTGTTGGTGATGGTGCTGTTGTTGCTGCTGGTGGTGCTGTTGTATCTGTTGAAGCTGCTGCAGGTGCTGAAGCTGGGAGTTCAGGGATGAGGTAGCTGGTGAAGGAAGAGGAGCAGAACATCAAACTGATATCATCACTACTGTATCTTAAACCATTCATTCAAAAATGTTTGTAACACATTCATGTGTAATCATGAAAACCAGCAGTCGGGGTATCATACCGAAAAAGAATGTTCACACCTAACAATAGATAGACAATAGGTCGAGGTGTGGGGGTATAAATGTAAATTGTCCAGTCCCACAACAAAGTCTCGTAACATTGTAACCTCTACCACGGAGTTCCAGAAGAACCTGACTTCAGTGGTGAGAGGACAAAGCTATCCACATGAACTGATATAATTGGCGTCTCTGGAGAGGAGCGCTTCATTTTCACTCGGAGGATGTCACAATCTCGCGTTTAATTGCGGGGAAATCTCCGAAGGAGAGTCATTGTCTTGAATGGGCAAGTCTGAAGAAATCATACCGTTATCCTCGTCTCTGGATTTAAACGCTATTGAAACCCGATGCACTTCTCTCACCGTTTCGGTGACACACAGCCAGAGATGGACAGACAGACGGACGGGCCGGATGGACAGACAGACACATTCGTGTGTACGTCAACAGGGACGCAGCCACGAGGTTCTTAGAATATGCCATACGTATACGTATCCAGCTCTTCATATATAATACAGTGCGTGGTGGTGCATTTCACAAATTCTCAACCATTGACTCAGAAAATCATTGGTTCTTATTTTTTTTATTTTTTTTACAAAACCCTAAGTGACTATATGAGTGACTGTTTTGACCTAAGGCATACAGCATTTCACCCTTATAATCACTCAGCGGGCAGTATAAAGAGAGTGACAAAAAACCAAGTCATTTCTAATGGCAAAACCAAATATTTGATCAAGATGTCAAATTTCTCCCTGACCTTTACCGGTTCTCTAGTAAAAAGACTGTAGGTTCTGAGACCAGTATTTGACTCTGAATCTACTTGACTTTTTTCCTTGAGAAGAGGGTACTGGCGGTGCGGTGAACGACAGGCACCATGCAAAGATCTGATAGACATTCAGAGGGCTTGTCACGTCCTGACCATAGTTCTTGTGTGTTTTGCTTGTTTAGTGTTGGTCAGGACGTGAGCTGGGTGGGAATTCTATGTTGTGTGTCTAGTTTGTCTGTTTCTATGTTCAGCCTAATATGGTTCTCAATCAGAGGCAGCTGTCTATCGTTGTCCCTGATTGAGAATCATATATAGGTGGCTTGTTTGTGTTGGGGATTGGTGGGTAATTGTCTATGTCTAACGTTAGTAGCGTATGTGTGCACTTTCGTTTGTAGCTTCATGTTCGTGGTTTATTGTTTTTGTATTAGTTTGTATAGTGTTTGTTTCGTCTTCGTCTTTAATAAAAGAAGATGTATTCATATCACTCTGCGTTTTGGTCCGATCCATGCTCCTCCTCAGACGAGGAGGAGAACGAACGTGACAGGGCTCATGTTACCATTGGTCTGCCCCCAGCCTAATACTTGGTGGTATTTTTGCCAGTTCTGGGACTGCATGTGAGTGTACTACAGTATCTTGCAAAAGTACTATTACCTACTTCCTGTTATGTTAAGAATGCTATTTTAAGGCGTATAACATCAATATAACTTACAGTGACCAGGCTACCGCAACGGAGTCCTCTTTCAGCCTTTAAAACAATGAGAGGTCTCGAGAAACGGAGAGAATAACAATAGATCAATGGCAGAAAAGAGAGTGTTGGCTGGCGTTTGATAACACAACAGAGCATTTGTGAATAGAGGGGTAGACCAGCTTGTATACATACTGAATCAATGCGCTTCAATAATTAAACCAACGGCTGTTTCATAGCGAGATGAATTAATAAAACATGAGGGCAGACATTTCTTTGATTAGTCCGGTCGCTCTGGGTTCTGGAGAGGCGCATGCGAGTATTTGATCAAGACCTCCCTCTTTTCCTCGGCTCTAAGTAGCAGAAGAAGAATCCCAGTGAAGAAAGCAAGTGGTTGTGTCCCAAATGGCACCCTATTCCCTATACCGTGCACTAGTTTTGACCGGAGCCCTGTCGGGCCCTGCTCAAAAGCAGTGCACTATAAAGGGAATAGTGTGTCATTTGGGATGTGGGCCAGTGTCTCTGTGCCAGTAAATAGCGGCAACACTTTTACATTTCTTCTACCTCCTGACACATTGACACCTCTCCCACACCCACCATGAATTATATATCATCTTTGGCTCGCTAAAGCCAAGAGTCCAATTCTCATTTGAAATGTTGGGCCAAGTTGTCCAGCAAGCTATGACAGGACTGGGCACCTCTCTTCCTGCTTGCAAGTGTACCGCAAGGAAATGTGGAGTGCGCCAGTTAAAAAGATGGAAAAGGGGAGGAATGAAAGACAGAAAGAACGAAAAGGAGAGCGAGAGAGATAAAAAGAGATTTCTGTCAAAAAATGTATCTAAACCAGGGGAAGATCAAAGAGGAGTCAGAGAATTTCCTCCAGCGTCGACCGTGAGGCCGAGGAGGAAAGAGAGGCAAAACAAAAGAATATGAAAAAGGAAAACAAATACTGAGGGAATATGGTAGAAGCCCCATGTGGCCTTATTATAACGGCTACACCGCAGGTAACTATATTCTTTAACAGCGATGCTTTATAAATTCTGTCATCTTGTTTAGACCGTCAGGCCCACTGACCCTTCTTCCCCCTGTTGCCGGGCACCCGGCTTAAGGAAGAGCATTTTTCTAACAGCGGCTGTCTGATTGCTTTGGCTGACCTCATAATCTAGCACCCCTGTATCCACTAATTGTTCGTGCTACCTCCTCAAGCAGACAGTGGATGGAGGAGGAGGAGAAATGGAGGTTCGGAGAAGATGGAGACAAGGGCAAAAGGCTGCCTGGATCCTATGGAGCCCATTATGTGTTCTTCACTCCCATGGCTGCACGTCCACCAATCCTGGCACTGTGTTCAAGTGGCCCTCTCACTTACAGGCACCATGCTAAGGGGTACAGGATAAAGTCAGCCCAATCTGACTGTTGAACCAGCAAGCCTCTGATAATCATGATATTAAGAATAAGCCACAACATGGACAAAATACTGAAAATACATGCCAGCTGAAGAAATTAAGTCAAATGTTCATTAGATGTGTATTATTGTAAGTTGTAATCTACTGTATACTGTAGCACTTTTGGACCATTAGAGGTCCCAGTAGGTGGAAGATGAAATACCTCAAACAGGTTACAGTGATTCTCTCTCTACACAGAGGAGTGGGAGTCATATGACCCAGGATACTGTAGGCCAGGGGTGTCAAACCCCTTTTGACCCGGGGGGGGGCGCATTTGTCCTTCAACGAGATCCGGAGGGCCGCACTGAAAATTGGTTATACTTCCTCTCCGTCCAAATTTGCTAACCAATACTCCCTATCTAGCTTTCATTTCGGTGATTATTAGCGAGCTGTACACAGGCAAGAAACTGTATGGACCATTATTTCAAATCAAATGTATTTGTCACATTCGCCGATGACAACAGGTGTAGACCTTACAGTGAAATGCTTACTTACAAGCCCTTAACCAACAACGCCGTTTTAAGAAAATCCCCCCCAAAAAGTAAGAGATAAGAATAACAAATAATTAAAGAGCAGCAGTAAATAACAATAGCGGGGCTATATACAGGGGGTATCGAAGGTAAGAGGTAATTATGTGCATGTAGGTAGAGTTATTATAGTGGCTATGCATAGATAATAACAGAGAGTAGCAGCAGCGTGTGGTGTGGTGGGGGGGGGGGGGGGGGGGGCAATGCAAATAGTCTGGGTAGCCATTTGATTAGCTGTTCAGGAGTCTTATGGCTTGGGGGGTATGCCGTTTTGATTTGGTTTCAATCAATACAAAGTATATTGAGTTCGTTTTTAGGTCGTTTTTTCAAAATCAAACCACCCGTGAGCCGGATCCCATTTGTTTGACACCCCTACTGTGGGTTCTTGTCTACTTTGTTTCAGCGTGGACGGTACCACTGTAGAAATGAACTGTCGTCTTTGACTGCTGTGTGAAGTACAAAGCGAGACTGATTGTCAAAGGTCGCAAGGCTAGGTCAAAACCGGCTCGTACGTCAAACAAAATGCTATTTTTGTTTCCTGTGTCGCTCAGGAGAGGATGAGAGAGAGAAGCAGCCACCTCTCTCATTACAACAGACCCCTCTCTGGTCCCTGCACCATTACTGCAGTTCTCTCTCTGGGCTTGATTTGGCCTCTGTCCTTTTCTCCTCTGTGTTAACAACAGCTCACCCCTGTGTTTGTGTGTGTGTGAGTGGGTAATGTACACTTGTCCATATCTGTCTATAGGATGCATATGTGCAGTAACTATTTTGAAAGTCAGGATATTAAATAATTCCATACATATAAGGAACAATAAAGACAAAAAATAAAGATTTACAAAGAAATTACTTTTAAGGAGAAGCAAGTTAACTTACTTTTATAGCACTGCACACTATGTGTGTGTGTGTGGATGTGTGTGTGTGTGTGTAGTTAGGACACATGCATACGAGGTACAATAAAAAATACTGTATAGAAATAATGAAAAAGGCCAAGTATTTGTTATATACAGTATTGAAAGAAAGTCACCAATGGCAAAAGGTCATGTTATAATTGAAAGGAGAAGCATTCAATGTGTCTACATCCATGCTCATCACACTCAGCTCCCAGCAAAGGCCAGGTCAAAGCCCACATGAACGAGACAGTTAAGAAATAAACAGATAAAAGGACATTGACTGGTCTGGTTTCAACCCACAAAGTTAAGTCCATTGGTTAACTCTTTACTAAATCTCTTTCTTACATTGTATTGTGTGTATCGCACAGACATAACGATGAGGAGTCCAGTCAATTTAATGTTGTGTAAAGAGTTAGTTCTTCAAGTACAAAAATAAGAATATTGTAGGCTACAACATTCAATGAAAAATGGTACAATATGTGTTCAACTGTTCGGAGGCATAAAACATCAAAAGGTCAAAACCGAATTTAAAGCGACCACGCTCTATCTTCACCCCTCTCCTCCCAGCATCATTAGCAGACTGCAGTAAAACAGGAGCCAGGCGGGGGTCTGAAGAGATGCCTTCATGAAGTAAATGAAAATATATGTTCTGACTCATCCAGTATTTTAGGGGGTCGTCTTAACATCGCTGTGGTTCTTGAACAAGCAAAGGGAGAGGAGAGGAGGAGGAGGAGGAGGAGAGGAGGAGGAGGAGGAGAGGAGGAGAGGAGATAATGAGAGGAAACAACAGACCTATTATGTCTCTGCCTCACGTCCCACTGTGGGAGTACATAAAGCACTGTCTCGAATGGTTGCTCAATGAGCCACACGGATAATTACTCCACTGGAGAGAGATGGACTAGTCGGCGAGGCACTTGGCAATTATGAACATGGACGGAGGAAGGTCATTTCTACCCCGAGGATTAAGAGGAAGCACACTCAGACTAATAAACTGGATGAAAACATGTTATTTCTTGCAGAAACTTCTTTTGCACATGCAGCTGTTTCCATGCAACTTTATCAAGGTGGTAAATTAGGAGGAGCACTGACTCCAGAGAAATAGTCAATGTTATTGGTATTAGCAATATGGCGGCTCAATTTAGCATGCAGCATTAGATTTCAATGACATGTTTCCCGTCACCCTTTTTTTAATAGACATCGAAGTAAAACCGAACATATTTTATTTTGTGTAGTGGAGGATTTAAAATTTCAGCACCGGACATTGTGGTGTTACACCCTATAAACACCGAAACGACAGATAACGCTCACACATTGAACTAAAGGTCACACAACACATTTCAATGTCATAGGTTTCCCTAGACATCTGGGAACACAAATGTGTTTCTCAGTTTTTCCATTCGGTAGCTGTGGTATACGAATCACGTTGAGAGCATGAAAAATTGATTCCTGCTCCTTGGCCATGGTTAGAATAAACACAGGGCAAATAAAACCAGATAAAAGATCCAACTGTGTAAAAATATTACCTGCAGTCACTGTAGACAATATCAATGTTTCAGTGTCGCTTTGGAGGGGTTTAGACACTACAAAAAATGGAAGCAGTAGAGACTTGAGTCGAACGGGCCGTGGGGTTTTACAGAGTAAAACGCACCGCTTGTAGGGATCCACAGATAACGCTTTCACTTTGTGATGCAAGGCAATATGAAGCTGTGTTGTGGAATTCTCACCCCAGGGGAAGGATTTGAAAGTATTGACTATTGAGTCCTCTCCGTGGAGATATTAGAATACAAATAAGTAAAAAGATACAGTATAATAGCGGACCTACTTTATCTGTGATTCACCGTAGTAGATATTTAATTGCTATAATTGATTTGAATAGCATTTCTTTTTATAGCCTGTATCTGTCCACCTGAAAGGTCAATATCTTACATCAAAACGGTAGTACAGTCAATCAAGATGGCCGAACATCCCAACTGGCTCTTTAACTACAGCTGAGGAGTGACACGGCTGATCACAGTTGTCCGCTGAGGTGTTCTCTGTAACACCCAATCGGACATAATACTAGACATGGCTGCTTAACCCACTCATTCCCTACAGTAGGAAAACTCCCTATGAACAGAGCAGGCTTCTCTCGCTCTTCAAAAGTCCGTCCCGAAGGGAGGCTCAGACAGAGGTGGAGGTGATACAGAACGTGCCACTTGAACACAACAGACGTAAATCGTCCATCTAACAGTATCTCTGCCTTTTGCCATTCTGTGGTAGATAACAGAGGAGAGTCTGGAGCCCCTGTGAAAGCCTGTCGGCCCTGGCAGGCCAGGCCGGGTTATTACAGCCCGTTCACGGTCCCATCATCTGTCGTCAGACCGAGGCGGAGGACGTGAGTAAAAGCCTCATGCAAAATTTATGTTCATGCGGCTCTTTCAGTGGGTGGAAAAATCAATATTGCGGGCCCGATGCACGGAGATGACTGAGTGCTCTCTGACTGACAGTAAAAGCTGGGAGAGATTGAGGGGCAACATTTACTGCTCCCGGAATGGAGTGTAGTCGAGCTCCTCTAATAGTCTACTCAACTTAAATTAGAATTTCATTGGGGATTATTTTGATAACAGTTGTGATTGTGGGAGGTTTAAAGAAATGATGCCGTTAGAAAAGAGAGAGGAGAGGAGGGAGGGAGGGAGAAATAAGAGCACACGGCTTGTTTTCAAGTCCTTCAAAAAGCATTTCTCCTTCTCAGCTTCCCGGCAGCTACATTATGGGGTTATTAAGCATTGCTTCGTTCGCCTACTCACTCCCCCACTTCCCCACTCCCCCACTCCCCCAGATATGAAATGATTCTAAAATAATGAAAAGACAATGTGGGGATGAGTAGGACATCATAGGCCCTTTGTTGTACGCTGCCTCGCTTACATAAGCTTTTGAAAGTGTGCCATATTACCCACAGTGCATTTGGAGAGAGGAATGCGAGAATAGAAGGAGAGAGAGAGAGGAGAGAATTCAGTGGGATGAAATAACCCCAAAACAATGGGATTTGCTCTCCATTCTTCTGCCTCCATATTCTGTCTTTAATTATTCCCTTTGGTTGTCTGTGGGAGAGTGTAAGCACTTTCGCACAGCACAACATGCCCACCAGCACAACATTGTCAGCCCCAGTGATGTGGAAACTTCTGAGTGACACAGAGCCTCTTGTGATTAGTGATGCTCTTTAATACAACACAACACAGCAGCGATATGATTGGGGGTGGGGGGGGCAGATTTCAAAATGCAAAGGCAAAGATGATATATGAGAGCTTTATGATGTAAATCACAAGCACCACCACTTGTGATACATCTCATAGCACATAAACCGAAATGAAGGCAAATACGCTGCAAAATGCAAGCATCAGAAATGTATATTTCATTTCACATGCAAATAATCCAATATATTTCTTACGCAGCGTTTAACATAACCTCAGCTGTTTCCTAGAGGGATTATTTGTGCCGGTTTAGTAGTTTCCTCCTGAATCGCATATGAGATATTTGAGGGCCCAGAACGATGTATGATGAATGAAGTAGTGCACTACTTATACGCTTATCATGCTCACTGACTAGCAACAGGTTTAGCAAAGGGCAGCAGCAGTAAATGAAATTCACCACCGGGACAATATATCATCAGAAGAAAAAAATGCATGCACCCGAAACTTACAAGCCTTTGCCAGGTGCTTGATGGGGGAAGAGGAAGGGGTAGTGGAGAGGGGAAGGTGGGGTTGGGGTGAGGAGCAGGCAGAGGGGAAAGCAGAAGATTTGTTGAATCATTTCTATTTTCTTATGGGCTGATCTGTGTCTTGTAACCATTTCACTGCAACCGGAAAAAAAAGAGAGTACCAGGGCTAATTTCACAGTGAGAGCTCACTGAACAAAACCTCCATTGTCGGTGGGAAAAGGTGCTAAATCTACTTTGTCCCTCTGAATTACAGCTACATAATTCAGGAACCGGAGAGGAAGGGGGAGGAGGGGAGGAGAGTACAGGAGGGGTGAGCGATGTGAACAGAGACAGAAACCATTGCTTTTCTCTCTACCCTGAGACGTACTAAGTAATGCTCTCTTATGATCAGAGAGTAATGGATCTCTCCGGTCTAAACATGCCATCCTGCTCAAACACTATATAATCCATCTGTGATGTATCTGTGGTTAATCCAGAGATGGGCCCCCAGGGACCCCACCACCCCCCAGACCTCCTGGGCTTTTGAGCTCCTCTGACACTGATACAAGCTCCCCTGTCTTAGCCCTGAGACACCAAACCTATTAATTAAGGCAATTAGGCCCCGGCCAGCAATTAGTAACCACAGATAGCTTTTAGCAGCCTGGCGGACCAGCCTTCTCCCAATGGCCATGGGGTTTGTTTCAACACTATCTGCTGTCACCACAGGCTCTCTGGTTTCACAGACATGGAACTGGCGAGCCGTGGTTAATAATGACCTTAGAGTGATCTGGACTGGATCCTTGTGACCCCCTGAGCCTTATGCTCTTTACGGAGTCACACTTTGTTCTGCTAAATTGTTTCTATTACTTTTCAAACACGCCGGACTGTTCCCCTTTGAAATCCCTGTGTTATGCCTGTCTGGTCACTGTAGGGAATGGAAAGGTTGAGTGCACCGGCTATTGATTAAAATGAGTAAATGTGGGGTGAGTGTAAGCAGTATTCATTAGTAGATAAGTCTTTATTGATTTCCTGTTATTATTAAGTTGATGGTAGATTTGTATTGAAAAAGTGTTGGGTTGTATTGATAATTTGATATTTTTGTATTGACAAAATTATGTATTCTGGTAACGCTTGAGCTGCTTGTCCATTATGAAAGAAATATCTATTACTTTTGAAAAGTATTCAGTGCGGTAAGAAATCAAAACTATATATTTCTGAACAAGTCTCAGGATTTCTGACAAAAACATACTGAATGTTACCAATTTCAGTAACCATTTTTTTGTAAGTATCCCCAGAGGAAAATTCAGATTGAATAGCTTCTTTAAAATCCTCACTTGGCAGAAGGAAAAGAAGCCTTTCAGTACTTTTTCCTCCACACTTCTAAAACCTCTAACCCATGAAGATGAATT
This sequence comes from Salvelinus alpinus, assembly GCF_045679555.1. Classification (NCBI taxonomy): domain Eukaryota; kingdom Metazoa; phylum Chordata; class Actinopteri; order Salmoniformes; family Salmonidae; genus Salvelinus; species Salvelinus alpinus. The sequence goes on from NC_092095.1 coordinate 33,020,882, forward strand.
TTCAAACAACCCAGTGGTAAAATACACTACAGTCTCGCAGTAAAGCCTTTGCTTCAGTAAAGGTGTGTGTTTGTAATGACGTTTGGAGTTGAACTGCCTGATAAAAAAAGAAAATGGGCTGAACGCATACATTCAACAACAGAGGACAGATCATTCAATAAGTCACCTCACTGAAAAATAGGAAATAAAGGACACAGCTGTGCTACTTTACACAATTCTACATTGGAGGCCATCTGTGATAACACCATGTTCATTCCAGTTCTGTCCCATAAAATGACCATTAACATTACAAGTCATGCGGAACACAGATAAATGTAAAATGTCACCCAATTCTGCCAGGCGGGAATTTCAGTTCCACAAGATTAGCATGTCTGTCTGCTCTCTACCACAGCACCTTGTCTAATATTTCATTTACAATATTTCGTAAGGTAATTTTCCTATCAGTGACCATGTAAATCACAAATCAATTTTCATTTAAAATGCTCGACTACAGATTGTTCCTGAACGCGTAGGAATCGTGCCGTGGCAATCTCTGGCAGACCTTTAATGTGTGAGGGGTGCTAATCCTCTGTTAACCTTCTGGAGGGAAAACAACCAGAGTGAGAGGTAATTCTGTATATGCTAACAACCATCTGTCCGACTGTCTAGGTTCTGAGGTAATTTGCTAGAAATATTGGATATATGGAAATGTCAAAATGTTTGAAAAACAAAATCTCTTGATGATTATAATAATAATTGTATTACCTAAAATACAAGATCAGTATCGAAGAAGTAAAAAAACATATATATTTAACACCGTCCCATTTTTCATTCCATATTTGACTGAGCATGGGGCGACAGAAGGAGTCAGGCTGGTAATGTAATGTATTGTTATAGTCCAGTTGATCGAATCAGAGCTGGCTAGGGTAAAGGGAATGTGTTCCAACTTCGTAATTTAATTTAATACCAGTTGGAAAATCGCAAGTCATTTCAGGCCTCCCTGCACCACCTCTCTGTCAGAATAGAGCATTTTACTCTTCCACACAGACCTCTACTGTCAGCCAAAATAGCTAGGCGACAAACACTGTTACTATCGTGCAAAGCATATGTAGAACTACACATCACACCCTATACAGTACAGGTACCTCATGTGTAGTTCTTGGGTCTATGTTTATGACATGATGTTAGCAGAATGTCTCCCTCAGTGCTCTCTCTGCCGCAGTAAGGGCACATGTCAGGGCTTGCTGTAGTGAAGCAGCCACAGCCATGTCTGATTAGCATTGTTATTACTACACTGACATCAAGAGTGCTCTCTCTCTTTGTCTCTCTCTCCCTCTCTCTCTCTTTCTCTCTCTCTCCCCCTCTCTCCCTTTCCCTCTCTCTCTCCCCCTCTCTCCCTTTCCCTCTCTCTCTCTTTCTCTCTCTCCCCCTCTCTCCCTTTCCCTGTCTCTCTCTTTCTCTCTCTCCCCCTCTCTCCCTTTCCCCCTCTCTCCCTTTCCCTCTCTCTCCCTTTCTCTCTCTCCCCCTCTCTCTCTCCCCTTTCTCCCTTTCTCTCTCTCTCTCGCTCCCCCCTCTCTCTCTCCCCTTTCTCCCTTTCTCTCTCTCTCTCTCGCTCCCCCCTCTCTCTCACCCCCCCTCTCTCTCTCTCTCGCTCTCACCCTCTCCCTTTTTCTCTCTCCCTCTCTCTTTTAGGCTCCACCAGCAACTCGCTGTCCTGCAGCACAGCTGAAAACAAACAACGACATGTGGAGGAGCTGGGATTTAGCAGGTCAATGTTGTGACCAGCAAAGCTGGGAGAGTATGCCAGACAATGGCCATTTTTAAAGACATAAGCCGTAAATAAATTGTATACAGGGAGAAAGAATAAATAGTATTCCTCGTATTATTTGATCCTATGCATGATGTTGCAATACAACCGCAAATTGAGGACAAACGTTTTGAAATAATGTAACATTCGGAGGTGAAATTGAATTACACCTCTGCTTCAAAAACTAACATGTAGGTTTAAATAGTACGTCTCAAGGGATAGGTGTATGCGTGTGTGTACGAGTGTTTGCCTGCTTGAGTGGGAAAAAAAGGGTGTTTGATTCTAACCTTTTGAACACTGCTCTGGCTCATTCTGATTGGTGAGTTATTTTCTTTCCCTGAACTGTCACACAGGCAGTCGCCCCCCACGTTTCCCAAACAATAAACTAGTGGCAGCTGATATCAATGGCAGAGATGAGAACCCAGGCGTCATATCTGCTGGGATTGCCTGGGCGAACCTGCCTCAGTCTGCTCTTCATCTTCAACAGCACCTCTCACTCTCAATTATTTGGCTGCTGTCACAACAAATCAATCAAATTATCGCTCCAGGACAGTGTGTGCAGCTGCTCCTTATGGCGTCGCTAGTTGCATTACCTTTGAAATGTATGAGGTCTACATTTTATCACTGTTATTTATGTAAATGCCACTCCCTCCCCTGCGAGTCACCTTACAACCGCAGCAAAGTTGAATCATTAAAGGAACGACGTGGAATACATACTGGTGGAGGACGCTTCCGAATTAAACAGGAGACGGGCTGGGATAGTTTCTATTGTGATGAGATAGGGAGAGGGGTGTTGATCTAGGGGACGTATGAGAGGACTTGGAGGTAATAAAGTCTCACAATTCTGTCTGATATTATAATAATCCATCCTGATGCACTTTGAATTTGACAAACACGTACAAAGCTGCTATATGTAACTTTATGGGCGATCCGACCAAATCTACATTGCAATGTGAGTTATAAATATGTCATTCTCATTGAAAGCAAGACTAAGAAGTGGTGGATCTGTTCTATGTATGCTATTTCTATGCTTCCCTTCTTAAGTTTAGTTTTTGCTTCTTTTACTTTTAGTCAGTTTTGTACACCAGCTTCAAACAGCTGAAAATACAATATTTTTGGTTATTGAACATTTATTTCACAGCGGTTTAGATCGTATAATTAAGTGATAATGCCCTCGAAGCCGCTGTTTGGAGGATATATTGGCACGGGTGTTGTTCAGCCCTCGACTACGTCTCGGGCCGGCAAACTGTGGCAATATTTCCTCAAAACACCAGCTTTGAGGGCATGATTACTTTTATACAACGGTTTACCAATGTATTCCAATAATGATTGACATATTTTAATTAAAAACTTTATTTTGATTAATTTATTCATACTATTCCATCCTTCCACAAGATATAGTTGTCACGCCCTGACCATAGAGAGCTGTTTATTCTATGTTGGTTGAGGCGTGATAGGTACTAGGGTGGGTCATCTAGGTGATTAATGGTTTATGTTGGCCTGGTATGATTTCCAATCAGAGACAACTGTTTATCGTTGTCTCTGAATGGGGATCATATTTAGGCAGCCATTTCCCCTTTGTGTTTTTGTGGGATCTTGTCTACAGATAGTTGCCTGTGTGCCAGTACACCAGTAGCTTCACGTTTTGTTTGTTCTTGTGCTTTATTGTTTTGTTTGGTGAGTTAAAATTTATTCAAATATGTGGAACTCTACGCACGCTGCGCCTTGGTCTACTCATTATGACGATCGTGACAATAGTCCCGAAACAAATCTAGGGATGCTAGAGATGCGACCCAGTCATTTGATTTTTTTGTTCTGTATCTGCGGACGCGACCCAATCGTTCGTTCTAAATGTTCCATTCCCATACTGGCTGGCAACGTTCTTATCCCTTGCTTGCTAGCTAGCCAACTACGGCAAATTTACAGTCACGTCAAAAACTGCATCCAGAATAACAGCAAAGTAGCTGTGTTTGCATTTGTTTAAGCTGTTTTCAAGAGACATTTATTTAGATAAATCCATAACAATGAGCTAATGAGGAGCGATTTAGCCTGGCATAGAAAATGTGCTCACTCGTCAGGACACTGTTGTTCAGAGGAGCTAGCCAAAAACACAGCTAACACAATCACTTCAAACTGAAGCTAGAAAGACTGCAAACTAGCTGCACTTAATTTCGTTTGTTTCACGCCCTGATCTGTTTCACCTGTCTTTGTGCTAGTCTCCACCCCCCTCCAGGTGTCACCCATCTTCCCCATTATCCCCTGTGTATTTATACCTGTGTTCTCTGTTTGTCTGTTGCCAGTCGTTTTGTTTCGTCAAGCCTACCAGCGTTTTTACCTCTGTTCCTGTCTCTTGATTGTTCCTATTTTGACCTTTTCTGCCCACCCTAACCCTGAGCCTGCCTGCCGTCCTGTACCTTTGCCCCACTACTCTGGATTACCAACCTCTGCCTGACCTGACTCGGAGCCCGCCTGCCGTCCTGTACCTTTGCCCCTCTACTCTGGATTATGGATCCCTGCCTGACTTGACCTTTTGTTTACCTGCCCCTGTTGCTGTAAAAAACATTGTTCTTTCGACAGTCTGCATTTGGGTCTTACCTGAAACGTGATAGTTTGACCTTTTTTCAATTGACCAATGCCATCTCCTCCCAAGGAGCCGCCATTGGTAGGCGTGAGGAGTTGCTTCACAGTCTGATGGAAGGGTTCCAGGCTGTGGCCAAACGTCACGACCTAGCATTAGACACATTGCAGGAGCAATTCCGTGGGTTGTCCACTAGGCAGCCTACCATGACGGTAACCTCCCAGCCCCTCAGTAACTCGGTTTCCCGGGAACCCCGCTTACCTCCCCCGGAGCGCTTCGATGGAGACTCGGGCACCTGTCGGGCGTTTCTCGCTCAGTGTTCCCTCATCATGGAGCTGCAGCCTTCCTCCTTCCTCTCGGACAGCTCTAAGATAGTGTACCTCATCACGCGGATGTCCGGGAGGGCCCTCGCCTGGCTAATCTGTCTGTGGTAGATTATGTGGTGGATTTCCACACGCTAGCAGCGGAGGGTGCCTGGAACCCGGAAGTGCTGTTCGGCACGTTCCTGCACGGATTATCGGAGGAAGTAAAGCACGAGCTTGCAGCCCGGGAACTACTGGTGGATCTGGTCTCACTCATCGCCTTAACCATCCGGATTGATGGACGGGAACGGGAACGTAGGAGGGAGAAGAGGTCTGATTGTGGTCCTAATCGCTCACTCAAGGATCCCACCTTGCATCTGATGAACGCCGGAAGTTCCCGGCGTCTACGTCCCTGAGAGGAGCCAAGCTTACCCGAGTTCCTCCAAGAGTGCCGATTTACCTCTTCCCGAGCCAATGCAGCTCGGCAGGGCTAGGTTGTCTCCAGCTGAACGCAAACACAGACTTAACACCCAGAGTTGTCTGTATTGCGTTACTGCCGGTCATTAGGTGTCTACCTGTCCCTTTAAGAGACCTAGCTCATTTGTTAGAATGAGTACTCTTATGGGTCTTAAGGATAATTTTGCATCTCCCCCTACTCGCCCCCCTCTCCATGCCACCCTGCTGTGGGGCGACCAGTCCAAGTCTCTCCAGATACTCATCGACTCGGGGTCCAATATGAGTCTTATGGACGTTACCCTGGCGTCCGAGCTGGGCATCCCAACTCAACCCATCTTCATTCCCATGGATGTTAGAGCACTGGACGGGCGCTCTATAGGCCGGGTCACCCACCATACCACCCCCATCAACCTACAAGTGTCGGGGAACCACAGCGAGATGATCCAATTCCTGCTAATTGAGTCTCCGCAGGTTACCGTGGTATTGGGATTATCTTGGCTCCAACGACATAATCCCTCTATTAACTGGTCTACTGGTGCCATCATGTGCTGGAGCCCGTTCTGCCACACTCATTGACTTAAGTCAGCTCTGCCTGCCCCGGGACGTCTTCCTGGGGGTTTGGAAATTGACCCCGACTTCCCTGCCAGGACCTCCGGGAGGGCTTCAGTAAGGTCCGGTCCACTTCGCTTCACAACACCGACTGGTACCCAAGAATGTCAAGCCTGATGCGCTGGCATGCCGCTATAGCCCTGCGGCTACACCTCATGAAGCCGAGACCATTCTCCCCTGCTCCAAGATCATTAGCCCCTCTGCTGTTCGTCCTCTGTTGCCCAGTACCCTCCGTATACTTCCTATTTTTCATGTGGCTAGATGTAAACCCATGTCTCACAGCCCTTTGTCTCCTGTTTCCAGGCCCACCCCTCTCCCCCGTCTTATCAACGGCCAACAGGCCTACATGGTGAGGCGTCTCCTGAAGGTTCGACCTCAGGGCAGGGGATTCCAGTACCTGGTTGACTGGAAGGGTTATGGCCCAGAAGAGGTGCGGCAGGCATCTCCGCTTGGGACATCCTGGACCCAGGCCTCATCTCTGAGTTCCAACGCCGCCACCCCCGCTCAACCAGGTATGCGCCAAGGTAGGACACCAGGTGGCGTCCCTAGAGGGGGGTACTGTCACGCCCTGATCTGTTTCACCTGTCTTTGTGCTTGTCTCCACCCCCTTCAGGTGTTGCTCATCTTCCCCATTATCCCCTGTGTATTTATACCTGTGTTCTCTGTTTGTCTGTTGCCAGTTAATTTTGTTTCGTCAAGCCTACCAGTGTTTTTTTCCCTCTGTTCCTGTCTCTTGATTGTTCCTGTTTTGACCTTTTCTGCCCGCCCTGAGAATGCCTGCCGTCCTGTACCTTTGGTCCACTACTCTAGATTATTGACCCCTGCCTGCCTTGACCTGTCATTTGCCTGCCCCTGTTACTGTAATAAACATTGTTACTTCGACACAGTCTGCATTTGGGTCTTACCTGAAACGTGATAGTTTCACCTTTTTTCAATTGACCATTTTTTTGTATATATCCATAAAAATTATGCCAGCTGATTAAGGATTTCAACTGGCTGAGAAGCGCTGTCTCATCCTGTTCATTACTATGGGACAACAGGAGATTCAACATTGAAACAATGTTGCAAATGTCGGAGAGACAGACAGCAACATTTATACAAATCTCCGCTGTTGAAAACTAAATGTTAGTCTAAAAGAAATGTGAGATTATAGCTGAGATCAAGTTTATAAATCGCTTGGCTGGGCTGATCCCTTTTAATCCCATGTGCAGTCAGATGGAACAGAGTAAATAGGCATTTTAACGTCATAGATTATTTAAATGTAACCTTTATTTAACTAGGCAAGTCAGTTCAGAACAAATTCTTATTTACAATGACGGCCTACACTGGTCAAACCTGGGCCAATTCTGCACAACCCTATGGGACTCCCCAATCACGGCTGTTTGTGACACAGCCTAGATTTGAACCAGGGTTTCTGTAGTGACGGCTCTAGCACTGAGATGCAGTGCCTTAGACCGCTGCGCCATTCGGGAGTCCAATTTAGCCGGTGGCAACTTGTGGAATAGACACCGGCTGGAATGTTGTTTTAACCAATCAGCATTCAGGATTAGACCCTCGTTGTATTATGATTTTCTACATTGCTTGTTTTGTCACATAAACTGAAATTAGATGAACTATTATACGTTTTGCATAGCTCATCTTTACCACCATGACAGTCTGCTGTAATGTTAGTTATTCTTAGGATTCTCAAAATTCAAATGTTTATGTGACAGAGCTTTTTATTCGCTGCCAAGTACGCACACATGCAAATGTGCGCGCGCGCACACACACATTGTACGACAGTATAGTTCATAAAAAGTGGCATGTTTGAAATGCACCAATGGTGGAAAGGGGTAAGGAAAAGGGTATATACAGGGATTCACTTTAAATCCCATGGTTCCTGGGAGCTGTGGTGCTGTGGTGAGCTAATCTCTTAAAAGAGCGGTGGCATACCCCCACCTGCATTCAGCTGAGCGGGAGAGATGGAGTCTGACATGGACTAACTAGTGCACCCCTTTGGTGTTGTAATGAGCAGAGTGATTTCCATAATTTGTATCATGTTAACACCCACTCACAACATGAAAACGGTAGTGTTTGAACGTTTTCATCAAACCATGGAGGAGACATGTCTTTGATTGCTACTGACATGTCTTCTCATTAGGCGGCACCGCTAGGTGAGTGGGATGCACAGCATTTATCTACCTGGATCCCTGAGTGCCGTTTCAAGTGAGGGGAACAATACTCTCACCTCACCATTGGAACTGTGGTCTCTGATGTCATGTGCGCGGTGCCTGGTGCCTGGGCTGAGAACAAATAAGGACGGGATACGCTTATTAACAAGAAAAGGGTTTGTTTGGTTGAATTGAGTCTTGAATTAGTGTCGAGTCAGTCATAGAGAAAAGAAGCAGGCCAATGATGTTTCATTTATTTCCCTCCATTGAGCTTTTACAATTCTGTTTCTTTGATACTTTACAACTTACAATACAAGGAAGGCAATCTTGCATGGCCAATTACTGTAGGCTGTACGTGCAATAAAGCTGTGTTGAAAATCCAATAAATTGTTATCACACTCCTAGAAAAAAGGGTTCCAAAAGGGTTCTTCAGCTGTCCCCGTATGATAACTACTTTTGGTTCCAGGTAGAACCCTTTTTTAATTTCAGGTAGAACCCTTTGGGGTCCTTTGTAGGACCCTCTGTGGAAAGGGTTCTATGTGGAACCGAAAAGGGTTCAACCTCGAACCAAAAGCGTTTTTACCTGGAACCAAGACTAGTTCTTCAAAGGGGTTCTCCTATGGGGACAGCCGAAGAATCCTTTTAGGTTCTAGATAGCACCTTTTTTTCTAAGAGTGCAGGGTATTTATGTGAGTAATCTATACTTCCAAGAATGCTGTATCTAGTTAGCTACTTGTTGTGCAACTGTTTTTCGTTTCATTCACATATCTAATTATACAATATACAACAGTAATATAGTAATAATTACGTCAAATTAGGTTAATTACAGTTAATCAATATGCATCATCACAAAATTGGACAAACAGCATAACCCTAAACTAGTTTGCAGGTACAACAGTGCAAACTCTGTTACACAAGATACCTTTCTCCCTTGTTTAGTTTCAATGGGAATTTGTTTGTACAGAATGTTTCCTGGCATAAATCATTCTGACAAATAACAAGTTACACTGGGTGCTGCTGTGTTTACCGTGTCTGCGGCAAGATGCTGCTGCTGCTGCTCCGTTTTATTTAAGCAGCAGCTCCAACTTTACTGCACAACCTCATTACAATGACGGTTATTCATCACTCTGTCTCACTCTCACAACTCTCCAGCCTGCACACTCCTCTCTCTACCTCCCTATCTCCCGCTCTCTCTTTCTCTCTCTCTCCCCTCGCTCTCTCTCTCTCTCTCTCTTTATTCATTTTAAAGAAGGATCTTAGACGAGGCAAAATGCCAGGAGTGTTTAACGAGAGATAAGTGATCAAAGATGCTTAACGGGAATCCTCTTGGCTCTCACATTTCTCTGCTTATCTCAGTTGTAAGAATGTTTAGCACCTTAAAAAAGCTGATGGGGTGAACAATACGGATTAAAAAGCCAGTGAGCGCTGACAGAAAAGGTATACTTTTTAGCATCACATTTGGGCATTTGTTAAAGCGTGGAAAAAGTGGAATCCATCCTGGCTATAGTAGCTACTAAACTGTGCTATGTACTGTGAAGAATCCACCCCCCCAAGTCAAACAGACATATTTGCTGATCATTAGCTGGGTCATTAGATTTAAATAGAGTCAGAGATCCTCCTGCAGTCTCATTACTGTAGGCTAATAGTTGTCTGTGTCTGTTCTGATGCTAATTAACCAGCGTAGCAGCGTGTCACGGTGCGGTGTAGCAGGGCTGTAAACACACTTGCTCCCGAGGTCGTGAAATGAGCTGGCTGCTAGCTCTGGGCGCTGCAGGCGACAGTAGGGAGTAGGGACACTGACAACAGTAAACGTGTGATTAATCAGGGCTGAGGGGGACTGGGGTGAGTAGAGGGGGGGGAGAGGGCGAAGGGGCGAGGGCAGCGGCAAGGGGGCAGGCCGGGGCTGCCTGACAGAGGTGCTGTGCCAGCAGGCCTCATAGTCAGCAGGGCCCTGATGAGCTCTGACAGGGGAGACTGGAGGGGCGCCGCGTGGCCAGAGGCCCCTGGACACAGTCAAGACATTTAGCTTCACTCCTGACTTGTGTCACTTTCTCTCCACGGAGGTCCCTTCAATGCGTCCCTCTCAGATGGGATGGGAGGAGAACGTGTGAATGCGTCTGTGCGCTTAAAAAGAAACAGCAGAGAAGGCATTTCTTTCCTTAGCTTTGTACCCAACAAATGGTGAAGTACAGCAATGGATTGCGGACCGAACCGTCTGTTAAAAAAAGATGATTGAGAGGTGTTGGTTATGTTCCTTCAACATTATGACAATGTGTTTGTCAGTCGGTTATCACAGCCTCTGGCTTGTCCCACATACAATATGAGTTGTTGAAGTGTGAGACAGACAGACCTTCTGGTCCCATTATCCTCCATTGCTCCGGGATACATTGGAGGGGCTTCAATGGCTAGATAGATGTGGGGTTTATTAAAAGCTCACCCCATAGCGATGATGCACGTTGTTATTTATGCATGTTTGTGTCCATTAGGGCTTCTACCTTCCTTCCCATTTCCTCACTCATTCCATCTGTCCATCCATTTCTTCACATGAAGAGGGGGGGGGGGGGGGGGGCTCCTCTCTATGCACTTTGTGCTGCACTGGCATTATTGTAATCTCCACCCAAAAACACACTGCTTTACATGCAGCCTGGCATCTTTTTACATTAGCGACTCCAGGCCCCTCTCATCCAACATTCATGACTGAAGGTTTCCCCAGCCATCCCTCAATCTAATGGTATAAAAGAGACAATGTTTTAAACATTAAAATGAAAACCATTTACAACTATGATCAAAAGAGAACACTTGGGCATTAAAGTTTAAAAGGCGAGGATAAGTACAGCCACGTGGACGGACGGATGAGGATGGAAAGAGAGAAAAGAGAGTACAGTGCACTCTTACGCAGGGAAAACAGGCACAAAGTGCTTTTGCGCCGCGCGGCAAAACGCTGACCTGTAATTAATATGGCTCTTTCTCCAGGAAAGTTGAAGATGAGCAGCTATTTGGAACATAACCCCCCCCCCCCCCCATTTTTTACAGGTGAATCGTAACACATAACCTGTGTAGCATAAACTGTACATACTGGTACGTACAGTGTGTGAGGAGTAAATACTTTTGGTGAATGTTATAACATAAGATTACTGCTGTTATTACGTCAAATGCATGCATTTATACGCATTACTGTGGGAGGTTATCTGGTGGAGCAGCCCTCTTACCTTGCAGGTTCTGTAGGGGAAGGGTCATGATGCCCTGTGCGGCTGCTGCAGCCATCAGGCCCTGGATGTTGGCCGTGGGCAGCGAGAGCACCAGCCCCTGCTGGCCTCCCAGGTGGCCGCCTGTATTGAAGGGGATGAGGATGGGCTGGTTCAGGCCTGGAGACCCCCCGGCCAGCTGCTGGGCTAGTTGCTGAGCCACCAGCAGAGACTGAATAGAAAGACACTGGGTTACAAAAATGTATTGACATTAGTAAAAGGCATAGTGAAGGTGATGAATGTATTAGTATGCATAGTAGCGAGAGGTCACATTCACATTCCATTTCATCCATAGGTTTATGAGTGTCTTGTGTCGGGATATGGAACACGCCATTCATAAAGATACATTATGATATTCACATCAAATTCATCTGGGAGGGAATTAATGGGTTAACAAGGTAACCACACGTGTAACGCTCATTTCACTCAAGCGACTGAAGTGCTTTAATCAATGTGCTGCTCTGATGAATGCTGTTGTTTTTGTTGATGACATCTGCTTTGAAACATGCCACAGCCAGAGTGACAGTCGGAACGCAGTGCTGCTCATTGGCGTGTGGAAAAAGGAATACAACTCCAACCTTTGAATGAGAGCAGTGCATTTTCCTCTCAGATGGATGCAGAATGGTTTACATTTCATTACAATGAACACACAGGTTTTGCTCGCCTGAGGTAGAGTATGTCATGATAAGCTGTAGACCACACTATTTACCAAGAGAGTTTTCATCTATATTTTTCGTAGCTGTCTATTTACCAACAGAAACTGATGCTGGCACTAAGACCGTACTCAACGAGCTGTATACATGCTCCTCCAGGGGCGGCTCTCCTAGTGGCCAGGGACTTTAATGCAGGGAAACTTCAATCCGTTTTACCTCATTTCTACCAGCATGTTACAAAAAAAAAAAACAGACCACCTTTACTCCACACACAGAGACGTGTACAAAGCCCTCAACATCCATTGAGCAGATCTGACCACAGCTCAGCTCAGCGTTCAACACCATAGTGCCCTCAAAGCTCATCACTAAGATAAGGACCCTGTGACTAAACACCTCCCTTCGCACATGGATCCTGGACTTCCTGAAAGGCCGCCCCCAGGTGGTAAGGGTAGGCAACAACACATCTGCCACGCTAATCCTCAACACGGGTGGGCCCCTCAGGGGTGCATGCTTAGTCCCCTCCTGTACTCCCTGTTCACCCATGACTGCGTGGCTAAGCACGACTCCAAAACCATCATTAACAGACGACACAGCGGTGGTAGGCCTGATCTCCGACAACGATGAGACAACCTATAGGGAGGAGGTCAGAGACCTAGCAGTGTGGTGCCAGGGCAACAACCTCTCAAGACAAAGGAGATGATTGTGGACTACAGGAAAAGGAGGGCCAAGCACGCCCCCATTCTCATCGACGGGGCTGTAGTGGAACAGGTTGAGAGCTTCAAGTTCCTTGGTGTACACATCACCAACAAACTAACATGGTCCAAACACACCAAGACAGTTATGAAGAGGGCATGATAGTGCCTATTTCCCCTCAGGAGACTGAAAAGATTTGGCATGGGTCCTCAGATTCTCAAAAAGTTCTACAGCTGCACCATCAATAGCATCCTGACTGGTTGCATTACCGCCTGGTATGGCAACTGCTCGGCCTATGACCGCAAGGCACTACAGAGGGTAGTGCGTACGGCCCAATACATCACTGGGGCCAAGCTTCCTGCCATCCAGGACCTATATACTAGGTGGTGTCAGAGGAAGGCCCTAAAAATTGCCAAAGACTCCAGCCATCCTAGTCATAGACTGTTCTCTCTGCTACCGCACAGCAAACGGTACCAGAGCACCAAGTCTAGGTCCAAAAGGCTTCTTAACAGCTTCTACCCCCAAGCAATAAGACTGCTGAACAGCTCATCAAATGGCTACCCGGACTATTTGCATTGACCCTCTCCCCTTTTTTTCACGCTGCTGCTACTCGCTATTTATTATTTATTATCTATGCATAGTCACTTTACCCCTACCTATATGTACATATTACCCCAATTACCTTGACTAATCTGTACCCCCGCACATTGACTCGGTACCTGTACCACCTGTACATAGCCTCGTTATTGTTATTTTATTGTTGCTCTTTTATTTTTTACTTTAGTTTATTTTGTATATATTTTTCTTAACTCTTATTTTTCTTAAAACTGCATTGTTGGTTAAGGGCTTGCGAGTAAGCATTTCACTGTAAGGTGTACACCTGTTGTAGTCGGTGCATGTGACAAATAAAATTTGATTTGATTTGACCTCTGGTACCGTAGATTCAGTCATTTCTCCAAATATCAGCACTTTCCTCCTCATGTCCGCATTCACTAATATTAGTCAGAGTAGAATCTGTGCAGTCATAGACACAGACGCTAAGATGTACGCTAAGATATGTTATCTGGAGATCAGGAGATATTTGGCAGAGTAGAGGAGCAGTTCAAATGTATCTTCACAAGGAGTGGGTTTGCAAATATACAGACAACATTTCTATTGCCACAGTGCTTTGACCCCGAGTTTAACTCATGTTCTTTACACAAGGTGTGGAAAGGTTGTAGCACCACCGGAATTACAGAGCTGTGACATCCAGATATGCATTCAACTTGATATCATCGAGATTTTTCTTCCGTTTGCCAGATGCAGACTTCTCATAAAGTCATCAGAGGAAACAAGCCTTTTACATGGCGTAAAACGACATTCCTAAAACATCTGCTGGGTTGTGCCCCTCTAGACAGAAAGAATGCATGGTGTCTTTGTGTCCAAGCCCAGCCTAAAAAACATCCCTTAAACGTCTCAGCTCCTGTATGCCTGTAGTATACCTGCCTGCCCTGCGACCTCGGTGCTGCTCCTGCTCTGCATTACTCCTCTACACTGGCCTGAGCCCACGAAACTTTAACAGTACTAGGCAGCTATCTGCTTCTATTTTGAATGGGGCGTCTGTGGCGAGGGAGCGGCGGGGCCCGACTGGTGCCAACATGCCACCATACTTCCAGGCTTGGTGCTGCTGGGTGACAGCGGTGTCACTAAGATAACCCGGCGCGCTAAGGAAAGCAAGCACCAGTTCCGACACGATCACAGCTTAAGGAATGTGATGTTACACGGGTTTAAAGCCAAGAGGCTGGGAGAGATTGGAAGGTGAAACACTTGCATTCAAACAGACAACAGGGCAAGAGAAAACCTACATATGTTTCTAATTTCCTCATGTATTTCTTTCACCTACACCTTTGATCAAAAGGTGACCAGCGACGAAGCTTTGATAGTCAATGACATGGGGAGAGGTTTAGTGCTAGCAACTGTATCCTGTAAACAAAACTGATTAAATAACAATGATTATTATTTTTTAAGTTATTATAAACCGGGTGGTTCGGGCCCTGAATGCTGATGGGCTGACAGCCGTAGTATATCACACCGTATACCAGGGTATGACAAAACATTTATTTTCACTGCTCTAATTACATTGGTCAACAGTTTATAATAGCAATAAGGCTCCTCGGGCGTTTGTGGTATATGGCCAATATACTGTACCATGGCTAAGGGCTGTATCCAGGCACTCCGCGTTGCGTCGTGCTTAAGAACAGCCCTTAGCCGTGGTATATTGGCCATATACCACATCCCCTCATGCCTTATTGCTTAAATAGTCAATACTCATTAGGTTTAAAAAACATTCAGAACCATTTTAGTTTGCTTTGAAGTACTATAGAAAATCATAACACAAAGGAGTGCCACTGGTTGACTTTGAACGTATTCCAAATTACGTTTGTCATTAGCTATAAATAAGGAATTAGTCATTTGAGTGAGCAAAGACTAACCATCAAAGGACAATAACAAAGGGGGGAATTTTGTCAGCGCAAGTGACATATGTTTAATCTTGTTTTTTAAAGTAAATTTCATGTTGAATTGTAGTGGCAGATAATCAAAGACATCTTTGAACATTCATTTCAACTTCAAATTAAATGAGATCCTTTCGCCTGACACTGAAGACAGAGCTACATGGAAGGGAATGATATTAAAAAACAATTCTACATACATCAAATGTACTGCCAATGTACTATTTCAAGCACGTGTCTGCCAGCTTCAGAGCACCTCGAGTAAATAAGACCCCTTGTTATTTGTCTTTAGGCTGTGTTTGTTTGTTGCTGGGCGGCTCATGGCTTTTGTGAAGAGAAGAGGCGGGGGCAGTTTAGAAATTGATTGTCTACCCAACTTGCTTCGGTAAAACATGCAAAGCGTGAGTACTAATTCAACTGAAGATTACATCTGAAAAACTAGCCTCTGGCCGCCACCACTTTCCAGATCGTAAAAACTATATTGTCTTTTAAAATGCCAGAGCATTATAGTAAACAACCCACTCTGCTTCCTTTGGGTGTCTGTGTGTGAATAGTTCGGTATTATTTCCCATTCTTTGTTTGTCTTGCCTGTCTTTCCAACACAGGTCTAGTGGGGATGGTGTGGTACTGGCGTTGGCATGGCTGACAGCTGAGTGTGGAGGAGTGGGGCTCCAAGGGAGCAGGCAAGTGTTCTGGGTTGGAGTTTGGCTCTGGATGGGGTCTGGGTGGGAATCCAGACCTGGATAAGGTACCCTGCTTCTCTGCATGTGTTCTGGGTCGAGTTGGGCTCTGGATGGGGTCTGGATGGGGTCTAGGTGGGGCTGGATGGGGCTTTAGACCTAGATGAGGTACCCTGCCTCTCTGCATGTGTTCTGGGTCGAGTTGGGCTCTGGATGGGGTCTGGGTGGAGCTGGATGGGGCTTTAGACCTAGATGAGGTACCCTGCCTCTCTGCCCATTAGGGGCCAGCAGGCCCTTCCATCTGCAGCACAGGCAGGCTCTGAGAAATTGCCCGTAATCACAGAGATAGACAACTTTTGTCGGGGGGAGGAAGGCACATTCATGTTGGGTAAACTACCCTCGGATAATGGCTGTTCGCACAATATCCGGCTCCGGAGAGAGGATCTATCAAAACATATTGATCCCGAAACAGGAGAATTGGTTATGGCATGCGCAGCGCCTTTGTTTCTGAAAAGTGTTAGATTCACTGAGACTGTACTGACAGCATTAATATATTAGACTGAGACTGTTGGGGGAACAATCTCTTCTAGCTCATACAGTACGCTCTGGCACAACCAGCTGCACTAAAGCATTTCTATTTGGTCTAATACCCTTGTTTAGCATCCGTGTATTAAACAGCTATCATGTCTCTCATCAACAGTGTGGTTTTAATCAGTCTGGTTGTTGGCTGCTCATTCTGCTGAGCTGAGTGAGATAATTCAGCAGGGAACTCAGTGAGTTAGTCTCTCTTCCCCTCACATATCCTCTTTTGTTTACCCTGATGAGGATTGATTCAGTAGCGGATCCCTTAATTGAGTAACACTGAGTGCCGTGTCCCAAATGGCACCCTATTCCTTATTCCCTAGAGCACTACTTTTAACCAGGGCCCATGGAGCTCAGGTCAAAAGTAGTGCACTATAAAGGGAATAGGGTGTCATTTGGGATTCAAACCCCTGAGTGCCGGGAGAGTGTGCTCATTAAGGGAAGGGAGGGAGGGAAGCTCTGTGCCTGCTTGGTTGCCTGTCTGGCTGTTCACACTACTGTGTTTAGGGAGGTGACAGTGAGACACCACTAATGAGATAAATGTTCATTAAACGGGGCAGAGCCACCAGCCCAGTAAAACCAATCACATACACTGGCTGTCCTATTGAGCTGTTTAGTAGGGCTGCCTGCGGTTGGAGTGCGTTTTGTTGGCCTTGAAGGGGAGGGGTAGAGGAAATGTAAACAACTCTCTATATTCTATGTTGATGACAAAGTGATCACCAAAAAACTGCTTTATAGTATATGCTCATAAAGACATCTCAACTGATTATCTTTGGGGAGGATTTGATATAATTTGGAGATCATTTTCATGTTCTGCTGTATCTGGTGGGATACAGTAATATCTGGTGGGATGTGTTTAGGTGCAGCCAGTGGTGTAAAGTACTTAAGTACTACTTAGGTAGTACTTAAGTCGTTTTTGGGGGATATCTGTATGTTTTACTTGACTACTTATATTTGACAACTTTTACTTTTACTTCACTACGTTCCTAAAGAAAATAATGTACTTTTTACTCCATACATTTTCCCTGACACCCAAAATTACTCGTTACATTTTGAATGCTTAGCAGAACAGGACAATGGTCAAATTCACACACTTATCAAGATAACATCCCCGGTCATCTCCACTGCTTCTGATCTGGCAGACTCACTAAACATAAATGCTTTGTTTGTAAATTATGTCTGAGTGTTGGAGAGTGCCTCTGGAGTGTGCCCCTTAATATAAGGAATTTATTATTATTGGTACTTTTACATTTGATACTTAAGTATAATTTAGCAATTACATTTACTTTTGTTCCTTAAGTATATTTAAAACCAAATACTATTAGACTTTTACTCAAGGAGTATTTTACTGGGAGAATTTCAGTTTTACTTGAGTAATCTTCTATTAAAGTATCTTTACTTTTACTCAAGTATGACAATTGGGTCATTTTTCCACCACTGGGTGCAGGTCAATAGGAGACATGGAGAGACACCCACCTGTGGTCCCACCGGGTAGGCTGGGTGACACTGTCCCAGCTGACTCTGTTCTGACGGGCTGCTGCTGGCATCAGACTGGACAGAGCCATCACGGGCTCCTGAGGTAGAGAAAGATAGAGGGGGAGAGAGGGGGAGGGGGAGCGAGATGTTAATCCACTATAACGTTGAAACAATCATGCACAAAAAAACATCCAGACACAGACATAGCCAGCTGTGATCACACAGCCCCGAGTACGGAGGGGAGGGGAGGGGATTTTGTGTTAAAGTGCTATATCAATAACCGCTGCGGCACCGTTCACAATCAGCGCTGAATAAAAGACCCGCCAGTTGAGAGTCTCATTGACGTGAGGATGATGCTTACCAGGCAGCCGCTCCCCGACGGCCTCGATTACAGCTGAGGGATGAGAGATGGAGGTCCACATAAACTGTGGGGCCTGGCCCTGCATTATTCCCACATTTACATTGTTGAGTATCATCACCCATCTACCCCCCCCCCCCCCCCCCTCCTTGTACCAGAAGGCAGCCTGTGGCTCTGAGACACAATTAGACCTGTTTCCTACAGTATGAGGCCACGGCGGAGCAAGGAGGAGCACATCCGACAGGGACATGATAATAAGCCTGGCCTGCTGTGTGATGTGACGGCAGGAGAGAAAACAAAACCACTCAGGGTGGGTGGGCGGTGAGACACAGGTTTGTGTCCCAAATGGCACCCTATTCCCTACGTAGGGCACTACTTTTGACCAGAGCCCATAGGGCGCCATTTGGGACACAGGCACGGACTGTTAAAACATGGAGTCTCGCTCTCAGCATCTCTCTACAGCTCATGCGCATCTCAGACTTCAGTCATCATGTGTGATGACGTGTTCTGATAGAAAAGTCCCTTGCCACTATAGTACAGTTTTTATAGGTCCCTTCTGCCTAGCTGTTGAAACTTTTATACAGTAGATAAACCATGAAACTATTCATTAAAAGTATATTCCTTCAGATAGTTCAATGATAAACTATTTGCTTTTATACCGTATGGGCTAACTTGTATAACGTCCATCTTTGCCAAAAGTCAAGAACATTGATCACAAGTCAAAAGAAGTCATCAATATAGAGGTCTCGGCATATTGATATTTTCTCTAAATGCAGCCATACATCAATGGTAGGCTACTATACAACTCTTTCAATGTATTGTACAACAGATTAAAACTCACTTTCCACAAAAACTTGAATTCAAGTTGGTAAAAGAAGTAAACAAATCGAGGAAAGTAGGAAAGCGAGTGGGAGAGTTCTAGAGGAAGCGAAAGAACGTGAATACACTGGTGTATCCCTTTTCAATTTGAGCAAGTTACAAGAAGACAAATATATCTAAAAGAATCACTGCATCAAAGTTTGACCTTTGTATTACTGAAGGCTTTGCTGTCAAGATGTGGTTGCTGGTTGGTTGTGTGGGACTGGGACGGTACAAATTTGCGCATTACGTCCGAAACTCCACTCTGCCATCCAAAATCATCTCATCTTTACATAAACTCCAAATAATTGGTGAATGGCATGACCCATCAAATGAACCTTAAGCATTTGATGCTTGATTTAATTGCCCTGGGGGACAAGCCCGCATTTTGAGCTGGTTTCTACCTCTGGCTCACTGGGCCTGTGTCTTGATATTGGTCCACATAAACCCAAGCTTGTCAACCCTGCAGTCACTTAACATTAGACAGTGCAGTTTCTTACCAATTTTACCCATTATGGGTCAAACATAGCCCAACCCAATGCCTTTAATTACTGAAGAGAAGTAAAACCATTTTGAAGACAATGGCTTTGGATTTGGACAGCAGAAACCTAGTCTCATCCTAACACCGGGGCAAACATTCAAAAGACGTTATCATAATTGCGTGATGATGAGCTAAGTTTAGGGTTTCTCACTGATATGATACATGACATCAATTCAACCATTTCCTCTGACTTGATCTAATGTCTTTTGAAGACAGGTTTCTTCATATAATGACAACCGGAAATTCACAAGTCAATTGAGGATCTCGTTCATATTTGTGAATATATTAAGCATTACTCAATGACCCCACTGGTTTCCGATCAATTTCGACAACTACAAGCACGCATATCATCAAATGTCATATCAAAGAACGACGAAACACGACAGTGGAATTGAACATTGAACACTGGCAGCAGTTCATCTCATTAGCATATATCCATTCCGTCTCAATATCAGAGATGAAATAAACAGCGGCTTGACTATGGCATCCACCCCTAATCAGAGGGATCACTCTGCTCTATTATTGATGAGCGAATGAAAGTTTACAGCATGGCAATACCAATCAATAAGTAATGAACACAGTTGGTGTAGTGAATAATATATTCCATTTGATAAGCAGCGCAGAGGGCTATGGCTTATTAAATAACTGCTGTATGCCTTCATTGCGTCATCTCGCAATAATTTCAGCGGGATGTTAAGAGAAAGCTTGATCTGCCTGCAAATATCTGTGACGTAAAGACGTTTAGCTCTGGGAAAGGAATCGATAGTAAATAAATGCACATGCACATCTTTTCCCTAAGGTGCTGGTCGTGATTTCTTTAACAAAATTAAAACGCTGACGGGAGAAATATCTTGGGAGTCCATCTTCAATTATCTTTTATTACTAGGTTCTTTGTTATTTTAACCAGTTTATATATTGTGAAGGTTTCTTTAAGTGGATTCCCTTTTGGACAGTAACACTGGACTGATAACAGCTATAATGACACTTGGAATGATAAAATGTTTGCTGAAATAATGTTTTATACATATTTTCTACTTACACGTTAATACAATTTTATACTTAGACTGAAGTAATTCCTTCACTATTTTGTGCACAAAAATCGAGAAAACGTCAATGTGTTCCCATTTCATTTTGATTTGGTAAACTCTCTTTGGTACCCTTTTCCCAGCATTGCAGCACATAGACCTCGCATTGAACTTAAGAGCTTAATGCTTGCTATTATAAAATACAATTTCTCAACTCTGTTATTTGTGCTGATTTAACACAACTGAATAACCCCAAACTATCTCCCATATATCCTAACCACAGTCATCTCTTCTACACTACAACAATAATGATTCCTATATCAGTGATCGGTGGCTTATGGTGTGGAAATATTCCCCAATATCTGACACTAAATAAATGATCTTGCATTGATCACCTAAGTGGCGACTGGAGAGCCACGTCCAATGCCCACACAGGGCAGAGGGTTTGTATATGGGGTGCAAAGAGCTGCATTTAATTGACGTCATCCGCCTCTCGTCTCAATACAGAGTGCTGCCCCAAGCACAACACCACACAAAACAATTAGTCCGCATTTCATAAAGCAATCAGTTTGCCATCTACTCTAATGCAACAACTGCTTTATCCATTGACCATGTGAATGACATGGGTGTTATTGAAGGCTTTGTGTCCGAGTTAGCTTTCACCCCACTGCATTTATGAATCAATTTTTGTCCATAAAAGAAGCGTTAACACTTAAGCTATTTTAGTGGCGATGCATTATAAGCTGTCAAATATAGGAGAGAGCGCCGCGGTAACGATTCAGGCTTTTCAAAATCAACCAGCCCATAAACTCCCCAACCCCCCCTTTTTTTTAGTAATGGCTCTTTTCAAAAAGCTGGGCTGAGGGCATGTTGTTTCGTTATGTAGCTGTTCTCATTGAGATGTAATATGCAGGTTGACGTGTATTGGGATGAATCTTGTCCTGGAGGCAGAGCTGAGTGATTTCTAGATGGGCCAGCGGCAAAGTCAAACTTGGCTATACAAACTGTGCCTTTGGTCTTCATTTAAGGTTAGCACTTTGGTTAAGGTTAGGGTTAGGGTTAAGGTTAGGTTTAAAATCCGATTTTATGACTTTGTTGCTGTGCCATCTAGTGGCTACCCTGCAGAGCTGCCTCCAGTACATGAGTCATCCTAATAAATGACAACGTGCATTTAATATATTAACAACACCAATGACTAAACGTATCTCAACACAGTTTATTCCCCCTCCGTATTTATTATTCATGCTTTTTTTGTACTATTAAATATCAACACAATATCGACATTCAAAAGAAAACACATTTGTGCATTCTTATCATACAGTTTCTATTTGCTATGGAAATATGTGTTTTTGTTCCTTATTGTTGAGTGCTAAACAAATGAGAGTGAAAGCCCAGGCTGCAGGAATCAATAGAGATTCACTGATGATGGGGGTCAGGGCGTCATACTGGGCCAAAGAAATGACAAGTCACATCATACACAAGGTTTAATTCTATCAATACCAGAGCAATTGTGCTGGATTGTTTGGCCATTGATTCCACTAATGCTTCTGAAATGCCTGACACGGCATAGCTTTTATGGTATTGGCACAAACACAAGTTTTCTACGCGCGGGAGCGAAAGAGGGAGAGGAGGAGAGAGAGAGAGAGTTTCCTATTCCCCAGTAAGTCATACTGCATTATATCTGAAAATAAGAGAAGGGACAGTACTGTATAGTGACCTGGATTTACAGTGGTTTAAATGGACACATACAATTAGATTTTGGATTTGTCAATAACTCAGCCATCTTTCGACCAATCCCTTAGCTTTTCTCAAACTAGGTTAAGACATGCACCATTGGCCAAATACACTACACATTTGACATTTCCTGCGTGGCAGGAACGTTGTCCTGCAAAAAGGGTGATCAAATACGTCTGTAGCATTGTTCTGTCTTGCATTGAGCACACCAAATCCCTCAACAATAACCCAGAGGATAATGTTCCGCCAATAACCTCTGGGTCCTCTTTATTAGATGGCTCCCTGAGGATGAGCAGGAAAGTAATACTCTGTTTAGAGACCCTCAGAGGAGAGGCTGGCTGGTTATACGTCAATAGCGTTTTTGGAGTCGGAACACACCAGACATTGACTGTTGAGTGGCTGCCTGTAATACCATTAGCTGCATTATCGTACACTAGAGCCTGGAGAGCTGTCATTTCCTTAATTAAGGGCCCAGCGCAGGGGCTTGGTGGTCAGGGGCCGAGCCAGTCTCTCTGGGCCCCTTATATTAATGGTTGATTTCTGCTGGAGCAGCAAGGAGCTCCAGACCCTACAGGCAAAAATATCAAATTCATTCATTATTCCACCAATAAGTGGAATTATGGAGTCAAGGTATTACATGGGAAGAAAAGCAAAGCACATGGCAGTGTGGATTGGATTTTTCAGCCACTTCTGGCGTCAGTAATTACAGGATCACCAGAGAATATGGGATAGAGGGGGGGGGGGGGGGGGGTATAGAGACTGACTAAAGACTGTCTTCCCATTAAGAAATTATTACAGGGTAAAAACAATGTTTTTGAAGTATAGACCCCCCTGTTGCTGCTCAGTGTAGTTATTGGTCATCGTCAGTATGTAAATGCAACTGATAACAGGGAAGTAGCATCCTCCCATAGTTATCCTCTCTTACATGGCCATGGGTCTTCCTCCAACAGGAAGTACTCTTGGCCTGCTCTTACCTGCCTCTCCTTCTGCCTTGAAGTGGACCAGGAGCCAAGCAGACTGGAGAGCACAAATGGGACAGGATGAGGTCAATTGGAGAGAAGGGGTAATGCTCATCGCAAAGGTCAAGAAGGAGAGGGTGTGATGAAGAGTGAGAGAGACGGGGGGGTGGAGAGGAGGAAGAGGGGGAGAGTTGGAGAGAGAGAGAGAGAGAGCATTTGTGCAGGCAGCTCTCAGGGGAGCAAAACACTTTGCACATGAGTACATCTGTTGCGGTCCATTCTCCTCATTCCCCAAGCAATGTCAACCTGATTACCTCAGGGTTGAAAGAGACCAATAACAATCCCAAATTATTCCTCATCCTTTTATGGTCATCAGTGCAGCATGGACGGTGAAATCAGGGCCTGCCTGAGAGAGCTGTAAGCCTGTTAGGAGAGCTGGAGAATGCTGAGGTGCCTCCCTTCCTATTGATGGGAGCCTCTTCTGAAATTACTTAAATTATATTTGTGGTAAATAGGATTCAGCCTGATCTGGTGCCCCCTTCATCGTCACGCAAGAGGGTTTCTCTTTAACCATAGCTCTCTGTCTGGATCTCTATCCAATGTGTTTTCCTGTCACAAACAAAGTGATTTGTGGAGTAATACGGCTTCAAATGAAGAGCAAATAAGTGATTCATCATTATATGCAATTCATTTCAAAAGTACTCTACATGACTAAAACTATGTGGACACTAGGGCTGTTGCGGTGACCGTATTACCGCCACACCGGTGGTCACGAGTGGTGAAGGCAGTCAGATTCCACATGACCATTTAGTCACATGTGATTAGGCTTCTCCAAGCTCTGATGTGGCTGCTGGTCATTAGTAGTCTACCAAATGT
The DNA here is from genome assembly GCF_045679555.1 of Salvelinus alpinus. Taxonomy (NCBI): domain Eukaryota; kingdom Metazoa; phylum Chordata; class Actinopteri; order Salmoniformes; family Salmonidae; genus Salvelinus; species Salvelinus alpinus. The sequence continues at coordinate 33,044,932 of NC_092095.1, forward strand.
GCTAACTGCCTGGTACTCAGCCCTCTATTGTCCCTCTAATCACTCTGACATCAATGCAAATTAAATCAAAAATCACATTAAACACTTCTTGAGAGCCCATGAGCTCATGTCTCATGTCAACATTTCTATAGGCTATGCAATTACTAAAAAGAGGAGGATCCCATCAATTTTCTATAGACTACGTCTACTATATTTATTTCTCAACTTTCCTAATATTAAGCACATTGCTTATATTTTAAACAGGAGTATTGCATACCTGACTGGCATGAAAACGAACCACGAGAAAAGCGTCCTCCATTCGCTATTTAAGTGAATAGATTAAATGTATTTTTCCCCCGCTGCCCCTGTTTCGAGACAGGTGCATGATAATGGTCCATTCTAAATCAAAACAAATATCACACATATATTATTTAGTATATGTAAAGACAAGATTAAATCAAGAATAGTCTGATGGGTGACAATATCAGCCTATTACTTCTGAATTATATATTATCACTTGTGAATGATGCCCAGCATAAGAAACAATGCCTTTTTGTTGTTGTTGACTTTTTCGATTCATAGTGGCACACCTCATGTAGCCTAGCCCATAGGTCTATATGTTTTGATAAGGTTTGTATCACAACTAAAGTGGCCAAATAAATTCCTAAAATTAAGCACATTAATGCGCTTTACAAGGGCTGTAGAGCCTAACTGGTATATATAAGCAGCGCGAGAGTTTCAAGTTTGGGGAAGATCATTTTCACCATAAAAATGCACCTTTATAATAAAAGCATTACATGCATAATTGTATTTGCGGTCACTTTTGATAATGGTGTTTTCCGCTAATGGAACATTCTCGCTTACAGGCTACTTCCATGTGTGCATTGCTGCGCTTATAATGTGAAGAAATAGCCACATAGTTTATCAACATTTTAAGCTAAACGTTCTGATCTGTTGCGTCAGCCACATTGCTTAACATTTTTTTGAGGGATGCTAGTGGTTGTATTAATTTGGGATCTATCGCATCCCATAACTGTCCCAGACTATATTTGGAATATTTATTTCTTGCACAGAATAGAATAGGTCGACTTTTGTACTATGGGGGACAGTAGAATGACATAGGCTAGTGCTTTTGCTGTTCGTTAGTCCTAATCATCTTGTTAGCAGACGAAAAGTAAACGTGGACAGTTCTTTCAATATCTTCTTTCAATATGCACGTCGGAATTGGATAAGGACTCTTGCAGTTGCATCCCCGATGTGTCTGTCTTCACTTGTAGCCTGTGAGAAAGAGCTGATCACATGATAGAGTCGCATCATGTGGCCTAACATTTGTAGAAGAACTAAAGTTACATTAATAACTCTAAATTAAGCATATAGGAATACATATTTATTTGGTAACCGCTCAACACAATAGCCGCATGTGCGCATTCCCTCAAATCTCCTTTCTATTTTATTCAGCTTTGTTAAATTGTATTCTTCATACTATAAAAGAATGCCACGGAATTCAAAGCAAATCTTGTCTGCTAAATGAACTAGTGTAGCCCACAGCCATTTGGAATAGCCAGATCAGGACCTAACATAAGGACAACTTAGAGTATGCTATTCTGTCCTTTTGAAATAGACTACATTTTCTTCATATCATGCTTCTTTAGACCTGTCTAAAATAAATATTGGATTTATGGTGAAGGTGTATGCTATATTACATGGATTTATTAGACTTTTTAAAATGTAGATGTTCCAAAGGTCTGCATCAGTGGCTTGTAGACTATGTGTGGAAGCCAGGAGATGCTAAATGTGTTTATGTTAATTAACAGGCAATTACCGTGAGACCGACAGTTATTTGCTAAAAAAATCACCGGCTGACAAAATTTTGTGACCGCCACAGCCCTAGTGGACACCTGCTCGTCGAACATCTCATTCCAAAATCATGGGCATTAATATGGAGTTGGTCCCCCTTTTGCTGGTATAACAGCCTCCACTCTTCTGTGAAGGCTTTCTACTAGATGTTGGAACATTGCTGCGGGGACTTGCTTCCATTCAGCCACAAGAGCATTAGGGAGTTGAGCACTGATGTTGTGCGATTAGGCCTGGCTCGCAGGGGTTGAGGTCAGGGCTCTCTTCCACACCGATCTCGACAAACCACTTCTGTATGGACCTCGTTTTGTGCACGGGGGCATTGTCATGTTGAAACAGGAAAGGGCCTTCCTCAAACTGTTGCCACAAAGTTGGAAGCACAGAATGGTCTAGAATGTCATTGTATGCTGTAGCGTTAAGATTTCCCTTCACTGGAACTAAGGGGCCTAGCCCGAACAGCCCCAAACTATTATTCCTCCTCCACCAAACTTTACAGTTGGCACTATGCATTGGGGCAGGTAGGGTTCTCCTGGCATCCGTCAAACCCAGTGATTCATCACTCCAGAGAACGTGTTTCCACTGCTCCAGAGTCCAATGGCGGTGAGCTTTACACCACTCCAGCTGACGCTTGGCATTGCACATGTTGATCTTAGCTGCTCGGCTGCTCGGCCATGGAAATGCATTTCATGAAGCTCCCGACAAACAGTTATTGTGCTGACATTGCTTCCAGAGCCAGTTTGCAACTCGGTAGTGAGTGTTGCAACCGAGGGCAGATTATTTGTTTTGCGCTACATGCGTCAGTACTCGGTGGTCCCGTTCTGTGAGCTTGTGTGGTCTACCACTCCGCAGCAGAGCCGTTGTTGCTCCTAGACGTTTCCACTTCACAATAACAGCACTTACAGTTGCCGGGGCAGCTCTAGCAGGGCAGAAATGTGACGAACTGACTTGTTGGAAATGTGGTATCCTATGACGGTGCCACGTTGAAAGTCACTGAGCTCTTCAGTAAGGCCATTCTACAGCCAATGTTTGTCTATGGAGATTGCGTGGCTGTGTGCTCTATTTTATACCCCTGTCAGCAACGGGTGTGGCTGAAATAGCCGAATCCACTCATTTGAATGGGTGTCCACATACATTTGTATATATAGTGTATCAAAGAAAGAAACAGTGATATCTATGTGAACTGTTCACAACCCTTACATTACTGTAGGCAGAAAATGTAGAATGTACGGTGAACTCACCGCGTCCAAAGAGCGGCCGCCTGTCAACCTGCGTTGCATCTGGCCAAACGAGAGCAGTGGCAGAACAATTAAGAGGCAGCCGGTGGCGTCTGTGGGTGGAGACTGGGCCGGGGATGGGGAAGGGGACAGGGGCCGGTGCGGGGGGCGACTAGACACCCACATATCACGCTTGACACATCAGCCTCGGGCCCTCAGGCTATCCTACACTAATGCTGTCCCACTTTCTGCCCCCTGTCCCACAAAGCTTCTGTTCCCCCCCAATACTCTGCCTCCACATCGTCCACTCTCATAACAGTATCATAATAATGGATTACACTGCTACTGTGCAGCATCTATCATCCCAGAATCACAGAAAGTGCTCCAGTCTGCATAGGAGTCTATCTCACCTCAATCCCCAGCAATGTGAAGCAGGGTGCTAACCTCCAAATAAGGATTTATACAACTCACTATTAGTCAGGGGGTGACACGGTGAAAATGCAAAGTTCTGCAATGTTTTAACTATATAGATTCTATGGGCATAACAACAAACATGGTGAAGGGGGGGGGGGGGGGGGGCAGAACCGACCCTCCATTCTCTCTAACAGAATTTCCACAGTACACAACATTCTCATAGTGCCGTCACGCTGTGGAGGGAGGGGAACGTACAGGATCGACTATTGCTTTGAAGCCCGTAACTCCATTTCCCAAGAAAAGAAGCATCACAATGTTATTTCACATCCTCAGATATGAAGGGGGGGGGGAAAAAACATAATAACTTCTCGATAGCCTGGATCTTGACTGCCCTATACCCCCCCCCCCCCCCCCCCCCCCCCCCCCGCACCCCCTCCCCTGCACCCCCGCCTCCTCCACACACCCTTTTCTCTTCCCTCAATCTTTGGTTTCAAAGGAAGCGAATCAGCCAGAAGGACAGAAGGTTATGCATTAGTACTGGTCATTGCTCAAAGAACGAGCGCTATAAATAATAAAGGGCTGTGAAGGACACATGGGCTTGGATGGATCTCTGGTTCACGCCACACAAGTCAAAGACAACATTGTAATTTCCATTCCCTGCTTCAATTATTTCCAAACATCAACGAACGTGTCAACGCCAAGGAGCTGTGACGTTTCTTTGTTAGTCCAACATGAAGAGCTTTTTGATATTGTTTATGGAAACTAGACTATGCAATACATATTTCTTTGAAAAGTATCATTTCCCCCAGAGTATGGTGAGAACAGAATAAAGTGTATTATAGTATTCATTACATTTCCTTTGCCACTGGCAAAGTGCCCTCAATATAATTTGCTTTACAATATTTGTTTGTTCAGCAACGCAAAGGTTAACAATTCATTTCTACTGTATCTGCACAATATATTCAACAGATCATAATATCAGTCACTTTGAAGTGCTCAGTGTCACTATGAATGTAATCTACATGACTGGGGTTTTTATGTGTAAAACGGATGACCTTCTCTCCGTGTCCATCTCCATCTTCCTTATTCTCTCCTTGTTCCTCAATGCTATCTGATCTGTGATGGTAAAGATAGCGAAGATAGCCCACGGGAACTCCGGGCGCATTAGAGAATGTATTACACCTGCTTTATAGGCATGCAGCTGAAATCCTCCTAATGAGATCAACCTCCTGGAGAGAAAGAGAGAGAGAGAGAGAGAGAGAGAGAGAGAGAGAGGGAGAGAGAGTCCTACTCCCTTTCTTCTTCTCCTTTATCCTAGTCTCTTTAACTTTACTGAGCTGGTCCCATTCACACACTGTGTCTCTACCACTTCATTACTTAACCCCAGCACAGCAGGACATTACAGGCCTCTTTGCATTAGCAAGCAGCCAAACCCCCCCCCCCCCCCTCCAGTCACTCGCCCTGCTCACTAAGCTGATTACACAAAAATAATAGGTGCGGGGGGCTGCCTCCAGCAGTGTTTGTCTTTGTGTTTATGCAGAAGAGTGAAAGGCAGGTTGAAGGAGACAAGGGGATGAGGAAGTGGGAGATAAGTGAGTGATGGTATGAAATGCAATACATGCTGATCCTAATAAAATAAAAAAGTTTCTTCCTGGTGATAACAATATTTTTATACTGGCGTATCAACTACCACTTCGGTAATCCAAATCATTTAAATTATTTCAGTGAGGTACTGTACAGTAGCTGCCAGAGTGCAAAAAAACAGAAATATATTTTCTTATTAAGATGAATGAGTAACTGCTCTTACGAAATACAACAAATGAAGAGATGTAGGGTATTATACAGTAGTCTGTCTAGACCTTTTCTTCGGAATGACCTCCAATCGCATACATCAATAGAAGATTCCTTTTTCTCTCCTCTTTTTAGTCTGTAGGTGACCTTTCTGAAAATGTTCCTCCATTTTGGCAGAATCGGTATAAGTGCAGGCCATTTCATGTAAACAGTAAGTGTATGAAATGAGTGGCCCTGTCGTTCCAGCCAGGCTCTATTTGACAGCATGATGATAGAAGCGTCACATCCTTGGGAGAGTAAATGCAAACTGACAAGAGATGAGCCTTTGGTTGCGGAATATAATACCCGAATTGTGCTCCGAGTGCCTTATTATCTTGTCTGCTGGTGTTTGAAAGGGGGAGATTTGCTTGAGAGGGGAAGACAGAAACTGTACACAGCCACGCCATCTCGCCCCCCACGGGGGGAAAATAGCGTGGCTTCCTAACCACAGCTTTCGCAACCTAATGTCCATTTTTCCTAGGCAATAAATACATGTCATCAGGATGTTGTGGTGCCTCATGGCTTCTGCTAGCTGGAGTGGAAGGCTATTTGCACAGCCGTGAGAAATGAGCTTTTAAAAAAAAAAAACGTGTGAAACCATTTCACCAGTGAAGGGAGCATGGCTGGGTGTGTGGTAGACAAACATTACTCCCAATGACATTGTCTATCAGTGCTTCCTGAGCACTCAACCGAACCCGAAAACACCCAGAACGTACGCACCTTCACTTCAATCAACTTTTTTTTTGCAGCAGCAGCAATCAGAAATTTGTACTTATCCACTTAACTGTCAAAAATTCTATTAAAGCCAAAAGCAGCACTCTACTCTATACAAAACAGTTCATCACAAAATAACCTGGCTGAACCTGAACTCGCTCACTGTGTTGACGCCGTCAGAAAGAGTCACTGAATGTCATTCTCACACTCTTTCTGCTATTTTCCTCTGCTGGCTCTCAACCCACTATAGCTCATAGCCACCTAGAAGAATATATGCGCTTTCAGCCATACAGTCTCCAAGGACATGCTTTTGTTGACCGCTGCATTGGATATTTTCAAGAGCATGGTGTGAAACCATATTGTGTAGGTTTCGACAAACGCCTCTATCATTGTGTACAGTGAGGCTGACCCAGTGGTACGATTTTAACAATGAGGACGCAACAATGCAAAACTGATTTTTCTTGCCCGGGAGGATTTTTATGTAAAAGTGGAGATAAAGAGCTGGCGAACTGTACAATATCTACAAAATCAAATAAACAGGATGATGAACCAAAGGGTCGAACTAAACCTAATTAAATAGAGCTCTTAAAAGAAAAACTCTGGCTTCCAAGTACACTTGTTAACCCGGCAGCATGACGACCTTTGACCTGTTCCTGTCTGTCAGGCAACCTATTCCTGTCTGTCAGACAAACAAAGAAATTAGTTTAAATAAGGGGAAAGGGGATACCTAGTCAGTTGTGCAACTGAATGCATTCAACTAAAATGTGTCTTCCGCATTTAACCCAACCCGTCTGAATCAGAGATGTGCGGGGGGGACTGCCTTAATCGACGCCCACGTAATCGGCACCGGGGAGCAGTTGTTGTTGACTGCCTTGCTCAAGGGCAGAACGGCAGATTTCTCCATCTTGCCGGCTCTGGGATTTGAACCAGTGACCTTTCGGTTACTGGCCCAACGCTCTTAACCACTATCCATCATGCATCTGACCAACGGGAACATTACATTTCACATCACGATCAATTAACGTTCAGAAGCATGAATTACAATCGAAATATCTTCCGATTATACACATACTCGAAGGTCCCCACAGGAAAATGCTACTTTCCGCATTCCCCGTAACTCTCAATACTCTATGCCCTCTTCAATCGCCACATTTGACAGTCGCAACTACAACCAGGAAATGGACCTCTTCAATAAACGAGGGTGAACAAGGCAATTGTTAAAAAAATATTTTAGCTTAACCTTAACGTTTTAATAGTTAAACGTGATCACATTTTAGTTGTACCATCTGATCGCTGCATTCCTGCATAGAAAGCAAAATGTTGGGCAACGCACCACAAAAGGTTTCGCACACTGAAACCAATCGCCATAGCCCTCTTTACAGGTGATCCACAATCAAATGGACATCACCTATCCACACATGATTACAATTAATACATGTGCTTTTCTGAACAAATGGTTGACTTAATCACTGTCTGGTTATTCATAAGGCCTGTCTTTAGCTTAGGTGACAGAGGGCATAGGACAATCGTCACATGTAGGCTACATTGACCCCACCCACCAAAGTAATGTTAAAAATGACACACAAAAATAAGAAACTTTCCTTTGCTGTTCTGGGTTAAATCATCCACGAACATTGTGAAGAGTTGCGTCACAAAGAGTTAGGAAGTCCATCAACAGCAAATAATATTGTGGATTTTGTCTAATATGTTAGGTTGGTGGCTTGGGACTTCTTAACCAAATCAAAAGTATCTGAAAGGACTCATATTAGTAGCTTAATAACCATTATCCAGAAGGGGTTTGTTCACGGAGTTGAACTTACTATGATTCAGTACATATGGAATCCTTTGTACAGTGCTGAGATACATGGACAATCATAGCTTGGCTAATAAACTGGGGTCAAAATGTAACACAATCTTAAGAGTCCGGATTTCTCTCAACATCCCCCCCAATTTCTTTACTTGGACACATAAAACTACACAACAACACATTGGAGAGGGAAACGCTGGAGCATTGGACATCCACATACATGATCAAACATTTAAACCTCAACTTGGAGACTTCATTATATATATTTTTTTCTGATGAAGAAATTCAAAGTATAATCAATCTCCTTAATAAAACCTGCACATTTATAAAAGTTTGCTTCGATCATCGTAAAGAGATACGTATCCATCCTTAACCTAGAGTACATGCCTCTGTAGTCTACGGCAAAGGGGACTAAAGGAGGCTGATAAGATAGCATGGAGTCTCCATACCTCGCACTCTCATATCCGCACTGAGGTAGCACTGCACTCTACACCCTCTAAAACTGAGCATAGTACTGTAACATAGTCTAAACATGCATAAACAAACGTGTGCACAAAGATACAGTACAACCTTGGCTTAACACTACACTTTTTCTTGTTTGTGAGCAGCAACCATCCTCCTGTCATCCACTTTGCCCTGTGGCCTACAGTTAGAGGAGCAGTGCTGCTTCGTGAGAGGAGTTGAGCTACCTATCTCTCTCTCTCGCGCGCTCGCTCTCGCTCTCTCTCCCCCTCTCTCTCTCTTTCTCTCTCGTTCATCTCCTGACTGTAGCGTTTGGCTGGAGCAAGGAGGCTGGGTAGCCTGGCAACCACATGTCCTGACTGCCTCTATGCTGTGCCAAGTCTCCGGGGAGGAGCAGTGGTTCTGAGGGCACACCCCAGGCACAGCCTACGGGCAGAGTCATGCCTTCCTCCATCAGCCCCACAAGAGACACCAACTCTGGCCAGTCAGTCACATATCAGGACATCCTCTACCAAAACACACCACTCTATTTATAACAGGTGACAGCAGGTGAATTTACATGAATTACAAAATGATAACAGAGTTATGTTAAATACACTATTATAAGAATAACAACTGCCGTTTAAGAAAAGTGCATTGCAGTATGAAGGATGTAATTTCTCATTTAGAATTTTTTTTTAAAACCATTGTAGTCTGTTCAGCAGAAATGGTCTATAATTTAATGTGTGTGTGTGAGAGAGAGATACAGAAATAAAGGGAGGGAGATAGAGAGAGAACAAACAAACATGGACTAATGGGCTTCAGCTGTTATCAGGAGTCTGAAGGTGAAGTGAAAGCAGGCTTGATGCTTATTACAGAGAATTGTAACAGTGTTGAGATGAATGAGTTACCTGTTACCCTAGTCTCTGTGTTGGAGAGCCTAGCCCTGGGATATCCTAAAAAATTCATTTGAATGACAGCTGGAGCCGTACACTGATCAGGACGTGAGGCTGTTTGGAGAACCTTCCCCCAAAATATTTCTCAGAAGTTCAGCCAAGTGGTGCTTTGTGGCAACAACAGAACACAACACTGCCAGGCTACACACTATCGTCCCCTTGCACCACTCACTTGTCTAGTCCCAAAACACACAACCTGTACAGACACACAAACACACACCATACAGTACCTGGCTACTGTATGCTTTATCATAACGGGATAGCTGTCGTCTGATGTATTATTCATTTAGCAATAACCAATGCCTCCCTCGTCTTTTTATGGCCAATGTAACACTGCCTTGTTTATGATTCGTGTTACAGGTAGACTGTTAGAGCATTGCTCCTCTTGGGCACTAATGGCGTTGGAGGACGTCACCAGCAATGGGTCATTCCAGATGTTATTTGTACTAATGAGTGTAAGTGATTTCATGTACTTGATCATTAGAATTCATCCAAAAGGAGATTAGCCCTGATTATACAGTGATAATTAGAAACTCAACTTGTTTTAACGTGATATATTTGTGTTTTTGGCAGCAGGTAGCACACATAAATTAGAAAAGATAGCATCTCTTTTTGCATTATCATAATGCCTCCAAGTCTTAGCACTGAGTGCAGTACATCTATGTAGGGGGTTGTAACACACCTGCTCAATGTTTTCTCTCAGGAAGCGCACCCCCTTCCCTTAACTAACACGTGTGGGGGAGAAAGTCACAATATTGCCAAATAAAAAACATCATGACATGTAAAAGTAAATGAGATGTAAAAATGGTATGTATTGTTGTGCTGACAGTGTTTCAATAGAAAAGGAGTTAAGGTATTGTAGCTAAGTGCAGGCCAAATGCAGAATCCAAATGTTTTTTTTATATGTTTTGTGTGTATGTATGGTGAGTATAATAGATCAATATTTTTCTGTTTTTCTGGTATAATCTGAGCTCGAGGTAGCCTATGCTCTGTTGCCACCTATAAACCCACATCAAACCTTACACATACATTACTGTAAGGCCAAATAGAATCATCTACAATTATGCCATATGGTGACTGCACTCTTCTCGTCAGAATCTGTGTGTACATATTTGGTATTTGTTATTTTGGTACAACATTTTCATAGGATGTTTATGTTACAGAACAATATGTCTTTTTTTGTATTACTATAATACTATCATTATTATGTTTATAATGTAGTATGTTAATATGAGTATGCATTTTCCTACCAGTATAATCACGTATAAGTAGTACTGTAGTAGTTTGTATCAATATTATCTGTAAGACACAATTCAGTTTGTTTTCTTTCATGAAAACATATTAAATCCATTATCTTGTAATTTTACAAGTTCGCCTATCTCTTCAGACCACTAAAAGCCTCTCTGCACACGCATACATTTACTGTAATTTGAAGGGGGTTTATGGAATTTTAGTCAATAATCTTTTACACTGATGTCCATGGGCATTTTCAGAAATAGACGTATTACATCCTTAATGGCTGAGTACTGACTCATAACCTTAAAAGCATGTTCAGATGTGTACTAAGTCTAAAAGTACTGTACCATGAAATAGCCTTTGATGAAAGCACAGATTAAAATGATGTCTTAAATAGACCACATCATAGCCCATCCCATTACCCACACCTGCAGCACAGGATAACAAACAAGTCAACTTTAGCCTCACCATGACATACAATAATGGTTCTATTAGCTCATTTAATTAAAACATTCAAATTGCAATGCCTGAGAGAATTAGTAGAAGAAATAAAGTATGCCTCTGTGGTGCCTTTTTGAAAAGCAGAAATGCATATCTTAGATCCATATTACCATATCAATGTTGGAATCGCTACATGTTTTTTTTTTTAAATGAACCATAAATTTGATGGCACCAAACATTTATTGAGTGATCATTTGGCGTAAGTAAGGATTAGTGAGTGACTGAATGCATCTGAATGATTTTTGTGACCGCACTGACTAAAAACTGAGTGCCAATACTCCCATCAAAAAGGATCTGAGCAAAATCCAAACAAACAAGTTGAAATAATTGAGGTAGTGTATACGCTTTACTTTGAGGCTGAATCTACATGTTACAGCAGTCAATATTAGACATAGTGTTATGACCTTTATAGTTTCATTATAAAACGTGTTTTCATCTCATTAGACCTATTGATTCCTTGTTATGACCTGGGATTAAATTGGACTGCCTGGATAAGTAAATTAGTTGAACTAAAAGCATATTAATTAACTTGGTCACAACTGTAATTGAACCTGAACATGAAATGAATAAGAGAGATAGATAAATACACATTTTCTATCTGTTAAAATGACATCCATTTCTTACTAATTAGTATCTCTTAATATTCTAATTGTGGGATTTGAATGTAATTCCCTATAAGAGCTATAGGCCATTTTCCAACAATTATTAATTTGACCATCATTTCAATGTCTAAATTGCAAATTTTATATTAAGTGATTTAAATGTGTTTACTGTATATACTTTTAATAAATATCAATTCATCTTCATACCGTTATTTGCCATTGGACTACAAAAAAACATTTGTTAGTTGCTTACATAATAATACATTGTGATGATCCACCACTGCAGAGATAATCAAGCACAAGCACATTTCACAAACCAAAACCAAAGCCAGAGATTCTCACCACTTGCTCAATTCATAGGCATTTTTTTTCCTGATACAATATAGCCTAACATTCTCTCTAATTTGGCATATTTTGTCACAACGTTCACACTTTTCACTTTCACACAAGCAACAAAATATAAAACGTCACGTTCCAAGACGTAGGCTGCGTTTACACAGGCAGCCCAATTCTATTTTTCTCTCTCACTAATTGGTCTTTTGACCTGTCAGATCAGCTCTGAGAAAGATCTGATGTAAAAAGATCTGATGTGATTGGTCAAAAGACCAATTAGTGGAAAAATGAAAGAATCGGGCTGCCTGTGTAAACGCAGCCATAGATGCTTATTTTCAAAGTTATGAAAGGAAGGGTCACTTGTCACAAATATTTTCGTCTGTCCTACCAATCTAATCTATGTAAACTATACAAACACTAATTCCTAAATGTGTATGCCTATGCCTAAAGGCACATTGCAACTCCAAGTGTGATATTTGAACAACTCCAAGTGTGATATTTGAATAATCACCTGATGGGGACTCTCACACATTCTATTTGAAAATGTTACCACACCTAAACTTCTCAAGATAAACTTCTAAAGATAAATCAATTAATCAATTAACGCAAGACTCATAACAAAATACCAAATCGTTTATAGGATATGACTTCACTTATATTTCCAGTGAAAAAAAGTCATGAAGACATAATGAACATGTAAAACACCACATCACCTGAAAACTCACCCAAATAACTTTTCTTCTACAATACTACAACTCAGGCAACCAACCCTATTGCATTCACCTCTTCCCTGAATCCCTACACCTCAACTTAGTTAGGTCTATCACCGTCTTCTAGCACCTGCTCCAGCAGCACCTGGTCTCAGACAGCCCTATCCAACACACACAGAAGCAGAGCATTTCCCTGTCCTCTCGTGCCACGACCAGTCCCCGAAGGGAGAGGAGAGACTGAGAGCTGTCCTGTCCATGGACTCACCATAGAGCTTGTTGGGAATGTCCTCTCTGTCCCTGGCCTCTGAGGACAGGAGCAGGGACTCGTCGTTGAGCTCGCTATCTGGGGTGGCCGCTTTGTCCTCGGCCCGGAGTTCCGCCACGCTCATCTCGCTGCGCAGGGAGAGCAGCGGCTTGCTCAGCTGCCCTGTAATCATCGGATCGTGGAGGGAGCTGGGGAGCCCAGGTGGGGAAAACAACAGAACAACGGGGTTAGATTTGCCTCGCAGCACACTACTCTACACCGGCTTGTTCTCTCTGTCTACCCCCCTTCACTCTCCCCTTCTCTCTATCCCGGTGTCTCCCCTCTATCGCTCACTCATCACTCTCTCTCTCCCGCCTTTCCCCTCCCTCTCTCTCTCTAGCGCTCTCTCTTGTATCTGAGACTGGTGCTTCTCCCGCTGATATTGCTGGCTGCAGCCTGCCCAGTGAAGAGCGGTTAAGGTTCGTATGGCTTTGCCATTATACCTTTCAGCCTTAAAGGTTCTCCACACCTCCCCAGGCTCGATAATACCAACAGAACACACGTGTCACATTTTCATCATTACACTCATCCTGTACACGCATACCGTACCTAGAAATTAAATTGCTAAAGATGTATTTGCTATTACAAAAAAAATATCTATGTAGACAGTTTATTCATTTCTCAAAGGTAAAGCCTGCACGATACTTTCAGTAAGAGCAAGAAGTCAAATGTGTCATTATTGTTATGCATTAGTCAGAGGCAACCAGTGAACGATCAAGGCCTCTTCCAATCAAGAGCAGGAATAGATCACGGCATATCATAGGTCCTCCCCAAATTACGTTTAGAAATTCCAATGTCTCACATTTTACAAAACAAAAACCACCATAAACTGGAGGGAATTAGAATGACTGTCAATGAATTATTAACAACGTAATGTATAGTGTAATGAAGTAACCTGGCTAATTACTGATGTGCAACTATCTAAAAGTGCACAAAATAAATAAACCAACAAAAAGCATACATACCTAAATGAAGCTCCACTAAATGACAAAAAAAAGCGTAAACGATTATCTTCTGAATGTCCAAAAAATCTGACAGAAACCAATTAAAACATGCTCGCCACCACAGAGCAGAGACCAGCTAGTGCATGATGCTTGCTACAAAAACAGAAACAGCCTCCTCGACCTTGTTGCATCTGAATAGCCACTGCGGGTTCAAGCCTGAGGTTGCTTCCAAGACAAGCACTGGAGACGTCAACTCTACTTTCTCTCCTCTCTCTCTCTCTCTCTCTCTCTCTGCCTCTCCTGTGTCTCCTCTCCCTCGTGTCACCTCAGACTGTTCCCCCTCCCTCCTGCTCTGAGACACACAAAGAACCGCAGCAACACAGTGGGGTAAAACTCTGTCCCACTCATGCTGCCTTATTTATGGACAAGAACATTCAGTCTAAATGGGTTGGAGATGGGGACAGGTGACCAGCATGTATGGCGAGAGGGAAAGGGGGGGTCAACCTTGCCCCTGCGCCAGTACACCACCACCCCCACTCCTGCCAGGGTGGTCGATGTTTTCCTGCCCAGAGGGGCTCTTTTAATGCGCTCATCAGAGGAATCGGGGGGGCTTTGATATGACATGATAATCTATGAAAATGTTCATCAATGGAAATAGTAGCTGTCATCCAAAGGCGAGCTGGCTGGTCAATACTCATATCCCTGGTAACAATGTCGCTTGTCATCTGGGCTTCATTGGTGGAGCACTTAAATATGGAACTCTGAGCATAAATGCACCTCTCTGCCTGGCGAGGTAAACACATTTCCCCCTCTGTCTGAGGCTGGTCTGTCTGAGGCTGGTCTGCATCCATTTGGGCCCACCCCCACCTCCCATCTCCTATCCTTTGAGTCGCTTGATAGGTCCACTGGAGGGCAAAATTAATACCTAATTGAATCTTGCAGTCATCAAAATAATCAATAGTTTTGTATTATTCATTCTTCACAGTCTGTCGGCTGTTTGAAAGCTCAGAGGGACAGCAGCAGGGAACACGGGCGGTGCTGAAATTTCTCTCGTCATTTCACAATGTAATTTTCACCGGGGCATGAGAGTTCGCAAGACAAAATATAAAATATAATAAAAATGAAGGTAGTGCCTTTTGTTGGAATGTGGGACAAATGAAGAGAAAGGGGAATCTTTTCCCCACCAGTTATGATGAGAAATAGAATAATAATCAAATGACACTTAGAATCAAGGCAGGGTCCAGATCTGTCCATCATTCCATTTCTTTCCTTTTTCCCCTTTTCATCATATAAGGAGTGTTGGTAATGCTGGCATTTCTCTTCCTGATAGACTCTAAACAAGTGGTGGGAATG
Organism: Salvelinus alpinus; assembly: GCF_045679555.1. NCBI lineage: Eukaryota > Metazoa > Chordata > Actinopteri > Salmoniformes > Salmonidae > Salvelinus > Salvelinus alpinus. Next base: position 33,060,124 of record NC_092095.1, read on the forward strand.
AGATCACAGCTCTAATCTTCAGTTCCACTGGCCTCTAAGTCTGCTGGAGGATAGGCGCAGCATCCCTCTCTTCCTCCTTCATCCAGGGCTGTTAATTACATGATTAAAAAAGGGCTCTGGGTGCAGCTCTTTAGCCGAAGTGGGAATGGGTGTGTTTGGCGTGGGGGCTTAGGGGTGGAGTGGGGTGAGTATGGGGGGAGTGGGGTGAGTAGGGGGGAGTTGGGTTGCCTTAGTCTCCATGGCCTCAGTGCAGGAACAGGGAAAAGCACTTGGCTTTCACCCCTCGGTCCCTCCCACTCCTCCGTCCCTACCATCAGTGTCCATGAAAGAGGTGGTCAGTACAGAGCCCTCAGCGCTCATCAGATATCCATGCTAATAGCTAATGGCCTTAATGCCGTTGTCCCCCCTGAGCAAGGGACTTCTGCCTCGGTCGACCACGCTCAGCTCAACCGAAATTCAAGGCTTTAGACGCTGGAAGAGAATGATAATGAAGTAATGTTAATAATAATAAAAAGAATAAGAGTAAATGGTAATAACAAGGATAAAAATGGTGGTAATAATAATAATAATAATATTTGCACCCTGTTCTGTGTCAAACATATAGCCTGTCCTTCAGAATCGAGTAAGTTCTAATATAATATTATGACAATCATTATTTTACAATTATAAGTTAATAATCCTGATTTATAACACATTACACAATTGAAATGAATAATCTAGAATGTTCTAAACGCAAAAGGAAATGGTGGATTTACAGTGGCTATTTGTTTTCTGCAAGTTGCCTATTTCTACTCTGTTCCAAAGCTATCATATCCAGGTATTTGACAGTAAATCTATAAACTGATTCAGTATGACAACTATTGTCTTCTTTTATTAAGGCGTCATTGACATACTCACAGTCACTTGTCATAAATTAAGAATAGATCATTCTTTGTGGCAGAATATGTGTTGCTTAAATTTAGATCACAATTGATGTCCCTGAGGAGATAGCAGAGTTGTTACACTTGTGTACAGTGTTTGCGTACAAGATGCAGGGTAAATAAGCCCTTTTTTTCACCTGAAGAAAGTTAGTCTCCAAATAATAATAAAAAGCACACGGAGAAGTTATCTGTGAGAAGTTACAGTGAGAAGTTCTCTGAGATTTAGAAAAACAAATGCCTATAAGTAGGAGCGTTAAAGAGAATATGCTTCAACAAAAATGAGTGATGTCATTGTCACCAATGCTGGTGGGTGGAAGGATAATTCTGGTGAAATGGAAGGATAATGCACCCTACACCCCAGAGATATTGTATAATGTCCCACCCAGCACCTCTATGGCATGCTGCATGTGCTATGAGAGATGATGATTTGTCTCCCCCTTAGGGTAGGGAAACATACTGTTTATCTACCCATTCCCCCACTATGACACGTCTGTTGTGCACTGGGCGGCTTTTACAGTAGTGTCCAGCTATTCCCATGTTAAGACAAAACTATATAAATAAATACATGAAAAAAGGTCAAGTGCAATCTCAAATATACAGTATTTTCAATAAATATGCTCTGATGCTTTCTTATCCTTTATAGACATGTGACCCCAGTGCAATTCATTCAGATTTCTTCATCAAGTGATACCGGTATCATACAGTAAACTGATGGCTAACTTGAAATTTAATGTAAGGCATCTCTCCCATAAGCACATTATTCTCTGAATAGAATAGGACGACTTTTCCCAGAATGACCGTTTAAACCATCCAACAGGAAAATATAAGTTTCTCTTTCATATTTCTCATTAATAATCAATGATTAAGGCTCCCTACCTCCACTAAAATAGAAAATGCTCCAAAATGCCATGCCATAATGGATCAGCGCAGGCCGAAGACTATCAAAGACTGTATATTAAAAAGAGCTCTTTGAAGCCTGTAAACCAGGAGACACAGCAGATCCACAACAAATAAAATAACCTGATTGGTCAGGAGTGTGTTTTTTGTACATCAATCCACAGTGCTGACATTCTGGAGCATCAAAGCCTTTGCTGTGTTTAATCTGACTCCTCCTATAAGGGCAGGTGAAGCTTTCCCTGTGGAAAATGCAACAAGCTTTCGGTCGTGTTCCTCTGCTCAGACGTTGCTGACCAGATCTTACGATACCTGGATAGGTATTTTATGTATCAGCTAACCATATCATATGATATAGCAATCTGGTGCCGTGCAACATCTGAGCAGGGGAAAGCTACCTTTACCTTTACCTTTACCAGTGCGACATATGACTGGTCATTTCGGAACGCATCTCCCTCAGCATTCTACAGAACAGGTCTAACCTACACTACATACTGTAGATCTGCTCAAAACCGTCTTAGTGAAACAGCAATGTATCAACTTTAAGAAGGTCACTTCATCTTCATGTTAATTCCAATACCTCTTGTAGTCAGCATTTACCAAAATCTGCAATTAGATTTCATTTAAAAAACAAAACATTACAAACTCAGACAGCTGTGCAGAGGGGAAAAAAGAGAGGGAAACAGAGAGTGTTATCACTGGGCCAACGTTACATTTGCCACTATCACGACTGAAAGGCACAGAGAGCCACACAGCACCATGGGAGTTTAAAGTCAACTTCCCCCAGCCATCCCCCACCCACCCCTGGGACCTGCACCATAACCACATTCTCATGAAAGGTGTGAAAATCTGATTTCCCAAAAAGGATTGGTAATTTTCTATGAGGGAAGAGGCAGCGATCGATAAATCATTGCTAAATAGATTGTAAAGAAAAAAATGATTCCCCACTGGTGTCAGTGCATTAGAATTCTCCTGAGGATGGATAAGCGAAGGTGGGGGTGGAACTCAATCTCAATAAAGCAGAGACAAATCATGCCTATAGCACCCATCTGGACCCAAGCCACACCACTACCACAGCAGAGTAAAGCCTTATAAATATCATTCTAGTTTGAGAGGCAGGAGAATGAGCACAAATGTTTTTACTCTACTGGTTCCCACGTGTTTGTTTTGTCTGATGCCCCCCCCCCCCAACAACAAATAGAATAGGAGCCTATCATAGCCTGTAATGTTCTCTCAGGCCAATCCGGCTACGGCAGCCTCAGATGCCAGGAGTGACTTTTTGCAGTGAACGTCATTGAATGTATCACTTCATTGAGTTGTCATGTCAACAGGGAGTGTTAGTCATCCACTGTCTAATACAAACTAATTGCAGAAGGGGGCAGTGGGTCGGATCTACTGGTTGATCATAATTAGGGGAGAAGCAATACTCTGAATGTCAACTAGAGGAAGACATTGTTTTCCTGCTTAGATAGAAATTAATAGCTGATCCCAGCCCACATCTATCACATTTGCATGGAGATACTTTTTGTTGAAAAACATTACATTTATCTTGATACCTTATTTGACATTAATGACAAGTTGGACAATAACACATTCCATTCTATGAATGATAATTTGGACAATAACACATTGCATTCCATTAATGATAAGTTGGACAATAAAACATTACATTCCTCTTGATAACTTGACAATAACTATTCTTTCACTGGCTCAACGCTTCTAGGCAAGCAACACTGAACCACGTGTGAGAGCACCAGCTGTTCATGTTCTCCCTAGCTGATGTAAGAAAGACCTTTAAACAAGGCCGCAGGGCCAGACGGATTATCAAGAGGCGTACTCAGAGCATATGCTGACCAGCTGGCAAGTGTCTTTACTGACATTTTCAACCTCTCCCTGACCCAGTCTGTAATATGTACATGTTTCAAGCCAACCACCATAGTCCCTGTGCCAAAGAGCGCCAAGGTAACATGTCTCAATGACTACCGCCCTGTAGCACTCACATTTTTAGCCATGAAATGCTTTGAAAGGCTGGTTATGGATCACATCAACACCATCATTCCAGAAACCCTGGACACACTTCAATTCACATACTGCCCCAACAAATCCACAGATGACGCAATCTCTATTGCACTCCACACTGCCTATTCCCACCTGGACAAAAGGAACACCAACGTCAGAATGCTGTTCATTGACTACAGCTCAGCGTTCAGCACCACAGTGCCATCACCAAGCTAAGAACCCTAGCACTGATGACCTCCCTCTGCAACTGTATCCTGGACTTCCTGACGGGCCGCCCAAGGTGGTGAGGGTAGGTAACAACACATCTGTCACTCTGACCCTCAACACAGGGTCCCCTCAGGGGTGCATGCTTAGTCCCCTCCTGTTCTCCCTGTTCACCCACGACTGCGTGGCCGCGCACGACTCCAACACCATTATTAAGTTTGCCAACAACACGACGGTGGTAGGCCTGATCACCGGCGACGATGAGACAGCCTATAGGGAGGAGGTCAGACACAGTGTGGTGCCAGGACAACAACCTCTCCCTCAACGTGGGCAAGACAAAGGAGCTTATCGTGGACTACAGGAAACAGAGTGCCGAACAAGCTCTCATTCACATCGACAGGGCTGTAGTGGAGCGGGTTGAGAGCTTCAAGTTCCTCAGTTCCTCTGTGTCCACACCCCGAAGGACCTATCATGGTGCAAACCGTCGGCAGTTGGTGACGTTTTTTTTCATGAGCATGTCCTTACTTCTATTGCAGCATGTTGGACGACTGTCATTCATATTCCATTCACCCAGTTCAATGTAACAGCCATAGGTTTAGGCTACTACATGATACTCACATTTTCCCTATACCCATTATGAGTTTGCTTCAACCTAGCCTATGAATTAAAGTCTACAACGTAGGTGCACACAGGTCAAGAGAAAAAATTGAGGTGACAGACAGTAACACATGGACAGACAGCGATACATTCAATACCTCCTTGCACACTCCTTCCTGCATCTAGCTGATCTAGGGTATAATCATTAGTCCAATAGTTGCAAACAAGAATTTCAATTGGAAAATCCATGTATTTTTATCCCCGTTTTGGTTCGTTTGCTTCCGTTTAAGAAACGTTTTTCAACAGAATCGGCGGAATGAATACACCCCTGTACATCACTGAGGCCGAATTCCCTGTCATTCAGGACCTCTATACCAGATGGTGTCAGAGGAAAGCCATAAAAATTGTCAAAGACTCCAGCCATCCAAGTCCTAAACTGTTCTCTCTGCTGCCGCACGGCAAGCAGTACCGGAGCGCCAAGTCTGGGACCAAAAGGTTCCTGAACAACTTCTACCCCCAAGCCAATAGACTCCTGAACAGTTAATCAAATGGCTACCCGGACTATTTACGTTTGTATATTTTTTTGCACTGATTCTATTGCACCGGCTCTATGCACACTCACTAGACTTCACCCACTCACATATACTACACTGACACTCCAACACACACATACACAAACACGCACACATGCATATTGTTGCCAAACACACACACACACACACACACACACAGTCACACAGACACACTTTCAAACTCTTTACACACGCTGCCTGCACTCTGTTTATTATCTATCCTGATTCCCTAGTCACTTTTACCCCTACCTACATGTACCTACAACTACCTCGTACCGCTAAACATTGACTCGGTACAGGTGCTCCTTGTATATAGCCTCATTATTGTTATGTTATTGTGTTACTATTTCCTTAATTTTATTTTTTAGCATTTGTCTTACTTTTTTAACTCTGCATTGCTGTGAATGGGCTTGTAAAGTAAGCATATCATGATAAAGTCTACACCTGTTGTATTCCGCTCATGTGACCAATACAATTTGATTTCATTTTGACTAATATAGTTAACTTAACTGTGTGTGTTGGCTACCTTATTTAATATATTATACAAGATGCATAATGCTCTCAAAGCTCTACCTTGCAGGGAATGGCTTTAACAGGCGTTTCTAAAGGCAGTACATTATTATAATACCCTACTCAGTTATTTATTATCAAAACAATTGGGCATCTATACTGAACAAAAATGTTAATATGTAAAGTGTTGGTCTCATGTTTCATGAGCTGAAATAAATGTGTTTACAACCCTGCTGGGGAGCGTTTCTCCTTTGCCAAGATAATCCACCCCCTTGACAGGTGTGGCATATCAAGAAGCTGACTAAACAGCATGATCATTACACAGGTGCACCTTGTGCTGGAGACAATAAATGGCCACAACACAATGCCACAGATGTCTCAAGTTTTAAGGGAGCATGCAATTGGCATGGAATGCCTACCAGAGCTTTTGCCAGAGAATGTTATATTAATTTCTCTACCACAAGCCATCGTTTTAGAGAATTTGGCAGTACATCCAAACAGCCTCACAACCACAGACCACGTGTAACCACGCCATCCCAGGACCTCCACATCCAGCTTTTTCACCTGCGGGATCGTCTGAGACCAGCCAGCCGGACAGCTGATGAAACCAAGGAGTATTTCTGTCTGTAATAAAGCCTTTTTGTGGGGAAAAACTCATTCTGATTGGCTGGGCCTGGCTCCCCTGTGGGTGGACCGCTGCCCTTCCAGGCCCACCCATGGTTGCGCCCTTGCCCAGTCATGTGAAATCCATAGATTAGGGCCTAATTTATTTATTTCAATTGACTGATTTCCTTATGAACTGTAACTCAGCAAAATTGTTGAAGTGGTTGCATATTGCGTTTATATTTTTTGATCAGTATATTATGTCCCGGGGCCGCCCGAGTAGTGCAGCGGCCTAAGGTGTCACTACTGAGGTGTCACTACAGACCCGGGTTCGATTCCAGGCTGTGTCACAACTGGCCGTGATCGGGAGTCCCATAGGGCGGTGCACAGTTGGCCCAGCGTCGTCCTGTTTATTAAAGGGTTTGGCCGGGGGGGCTTTACTTTGCTCATCGCGCTGTAGTGACTCCTTGTGGTGGACCGGGCGCCTGCAGGCTGACTTTGGTCGTCAGTTGAACGGTGTTTCCTCCGACACAAGGAGGCTTCCGGCTTCCGGGTTAAGCAGGCAGGTGTTAAAGGAGCGCAGTTTGGCGGGTCATGTTCCGGAGGACGCATGACTCGACCTTCGCCTCTCCCGAGCTCCTTCGGGAGTTGCAGCGATGAGACAAGAACATAATTGAAATTTGGAGAAAAAGGGGGTAAACTACAACAACACCAAAAATTATAGTATATTATGTTCCACTACTCTGGAGAATTGGCCCACAAATGTAGGCCTAGGTCATGGCCAAATATTCCTAGCCTATGTGCTGATGTCATTATATGCACCAAATAAAATTCATAGACCTTCCTCAAATGTTTGTTTAATTAATTTGAGATTATAGAGATTACAATGTATCTTATTGTTATTGACACAAAAGGCAGGTGTATCATAATATTTTAACAAGATGATTTCATCTGGCAATGTTGACCACCAAAACATTTAAGAGTAGGAAGTCCCACATGACAAACATTTTCTGGTAAACAGCTGAGCAAGGTTCTAAAATGTGGCATAACAACTACGTATATAACCATTCACAAATGACATTGAAAGACTTGAACCTATATTAATGGATACAACTTATACTAGGCTACTTATTGCAAAGGTTACTATGGACTACCTTCCGTTTCAACAAAGATAATGATTGATTTCAAGCCAGAACATTGTGAGAATTTAATTTTTTTTAACATATTTTTTTGGTGTGGAGTGGACAGGTCAGTTTTCATGACGTCATGTGCTGACAGAAATTGCAAATTGCATTGTTTACAAGAGTGAATATGCTTGCATATTATAGTCTGTACATGTATATACTTTTTAATTTTATTTCCTTCGTTTTTTGTCCTTTTTTTTCTATTATTCAAGTAAGTTTAATCTGTTATCCTGAATATTGCCCTGTATTTGTGAAAAAATGCATAGAATCAACACAAAGGCAACACTGATAGGCTTACCCTTGGAGAACCCAGATTTGGTAGCCTACAAATGTTCAGAACTGGATAGAAATATAAAAGGGAAATGTGTACTTATGAGGTGCTTTTAAGGCAAGGTGACAACAAATGTTCCTTATCTGATACCTGCCGGGCCAAAGTCTCTCATGTGTTCACAGTAGACCAGCATGGAGTATTGATTTGTCCAGAATCACTCAGATCTGAGAGAAATGTGTTGATTGTTTCCCAGTAGTTCCCTCTTCTAGTGATGCGGTGGGATAGAAGAAGTAAGAGGTAAAGCCATCTGTAACCAAGATGCAGCTCTCTGTTTGCATCAATTTGGGGAGTTAAAGCCCTACTATAGTAAGACTGAGGATTGAAATGCATACAGCGCATTTGGAATGTATTCAGACCCCTTGACTTTTCCACATGTTGTTACATTACAGCCTTAATATAACATTTATTAAATAAATAAAAAAATAAAAAATAGTCATCTACACACAATACTCCATAATGACAAAGCAAAAACTGGTTTTTAGAAATGTTTGTGAAATTATTAAAAATAAAAAACAGAAATATCTTATTAACATAAGTATTCAGAGTATTTCCTATTAGACTTGAAATTGAGCTCAGGTGCATCCTGCTTCCACTGATGGTCCTTGAGATGTTTTTACAACTGGATTGCAGTCCACCTGTGGTAAATTCAATTGATTGGACATGATTTGGAAAGGCACACACCTGTCTATATAAGTCCCACAGTTGACAATGCATGTCAGAGCAAAAACCTAGCCATGAGGTCAAAAGAATTGTCCGTAGAGGTCCGAGACAAGATTGTGTTGAGGCACAGATCTAGGGTAGGGTACCAAAATAATTCTGCAGTATTGAAGATCCCTCAAGAACACAGTGGCCTCCATCATTCTTAAATGGAAGATCTTTTGAACCACCAAGACTCTTCCTATAGCTGGCCGCCCTGCCACACAGCAATCGGGAGAGAAGGGCCTTGGTCAGGGAGGTGACCAAGAACCCAATGGTCAATCTAACAGAGCTCTAGAGTTCCTCTGTGGAGATTGGAGAACCTTCCAGTAGGACAATCATATCTGCAGCACTCCACCAATCAGGCCTTTATGGTAGCGGCCAGACGGAAGCCACTCCTCAGTAAAAGGCACATGACAGCCTGCTTGGATTTTACCAAACGGCACCTAAAGACTCTCGGCATTCAGGCCAAACAGCTCAATCTTGGTTTCATCAGTCCAGAGAATCTTGTTTCTCATGGTCTGAGAGTCCTTTATGTGCCTTTTGGCAAACTCCAAGCGGACTGTCGTGTATTTTACTGAGGAGTGGCTTCTGTCTGGCCACTCTACCATAAAGGCCTGATTGCTGTAGTGCTGCAGAGATGGTTGTCCTTCTGGAAGGTTCTCCCATCTCTATAGAGGAACTCTGGACCTCTGTCAGAGTGACCATTGGGTTTTAATAAATACCATTGGCGCATTAATTAATTAGCGACCGCCTTTATGCCCTTCCACTAATCTGTTTCATGTCTCAGGTAGCTCGTGAAAGCAAGCATGGTTAGAATGCAATAATTGACTAATATTTTACATATTCAAATAATTCCCATGTGCCAACGTATCGTCACAGTCGGTGCCATGGTGAAACCTGCACTCCTGTAGATCTGTTCTGCAAAGAAACATTATTTTTATAGTAAAGAAAAAGGCAATTTTGCTAGCTGTAGGCATTTAGAATTAAATGTGGAGTGGAGTTTTAAAGTTACGGGGTGACATCACGTGCCCTGCGTACCTTCAAAAATGATTCAGCAATCATAATTTATTAAAAATATATATTTATATCATCATTTGTTGCTATAAAGAAAGCTCAACAAATGAAAAATCCACCCCTGTCGAATGTATAAAAATGTTGTCGATCTTTAGAACATTTCTGCTATATCTGCCATTGCCATTACACATATCGAAATGATTTTTTTGCGACATTGCTTTTGTCTAATAAAAATGGGTCAATGGAAACAAGGTTATCTAAACTATCTAAACAGTTATCTAAACTAATCATGGCCGAATACTGACCGGGCACGCAGGGCATGTGCCCAGGGGCTCTGACCTCCAGGGGGCCCCCATTACTTTTGTTAGTCACCCTCACTCATATATCATTAACATGACATACGTCATGGCAAAATGTGTTGAATTAAATTAAATTAGCTTTAAACCTGCAAAAATGTATCTCTGCCCCATGGCAAAATAAGTAGAATTGCATGAAATATGTTATAAAAGGGCAACATGTTCTCTCCGCCCGATGGCAAAATGTGTCATTCTGCAGAAAGCTTGCTTTAAAAGTGATTTTTAAATATTTTTATAAGTAAAATTATTAGAATTGCATGAAATTTGTTATAAAATTGCAACAAAAAAATCCGCCCCTTGGCAAAATGTGTAAAACGTACATTTTTATTTTATGGTAAACACTTTTGTCATGATCATGCTGTTTAATTAGCTTCTTGATATGCCACACCTGTCAGGTAGATACTGTAGATTATCTTGGCAAAGGAGAAATGCTCACTAAGAGAGATGTAAACACATTTCTGCACATAATTTGAGAGAAATTAGCTTTTTGTGCATATGGAAAAGTACTGGGATCTTTTATTTGAGCTCATAAATCATGGGAACAACACTTTACATGTTGTGTTTATATTTTTGTTCAGTATTCATAGACTCAACACACAGACATTGATAGGTCTATCCTTGGAGAACCCAGATTTGGTAGCCTACAAATGTCCAGAACTGGATAGAAATATAAAAGGGAAATGTGTACTTATGAGGTGCTTTTAAGACAAGGTGACAACAAATGTTCCTTCTCTGATACCTGCAGGGCCAAAGCCTCTCGTGTTCACAGTAGACCAGCATGGAGTATTGATTTGTCCAGAATCACTCAGATCTGAGAGAAATGTGTTGATTGTTTCCCAGCAGGTCCCTCTTCTAGTGATGCGGTGGGATAGAAGAGGTAAGAGGCAAAGCCATCTCTAGCCAAGATGCAGCTCGATTGGAGGAGTTGGGCCCTAGTGATATAGAGGTTAAAAAGGCATACCACAGCCACAGCATACAGGGGTAAAGTTTTCACTTCCTCACCTTGAAAGATGGAAGACCAATGATAGTCTGATAGTCTTGATATCACACAAGTGTTTTCATTTAATACATTGGTGGAATTAAGTCCTATATATGAGTATTTTTATTAGCCTATTTTCAGTATTATAGAATTAAAGGAAAGGGGGATACCTAGTCAGTTGTACAACTGAATGCATTCAACTGAAATGTCTGTTCCGCATTTAACCCAACCCCTCTGAATCAGAGAGGTGGGGGGCTGCCATAATCGACATCCACGTCTCGGCTGCCGGGGAACAGTGGGTTAACTGCCTTGCTCAGGGGAAGAACGACATTTTTTTTTACCTTGTCAGCTCTGGGATTCAATCCAGCAACCTTTTGGTTACTGGCCCAATGCTCTAACCACTAGGCTACCTAGTGTTGTTGTTGTTTTTGTTGTTGTAGTAGTACTAGTAGTAGTAGTAGTAGTAGTAGTAGTAGTAGTAGTAGTAGTAGTAGTAGTAGTAGTAGTAGTAGTAGTAGTAGTAGTAGTAGTAGTAGTAGTAGTAGTAGTAGTAGTAGTAGTAGTAGTACTAGTAGTAGTAGTAGTAGTAGTAGTAGTAGTAGTAGTAGTAGTAGTAGTAGTAGTAGTAGTAGTAGTAGTAGTAGTAGTAGTATAAGCAGCCACACAGTCGTTGTAGTAATAGCAGCAGCAAATATGCGGTTGCAGTAGGCTATGCAGTGGTTCTCAAACCTCTCCTCGGGCCCCCCAGACATTTCACAGTTTTGTTGTAGCCATGAGCTAGCTCACCTGATTCAAGTAGTCATGGGCTTGATAATTAGTTGACAAGATTAATCAAATGGTAGCGCTGGAATTGTTAAATACATAGAATGGCTGGGAATCCCTGAGCCGAGGTTTGAGAACTACTGGGCTAGTGAAGACTGGATGAGGTGCAGTCCATTTGGCAACAAAAAAACTCTGAGACCCATAATGCCACACGTTTCTGGTTTCTGTCATGTGATTTTTTCTTATGACTGGCACAGTTACGTTTGTCAACAAGGGGGTGCTTTGTGAATATACTGGCATTTGGTGAATTCGTTTAGTTTTCTTTTGAGCAGCATTAGCTCAATATCTAAATTGACTAATGGATAGTTGCAAATAGAACGCTGGTTTGCTTTCTCTTCCAATCATCATGGCAGAAGTAGAGGAGAAGGTAAGCCTCATCTTGTCTGTCAGACATTACAGCAATGTTTTGCAGTCAATTCGACAATCGACTTTATCTTCATGTATCGGTTTTCTAGGAAATGATTCAAAAATGTAAATGGTTTAATTGCATTTGCGACCTCGTGTGCAATCATGCATTGTAATGGAGAATGCCTGGACATGGCTAAACAATGTAAACAAAGACAACATAACACTTTACAGTATTTTCCTAGCTAGCTAACGTTACTCTTGTACTATTGCTCTATTATGCATGTAATGAGTTTGCTCTAGCAGATTATAAAGTATTGCCCCTGTCCATTAATAAACACGTGTAATTTAGGGAAGGAAACCAAGTGAAGAATCCACAGATGAGTCTGAGGTAAGTGTTGTATACAAACAATAAGACATTTCATTAATTTAGGCTGAAGTAACTGTAGCAAACTTATATGCTGTCCGCATTGATGCTATACCCACCAGTAAGCATAATACAACAACCTCTTATTTTACAGAAACAAAACGGCAGATTTAGAGAAATGTTCTTATGCAATTTTCTGGATGTTTTCATGTTGTGAAAAAAAAATCTGGATCAACAGCAGAATATACCATGTCTGACCATGTCAGAGATGCATGCGGTTGTGAAGTACACTGTTGCAACAAACATTTTGATTTTTGGATATGTTTTATATCATCCAGCTCCTTTAATTTTGTGTCTGCGAAGCGCTAAATAAAATATAGCATGCCAGACTGCTCGGGTGAGGAGCAGCCTGTCTTTAAATGATACAGAGAATGAAATGTCAGGAATAGCCAGTACATTGAACAATTCCATCCCTACTCCCCAAAAGAAAAACAATTCAGAATGGGGGGGGGGAAGAAATCTCAACCAGTAAATGAAAAGCCTGCTGCCCCCTATCACCAGTCCACAAACAGAATCCGCTCTACTACTTTAACACACAAACACTGACAGGCAAAACAAAAGCACCTGGGACTGCATGATTGTATGTCCCCTTTGAATTGTTACAAGGCCCTGTTTCTTTAGTTATTGTGTTGTAGCTTGCCCGTTTGCTATTCGCCTGTCTCCGTCGCTGGGTTGTCAGCAGACAAACTTGATGAAGGCAGTGGGAGTGCAGCCGATGTGTTTAAGGCTTTGCCAGAGATTACTAGATAGGAACCAAGTAACATGCTCCCACCAGTCTCTTGGCCCATGCTCTGTAGACCGATTCACGTTCACTCAATTTTTCCCCCTCATGGGTTGTTGTAATATACATTTTCTGTCAGACTCCTAACTTAGCATGCCCTACTGAATATTTATTAATTGAAAAATGTGTTGATGTGGTAGAGCCTCATCAGCCTAAAAAAAAAAAGAAAAGGAAACTTACCACACTAAAAAAAGTCTGCAAAACAGTGCATGTTGTCTCTGTATGGGGCAAGAGTTTGTTGTTGTTCTGTGTTATGGCTCGGTAAACCGTGACAAATGCCCATGCATTAGAAATTTCACAATGGGAATAAACAGGAAATAGACATGGCGGTGTGGAGTGGGAAAGGATGGTTCTTGGAAATGACATTCTCTCCACACATTGCCAGCCCTCACCTTCTCCCATAGTGCTCATAATAGCAGTCTTTGTTTTGTGTTGATGCACCATATAGGCGGCCACAGTCTATGCAGCATTGGTTATAAACTGGGTTATGGGGAATATTCAGGCTGTGACCGCAAATGTACACAGGAGAATATGGCAGCAGCGCTTATTCTAGGGAGGGCTGTAAATCCGTTTCAGTTCCTGGGACAGTGTGTGAAGCAGGCAGTAGAGAGGTTGGATGATCTGGTTACAGGTGAAGAGTTGACTGACCTTTGACATTTGTGTGACTGTGTGTATCTAGAAACATTTACCTTGCTGATAAGGAATGGGAATTTTGAATGAGATGTATTGAATTCCCTACCTTGCTGATAGGGAGTGGGAATGGAAATTCTATAAATTCCATACAAAATTCCCATTCCCTGTCAGCAAGGTAAATGCATGAATCTGTGCCAGTGTAATAGTCTGTATATTATAGATTAATCATGTTGGATTGTTTCAACCGAATCCCTCTTTAAACTAGGAGGAGGACAGTGTGGAGGAGCCTAAGCTGAAGTATGAACGATTGGCCAATGGGGTGACTGAAATTCTCCAAAAGGATGCTGCCAGCTGTATGACTGTCCATGATAAGGTACAGATCCTAACCAACGAGGGCTCTTCAGGCTAAATTAAAATAGATTTCAAATGTAATTGTTTGTGCACGTTTGATATATATTCAACATTGATTGGCATTCTCTCTGTAAAGTATGGAGAGGCAGGCCATTCCTTTCTCACCCACCACTCATTAGCAGCCACCAGCCATTGTCATTTTCCCTTGTTCCATTTCATCCATCTTTTCGCTCCCCTCTTCCCTTTTTGAATGTTGATATTTTTCAGTGGGCCACTCTGAGCTGGATGGCTAATCGTCATGGCACCGAGTGCACTCATGCACGCCTGAACAGAGGACGAGTCATACCTGGTTCTGTCTGCTCACCTGATGTTTTATTAGCCACTATTGATTTTCATTTATTTATTTTTACTTTGAGGATTTTCTTCCCCCTTTTTCTCCCTCTTTCATCCTATAAAAAAAAAAAAGCAAGTGTGTCAGAGTGAGAGACGAGACATTGCTGTGCTGAAATGCCAGATTTGATCTGACTCTCTTTCTTACCAGTGTTTTTGTGCTCCTGTACCTCCTGCCGGCTACAGCACCTGCACTGTCACAGAGACCCCCGACCCAGCCAACCCCCAGCACCTTTAAAACCACCAACACCCCGCATTGCCTGATGTTGCCTCATATTTTAAGTGCCTGAATCGGGATTTAATTTGAACAATTCCGTTCTGATAAATCCTTTTAAAAGTCACTCCGCCTCGCAAGGTTGACCCCTTTTATTTATTTATTTTTGGTTATTTTATTTGGGGAGATTGCAGGGGCTCTGTTTGACATGCTCAGCTGTGCCTGTAAATATAAGCATTTCATTACAGACTGCACTGAAGCATGGTGGGCTCACCGCACACGCAGGCCTGGGGGAGGGAGGGATTAGGGGGAGGGTCTGAAGCTGGGCCTGGGTGGAAAAGCGCACACTTAATCTAATGCCAAAAAGTCACCCAGTTTTTTATAATTTCTTGTCCCAGCGGACCTACACACACACTCTCTCTCTCACACACATACTCAAACACACTCTCACATACATACTCTCATACGTGGCAGAAGCAGGAAACGTGGGGAACCAGTTTCTGCTCTGTAGAAAATAATAGCTTTATGGTGGGCAGGAGAGGCGGTGGTTGGGTTGCTGGCGACGCGAGGAGAAGCCAGATGTACAGTGCATTTATTATGTTTAACCCTTTTAATTTGAGAGACAAAATACCATTTCACACTGTCTGCCTTAATAAATAGGGTTTTCCATCCCCCTGTAATTTCACAGTTTTTGCCCCAGAGCAAACTGATTCCACCCCACTCTACCCACCTCCCTCAGCTACGCTAGACAGGGTGCATTTTTAATCCTCTTGCCACAGCTTTCGTCAGTATAACATTTTTGCAAAAATCTTGGATTGTTCCCAGGTGTTTTAAAGATTAATCTCAGGTTCATTCCATTTCAGTTCCTTGCGCTGGGCACTCACTTTGGGAAAGTTTTCCTTCTGGACATCCAAGGCAATGTGACTCAGAAGTTTGAAATTGTAAGTACTCCACACAATCCCAAAAGAGTCACTTGCTCTCTGCCTCAGAACTTTCCCAGTCATTTAGTGTCAATGTTGTTGTGGTCTCTCCTCAGAGTCCAGTGAGGATCAACCAGATCAGCCTAGATGAGAGCGGAGAGCATGTTGGGATCTGCTCTGAGGACGGCAAGGTGAGAGCTCTCTGCTCAGAACTGGTGGCCATAGAGGAGGTTGCGTCCTAAATGGCACCTAATTCCTATATAGCCCGCAGGGCTCAGGTCAAAAGTAGTGCACTATGTAAGACAGGGGTAGGCAACCCTGATCCTGGAGTGCCGCAAGCACTTCGTGTTTGTGATTTTATCGACCTGGAAGATCAGGTGTGTTGAATTTAGGCAATCACTGAACTAGTGATTAGTGATCAATTAGCTCAGATGGTCAGGTGTGGTGCCTAGTTGGAACAAGATCCTGTGGCACTCCAGGAAAAGGGTTGCCTACCGCTGATGTAGGGAATAGGATGCCATTTGGGATGCATCCTAGATTTCTGCACCATCATTGGGTGGTATGCATGACACATTCTGACATTCAACATCACTTTCCACTTACCCCATGCAATTATACAATTTAATGAACTCATATCATTCATATTTAGGATTTAATAGCACTTGTTACCTGGAGAAAAGTAATGTAGAAATCTGTGCCCAAGTTCTCATAGAAGATTTACAAACCAGAAGCTGTATCTTCCTCATACCTGTTTACTTTCATAAATCTACACATTTCTAGGAATTTTGAACAAGCACTTGTTCGTGAGGGGAACGACTCTCCCATCCATCTGCCTGTCAGTCATCAGATCTCTATGGATACCCTGTCAGTGTTCTCTGCCTTGTTGTTATCTCTCCTCTCCTGATCATTATTACCATCCTTCATGGATCCTGCAGTCCAGATATGTTCTCTGATATCGCCCCCTCACACGCACTCCAGCAGCAAAACAAGATCTTATCGACACCGAAAGTGGCGCCAACAATTAAAATTGTCGCCACCGCAGTTGTTCATCCTCGACCAATTCAGTTTGCCGTTAATCCATGTCAATCCTTTCAGATAATCCAGAATCATCTATGCGATTCAAGATGGAGAGTGCAAAGGCCGTGATGTTGTTTATGTTTGCCTTTTTATGACTCGCGGACAGTCAAGCTGTGGTACAGTATAATTGTTGCATTAGATATTGCTGTAGCTACGCTAACTGCGGCTGTGGTAAAAACCTGGTATCAAAGCACCGGACGGTTCAGAGAATCAACCTGTCCACTAATTGGTGACCCGGCAGATGGCTAGCAGTGATCCAATCAAAGTCTTACTGTCCAGAACTCCCCCTTCATACACAACAGTGACTCTGTAACTCTCAGACTACTCCCAGACTGCTCCCAGACAGCTGCAGACAGACATTAATTAGGGACAGAGATGTATTTTGCCAAAGGCCCTGGTCTATTCAATGAACCCTGTAACTAGGTTGGAGGAACAAGTTGGAAAAACATTTATATACATTAGTTTCATTATTTTTCATTTCGTACTATATTGACTGATCCTTTCTTGTCATTATATCATGTCTTTGCAGGTTCAAGTGTTTGGACTCTACACGAGGGAAGGCTTCCATGAGAACTTTGACTGTCCTGTCAAAGTAAGCAGATTTCAATATTCGTTTAACTTCATACTTTTATGACAAGTTGAGAGTATATGTACCGGGCGGTATAATAATAGCACACACCATAACTTGTATGCGTTCTAAATGGATCTAATTCCCATATTCTCCAGGTGGTGGCGTTACACCCTGGGTTCAGCAGCTCAAACCACAAACAATTTGTCACTGGAGGCAACAAGGTGAGATTGAAAGGGATTTTTCAATGTGGGTACAGTATACAGCCCATCTCAACAGTGTTAGCAGGAGTGTAGTTGAAAACTGTTGCGGATTAGCTAATGTGGACAGAACTCTATATTCATGTTTTAGTTAACAAATATTCAGCATAAATTAGCCTTTGTTTTTCAAAATAATGAATTTAGATTTTGTTCTGGTGAAACAGATTCACTTGAGCCCCCCCCCCCCCCCCCCCTGTGCTTGGTTGATGGCTGTGCACACACAGTCCTTTGTTGACTGGTGTGAAAGCCTCCTACTTTCCCCTGTCTCTCGTCTGGAGTGCACTCCGGGGCAAGCGGCCCATTTTCACAAAGTGCTGCTCGCTCAACAGTGTTTGAAAGGCAGTGCTTCACAAGCACACCAAATAGATGTCATTATCAGGAGGACCCATAGTCTTAGGGTCCTGGGTAGGCTGACACAGCAGTCTCTTCTCTATCATACCCATAAATGTGTCTCAGATTCAGAAAACACTTTATGGTAGGTACTAATGTTCCCTTTCCATGGCCAAAGACTGCAGTCTGCCGCAACACCACTTAGTGCAAATGATACAACAGAAAAAAAATCTGTACAGCACGGTACAATCACCCCCAACAACATTGGAGAAAAAAAGTTATATACATACCTACAACCCTGGCGAAGGTAAAAGTGTTTAAGCTGCTCGACTTATGAAACGCTCATTGTTAGTGTTATTTTTCCATTTTCTCACAATTGGTACTGATTTCTTCCCTCTCCGTGTGCTCAAGACCCTCCATAAAGCACCCTGTGAGGAAAATCAATAAGCCTCAAATGGAGCCACATCCTGTCAAAGGCAATTCAATTCCGTCTCCACAGTTCTTCCAGTGTCATATCCTCTCTTTGTGGAGAGAACTGTTAACATTTCCAGACTGTTGAATTAAAGGCCGGGGCTGTCTCCCTCTCGCCGCCCCCCCCGTTCATAATAACTAAAGGCTATTGTACATCCGTCTATATGACTGTGACACTGAGAGATGCTTTAAAAGGGCCTGAAATGCTTTTTATGTATATGGCCTTCTCTGAGGTGAAGCCACAGCCGACTGAAAAGAGGGACTACAGCCATCGTTATGTCTCAAAGCCATTGACGAGAATCAGTGATTCAGAGAAATACCACGTATGCCGTCAAACCTACTGAAATAAGGACGTTCTCGAGAATTGATTTTGTCAGTCTTGTATGAAGACCACAATCTTTCGTGCCATCTTTAGTTTACCCTTCCAGTTCTTTACTCACATCATGTAAATATCATAAACATTGATCAGTTAGTTGAATCAGGTAAAGATGAGATCATGTCTGCTCACTGAGCTGTGCTAGACGGTGTTGAAAGACAATGTCTGTTTACTTAATATTTATGATAAAGCTCAAGTTGAATACAATCCTCCCACTCTGGGAGACCCACTGACACAACACTGTCTGTCCTCCTGTCCCTGTGCTCTACTGCCCTCTGGTGGTGGAAATACAAGAACCACAATCCACTGCTCGAAGGACACCGTTGCTTGTGCCTGTCTTGAAACCATGGTAGTAAGTTGGATATTAATGGCACATGGTTCTGATGTGAAATGTTTTTTTATGTTGCTCTCCCAAGCTTCTTCTGTATGAGAGGAACTGGCTGAACCGTTGGAAGACATCCACTGTGCACGAAGGGGAGGGCACCATCACTAACGTCCAGTGGAGAGCCAATCTCATCGCCTGGGCCAACAATGTGGTAAGGACAGCAGTCAAAGCTTCAGATACATGGACTATACAGGAAACATGGTGGACTTTTATTGTATTTGTTTGGAATTATTTTTGTTGTTGCATCATACAGCGTGTCATCTTAAATAGACGCGTTGACATGTCTGTCACAAACATGAAATGCATAGTGCGTTAGACATGCAAAGAGTGAATATACTCTGTTTGTATTGGTCTCTTTCAGGGGGTGAAAATCTATGACATCAGCACCAAACAACGAATCACCAACGTCTTACGGGATAACGTCAGCCTGCGGCCTGATATGTACCCGTGCAGTCTGTGCTGGAAAGACAACTCCACCCTTATCATCGGCTGGGGCTCCTCCGTTAAGATCTGTGCCGTGAAGGAGAGGGACCACGCGGAGATGAGAGACCTTCCTAGCCGTTATGTGGAAATTGGTGAGGGCGGGGCATGCATGTACTAGTCACAGTTTTAATGTAACGACATGTTTTGTTGGGACTTTACTGTAACAGGATGTGGAGGTGATGTGGAGTCATTTGGGCTTCTCTCTTGCAGTGTCTGCGTTTGAAACCGAGTTCTTCATCAGTGGCCTGGCGCCTCTAGCAGACCAGCTGGTCAACCTGTACTTTGTGAAGGGAAACTCTGACCACATGGTACTGTTTGGTTAGATACTGTGTGATGGAATGGCTTAAGTGGTCACAGACATGATATTTAAATGTTGATCTGGTCGACATGTTTACGTGTGTGTGCGTGTGTGCGTGTGTGTGCGTGTGCGTGTGTGTGTGTGTGTGTGTGTGTGTCTGATCAGGAGGAGGAGTTCAGAGCACGGCCTCGTCTGGACATCATCCAGCCTCTCCCAGAGGGCTTTGAGGAGATCTCATCAGACGCCCTGACCGTCCGCAACTTCCAGGAGAACGAGTGTCGAGACTACCGGCTGGGTGAGTCGGTCAGATACCTCCCCCCGGCAAACACTACTCCGAGAGACAGTCTGCATTTCCACGTTCTAGCTACTTTAACCTACTATGCAGGATAGATCACATGCTCTGTCCTGTACCCTCGTGTCAACAGAACATTCTGAGGGAGAATCCCTGTTCTACATCATCAGCCCGAAAGACATTGTGGTGGCCAAAGAGAGAGACCAGGATGACCACATTGACTGGCTGCTGGACAAGAAGAAGTATGAGGTCAGTGTTTTTAAGGATCCAGTCAAGCAGACTTGGTATGAGGATTTCAGTATTTTTGCTGCGTTGTACAGTATCTTCTCATGTGATCAGTTGAGAGCAGATTTTCAGGAAATGTGTTGCATTGAGATACATATTATATACCTTATAAGACATTAGAAGATATGCGTGCTTATAACAGGTAATAATGCATTATACAGGAAGCTCTGATGGCTGCTGAGATCAGCTTCAAGAACGTTAAACGCCATGAAGTCCAGGTACTGTATAGGCATTGGTCATGTTTTATTCGTACCTTGAATAGTGCTATTCACTCTCTATTCTTGCTCCTATTTTACCTACACATATGTATTTTACCGGATCCCACCATAAGTCAACCCGCTTTAGCAAATTAACGACGCAGAGGTTGGTAAAGTAACCTTTGTCTTCTCAGTTGGTTGAAATCACATGATACACACCAGATGAAACTACAGAACATACAACACTTGATGAAATTCCAGAAGACACAGTCCATTACTCATGTTTTGTTCCCTAATGGACTTTCTCTTCTGTTCTAATCAGAAAATTGGGATGGCCTACATAAATCACCTGGTGGAGAAGGGTGACTACGACACCGCTGCCAGGTACTACAGCCTTTTAGTTCTGTCAGTTGTGTTTCTTCTGCAAAATACCAGTACAAGGAGTAGATTAAGTGATTGTTCCCCCTCTCTCTCGCTCTCTCTCTCTCTCTCTCTCTCTCTCTTGTTCTCTTCAATCCAGGAAGTGTCAGAAGGTGCTGGGGAAAAACATGGAACTCTGGGAGAATGAGGTGTACAGGTTTAAAACCATTGGGCAGTTGAAGGTGAGTCAGTCCACCTTGTGACATCGCAAAGTGACAGGGCCAGGACGATACCCGTATTCGCGATACTCCTTAGTATCGTGGCAAGGAAACCAAACACAAAGCAGATTTAACTTTAGGAAAACACCCCTAATGTTGGACACAAACATCATTATGTTGTCATCCAGTCACAGGTATTTATTTTCCAAGCTATAGCATATAATATGTTACATACAGCAGGTTTTAAAGAACCAAAGAGTTTGGTCTGCTTCGTGTTTTCATTTTTGCCATGGAAAAAATATTGCGACACAGGTAATAATGCATAATAAAATGTTACTGTGTAAATAAAATGGTCCACGGTCACACAGCAAAGCTCAACTACAAGGAAGAGATGGCACCCTCTGATGGGCAAAAAAGGATATTGAAAGAAAATTGCTCTAATGACATGCTTTAAAGAACAGAACACTTCACATCACTGTTGGGAAGCAATTGTACAAAACAAACACTTATTTACACACACGTCATCCCGGCCCTAAAAAGTGATCAATTATGGCATTAAAGACTAAGTAAGTTTTAGAAGTAACAATACTCTGTGTTGCCCTCAGTATTAACTGTTGTTGTAAGTATCTCTCTATCATTTTCTCCTCTCCATATATACTCATATAACTCTCTCGTCTCCTTTTGTCCTCCCCGCCTCTCCTCCGGTCTCTGCCTCTCCAGGCCATCAGCCAATACTTGCCCAGAGGGGACCTGCGTCTCAGACCTGCCATATATGAGATGATCTTAAATGACTTTCTGAAGACGGACTATGAGGTATGTCTGTCTGTTCCTGATGTTCTTCTTACTGCCGTGTTGTAGTATTATATCAAGTAGCAGCAAATATGAACTCATTTACCCAGCCTCTCTCTGCAAACTCTCTCTCTCTCTCTCTCTCTCTCTCCAAGGGCTTTGCCACGTTGATCCGCGAGTGGCCCGGAGAGCTCTACAATAACATGACCATTGTTCAGGCAGTCGCCGAGCACCTCAAGAAGGACCCCACGAACAGCACCCTGCTCACCACACTGGCTGAACTGTGAGTGACTCTCCACTGGTTTCACAATTTGGATTGACATCATAACCTCTCAATTGTTGCAATGTCCGTTTCCTTTTTGATAGATTGAGAGCGTTTGAAGTGCCACTAAGCTGCGTCTTGGTAATGTCCGTGCAGGTACACATATGACCAGCGGTATGACCGAGCCCTGGAGATCTACCTGAGACTGAGGCATAAGGATGTTTACCAGCTGATCCACAAACACAACCTCTTCTCCTCCATAGAAGACAAGATTGTGCTTCTCATGGACTTTGATAAAGAGGTGGGTAGCCAGAACATCACGCATAATCTTTTGATAAAGTCGACTCCTTGCTGTATCATAGGACCTTGCACCTGTATAGCTGTGTTGTGTATACTTGTCCTCACTTGAATAGTAATATCATCCTGCCTTTAAAAAATAAAAAAAAGTCTGTCTTTGGAGTGCTTTAAGCTGTGCAAAAGTCATGGAAAACCTTTGCCTTGAGTCATCGTGCCTCGCACACCTCTTAATGCGTTTGGATTGGAAGACCACAAAGGTCATAAGTCACTTTGTGTTTATCCCCGTCTGAAGAATGGGTTTATTTGTGTTGTCAGAAAGCTGTCGACATGCTCCTGGATAATGAAGACAAAATATCGGTATGTGTACCTTGCTACCCTTGAACTTTTCATAGAGTTTCAAATAAAAATGTTAAAAAACCTGCTAACCACGTTTCTGTCTTCGATGTGCTACAGACCGACAGAGTAGTGGAGGAGCTCCGGGACAGACCTGAGCTGCTACACATTGTGAGTCGCACTTTACAAGTTATTTTCGTGATTTTAAAGTTTCTCGATTCCTGGTGATTATCTTGATTTGAAAATTGTATGACTTTAACAATGCACCCCCCCCCCCCCTACCCTTCCTTCAGTACTTACACAAACTGTTCAAGAGGGACCACCACAAGGGTCAGCGGTACCATGAGAGACAAATTGGCCTGTATGCTGAGTATGATCGGCCCAACCTGCTGCCATTCCTCAGGGACAGCATCCACTGCCCACTAGAAAAGGTACTTAGAGACACTTTCATACTGCCCGCTCAAATACAATTGTCCATGAAGTACATTTCTTTGAGTTGACATTCATATGATCTTATCAAGTATGTCAGATATATTAGAACCATGATGAATCATCTTACGTGTACAATCCTTCAGGCTCTGGAGATTTGTCAGGAGAGAAACTTTGTGGAGGAGACGGTCTTCCTGCTCAGTAAGTGTCCCCGTACAGTTTATGTTCGTAACGCTCATGAATAAGCCATTATAAAGTGCTTTATAAATTGTTACAAAGGCTTCTAGATGTGGTGGGGGGGGCAAGTTGAACTAAACCACCAGCCAGTCAGGTAATTGACTGCATTTGGTCTGAGGAAACTGACCCACTGTTACTTGCCCCTCATAGGCAGGATGGGGAACTGTAGACGGGCCCTTCAGATGATCATGGAGGAACTGGAGGATGTGGACAAGGCCATAGAGTTTGCTAAGGAGCAGGATGACGCTGAGCTGTGGGAGGATCTCATCTCCTATTCCATTGATAAGCCACGTAAGTCACATGAATACACAAGCACTTTCAAACTAACATGGTCCAAGCACACCAAGACAGTTGTGAAGAGGGCACGACAAAACCTATTCCCCCTCAGGAGACTGAAAAGATTTGGCATGGGTCCTCAGATCCTCAAAAGGTTCTTCAGCTGCATCATCGAGAGCATCCTGACTGGTTGCATCACTGCCTGGTATGGCAACTGCTCGGCCTCCGACCGCAAGGCACTACAGAGGGTAGTGCGAACGGCCCAGTACATCACTGGGGCCAAGCTTCCTGCCACCCAGGACCTCTACCAGGCGGTGTCAGAGGAAGGCCCAAAAAATTGGCAAGACTCCAGCCACCCTAGTCATAGACTGTTCTGTCTACTACCGCACGGCAAGCGGTACCGGAGTGCCAAGTCTAGGTCCAAGAGGCTTCTGAACAGCTTCTACCCCCAAGCCATAAGACTCCTGAACACCTGATCAAATGGCTACCCAGACTATTTGCATTGTCTCTCCCCCTCTGCTACTCTCTGTTGTTATAATCTATGCATAGTCACTTTAATAACTCTACCTACATGTACATATTACCTCAACTAACCGGTTCCCCCGCACATTGACTCTGTACCGGTACCCCCTTGTATATAGTCTCGCTGTTGTTATTTTACTGTAGCTCTTTAATTATTTGTTACTTTTATTTTTTTTATCCTAATTTTTTAAAACTGCATTGTTGGTTAGGGGCTCGTAAGTAAGCATTTCACTGTAAGGTTGTTGTATGTTGTTCACCTGTTGTATTCGGCGCATGTGACTAATACAATTTGATTTGGATTTGTTTAAAAAAGGTCTACAACATAGTGTTTCCATCACTGTCATTTTAAGTTCCTCTTTTTTTCCTCTTAAGCCTTCATTACTGGTCTCCTCAATAACATTGGGACACATGTGGATCCCATCTTGCTCATCCACCGCATAAAGGAGGGAATGGAGATTCCTAACCTCCGAGATTCTCTCGTCAAGATCCTACATGACTACAACCTGCAGGTCAGAATATCAGCCATCACATATTGCACCTAGAATATCACCGTAACAACAGATGAACAGTCCAGCCTTACCTCTTCTCTCATTTGTTTCTCTGTATCCCAGATCTTGCTGCGGGAGGGCTGTAAGAAAATCTTAGTGGCTGACTCGCTCTCCCTGCTCCAAAAGATGCGTAGGACTCAGATGAGAGGGGTCCGAGTGGATGGTGGGTAGATGGTCAGTTTGAATATGTGTTAATGTTTACTGCTTAAGATTGACTTAAACCTTGTTATTGTTGTCTTTTTCAGAAGAGAGCATCTGTGAATCCTGTCACACGTCAATTTTACCATCAGGTGGGATTACCTTTTAACATTATACAGTAGTATGTTTTATATTGTTATACAGTGTCTACACTACAGTATCATAATTGGGACGCTTCTTACCATCATTATATTTTAAGATATTCAACACACCTCTATTCAGTAATGGCCCTGGCTAATAAACTCATCTGATGAGGCTTGCTGGGTGGAGCTAGATTATTTTATGCTGAATTAGTCTCGGACATCTGTTAGCAATTTATGTTATTCTTCAATAACACAAACTCCAAAGCAAATCAGGGGGAGAAAAATAGGTTTATTCAGAGAGGACAAATCAAGATGTTATGCTGGGGAGGTAGATGTTCAGATGTCAGTCTCCCCTGTCCTCAGCTTTTCCCCACCGAACAAAGGAACAGGATGCCATTTATAATCCCCCACACTAGCCTGGGGTTGCCAATCAGAAGTCCTTGTAGTACAACTTGGCCAATGGCCAAATAACAAGCATCCTGCCCCCGACTCAATGTACAGACCAATGACAACGTGGCACATGCCGCTCTGAGTTCAGGAGTGACATCCCACAGATCCTAAACAGATGTTGAACTGAAACCCAACTCCTATTTACAATTCGCTATTGACCATTAGTACTCTAGTTTTTAGTCCTCTCATCCTCTGCATTGTGTATTTATCTTCAAAATATTCTTATACATCCATTAATGCATTTGCTCCTTTTGTTGTAGATATGGCCCAGAACTTCAGTGTGGCTGTCTTCCACTGCAGACACATGTTCCACAAGGAGTGTTTACCTTCTCCTGGAATAGTAAGTATCTACTCCATCTCCCCTTCTCTTTCTCACTCCATATGGCCTTTCAGATGAGAGCAGCAGACTAGGGACTAATATGGCTTTTGCTTTTCACTTTCAGATTCCTGGAGTCCAGTTTTGCAACATCTGCAGTGCAAAGCGGAGAGGACCAGGAAGTGGGATACTGGAGATGAAAAAGTGACAGGAAATGCACACCTTATCATGCCATCGCTTCATCTTTCACCAGTTGGGATGAATGGCAGTCTCTGGGTTGATAGATTTGATCTTTCTCCTTTGCTACGGTGTGATCTTCTGAATCAATGGCATAATATATCATTATATTAACTGTTACCAAAATAAAACAATAAATGTTGCACTATGACCTCTTAATACACTTCTTGCAATTTGCTTTGGAATCCTAAATTCAATGAAATCTCAATGTGTGCTAAAAGTGATCTATGATTTTAACTGTAGCTCATTGACAAATATATTTGGTCCTACAAGGAAAACATAACTTTTGGTCTTCAGTGACAACACATGTGTGACTCAGTCGGTAAAGCAATGCACTTGCAACACCACAGGTCGTGGATTCCATTCCCATTGGAGCCACCCAATCGTTAAAATGTATGCACGCATGACTAAGTTGCTTTGGATAAAAGCGTCTACTAATTCAGAGGAGGGCATGCTGCACCGTCATAGGAGGATATTCCAGTTATACAGATGCACTGCATTCAAAAGTGACCAAAACATCAGCCAGGAAGCATAGGAACTGAGAAGTGGTCTGTGGTCACCATCTTGCAGAATCACTCCTTTATTGGGGGTGTCTTGCTAATTGCCTATAATTTCCACCTTTTGTCTATTCCATTTGCACAACAGCATGTGAAATCATTGTCAATCAGTGTTGCTTCCTAAGTGGACAGTTTGATTTCACAGAAGTGTGATTGACTTGGAGTTACATTGTGTTGTTTAAGTGTTCCCTTTATTTTTTTGAGCAGTGTATATTTATATATGTGTATATGTATATATACATATGTTTATATATATGTGTATATATACATATGTTTATATATATGTGTATATATATATATATATATATGTGTTTATATATATATATATGTGTATATATATATATATGTGTATATATATATATATATATGTGTATATATATATAATATGTATATATATATATAATATGTATATATATATGTGTGTGTGTCCATATTGTTTACTTGTGGATATATCGTATGTTTCAAGAGAAAATAGCCTAATTAAAGAAAAAAGCATCTAATCAACAATGGCATTATTTTCAATGAACTCTGTAACTCTCCCAACTATTGACTTCTTTCACAACTGCCACCAAACGTACCCAAAAAGGCCATTAGATGTAATCTTGTAAAATTCCCGCAAAAACCCTTAAAAGCTACCAAAATTCTGATATTTACTGGTAACCCTGTCACTAATTTAGGTATAACTGAGGGTATAACTGAGGTATAATAATTACGCTCTTAACACACCCTAGCCCCGCCTCCTCAGTTCCGGCATTTTGCTCCGGAAGTACACCAAATCTTTGGTTCACAGGAAAAGGAAAAAAACAGCTGTTGTTGGGAAACAAAACAGTAAAGTGAGTTTTAGTGACGAATGTGTTTATTTTATAGTTTTATTATAGGACTACGTATCATAAAAAATGACGAGACGTGATTTAGTTTAGCATTTTTGTTTCTTGCAAATTTTAGCTAGCTAACATTATTAGCTAGCTTGGTACGACACTAGGCTGTAGCCAATTCTCAAGTGTCAACGTTATCGACTGAAAAGCAGTGGTTTGCTTGCAATCTATTCATTATCAACTAACTGGCGTGCTAATCTTTACCTGCATAGTGAATGGACGTGAGTTTGATCATTGGAGTAACTAGATAGGTGGCTAGATAAATAGCTAAGTAGCTAGCTTTCTTGTTATTGTTGCAGCTAACAACATTAGCTAGCTTGCTAGCTGTCTAGCCATCCACTTAGCTGTTGCGCTCATTACAGCAGGCAAGCTAGTTAGTTTTCGTGCTGTTCTTAGCTAGGTTACATATTCCAATTACTAGCTTTATAGGCTACAGTACAAGATTTGAGCAATAACCACATACCACGCTTCGAGTAAGTGTTTAATCTGTCATTGGCTGCTTACTCTGATAGTTATGATTTGACACTGACACAGAAGCACATACAGCTTACCAATACTCCATGTAGCGTGGTTATTATATTCTCAATGGTATTGACTGTGTTATACTTTTTCAATAATAACAATGACAACAAACACCTATTGCCATTCATACATTGCATCACCTTTTCTTCATAGAATGCCTGCCCCTAAAAGACAACAGACTTCTCAGGATCCTCAAACTAAGAGAAGAAAGTTGGATCAGAATGAAGTGGCCATGCCATCTAACAAAATGACACCAGCCTCTGCAACATCAAGCAAGACCCATAGAGAAGGACCTTCACAGAGAAGGAATATGAAAAAGCCCCCAGCACAACGAAAAGACAGAAATAAACCATCAAAGTCCGGCCGTCATTCCTCCAAGACAAGATCAGCCCCAAAGGCCACCACAAGGACAAAGTCCAATCCCCTTGTCAAGAATGCCAAGCTGCCGAAAGCCACAAGTACCTCATCAAATAATCCCAACTCCAAAGGAACCCTAAAAAGACCAGCCAAGATCTCAAAAACAGCTTCCACAGAGTCAGACGAGGAGCTTATCAGAACTCGCAAACCCGATTGCATCAGAAAATACTCTAATGGGGATAGAGGGAAGCGTAAAGGGGCACAGACTAACCCAAATGAAGCAGCCTTACCCTCAGACCCTGTGCAAATGGATCACAATTATGGTATACCCCCTGCATCTCGTAGTCATTCTGAATGTGAGCAAAGTAAAACAAAGGGAGTCACAGAGTCCACCAGAAGCCCAGAGAGCCAGAGAGATGTAAAGATGGGAACTCAAGCATCTTCAGTGAAGGCTTCAGATCCCGTACCTGGACAACCTGAGCAGGTGAACCAGAGCAGTGAGACACAGGAGATGCAGGGAGGTTCTGTGACTACTACTACAGATGAAGTTAATGAGAGTGTAGAGACCAAGCCTGACACACAAATAATGTCTCCTGCTATAGTAGCATCCTCCGAGAAAGCTTCAGACCCTATCCTTGAGCAGTTGAACCAGAGCAGGAAGATACAGGGAGATTCTGTGACTACTCCTACAAATGAAGTTAATGAGAGTGTAGAGACCAAGCCTGACACACAAATAATGTTTCCTCCCGCTATATTAGCATCCTCTGAGAACGCTTCAGACCCCATCCCTGAGCAGTTGAACCAGAGCAGTGAGACACAGGAGATGCAGGGAGATTCTGTGACTACTCCTACAGATGAAGTTAATGAGAGTGTAGAGACCAAGCCTGACGCACAAATAATGTCTCCTCCCGCTATAGTAGCATCCTCTGAGAAAGCTTCAGACCCCATCCCTGAGCAGTTGAATCAGAGCAGTGATACACAGGAGATGCAGGGAGATTCTGTGACTACTACTACAGATGAAGTTAATGAGAGTGTAGAGACCAAGCCTGACACACAAATAATGTCTCCCGCTATAGTAGCATCCTCTGAGAAAGCTTCAGACCCCATCCCTGAGCAGTTGAACCAGAGCAGTAAGATGCAGGGAGATTCTGTCACTACTCCTACAGATGAAGTTAATGAGAGTGTAGAGACCATGCCTGACACACAAATAATGTCTCCCGCTATAGTAGCATCCTCTGAGAGAGCTTCAGACCCCATCCCTGAGCAGTTGAACCAGAGCAGTAAGATGCAGGGAGATTCTGTCACTACTCCTACAGATGAAGTTAATGAGAGTGTAGAGACCATGCCTGACACACAAATAATGTCTCCCGCTATAGTAGCATCCTCTGAGAGAGCTTCAGACCCCATCCCTGAGCAGTTGAACCAGAGCAGGAAGATGCAGGGAGATTCTGTGACTACTCCTACAGATGAAGTTAATGAGAGTGTAGAGACCAAGCCTGACACACAAATTATGTCTCCCGCTATAGTAGCATCCTCTGAGAGAGCTTCAGACCCCATCCCTGAGCAGTTGAACCAGAGCAGAAAGATGCAGGGAGATTCTGTGACTACTCCTACAGATGAAGTTAATGAGAGTGTAGAGACCAAGCCTGACACACAAATAATGTCTCCTCCCGCTATATTAGCATCCTCTGAGAAAGCGTCAGACCCCATCCCTGAGCAGTTGAACCAGAGCAGTGAGATGCAGGGTGTTCAGGAAGGTTCTGTGACCACCTCTACAGTTCAAGTTAATGAGAGTGTAGAGAACAAGCTTGATGCATGTATCAAGTGTGCAGACCCTGTATCTGAACAGAGCACCAAGACGCAGGAGATGCAGGAAAATGCGACGACCACCCCTACAGATCTTGTTAATGAACGTCTAGAGACTAAGGTCAATGCGAAAATATTATCTCCTCCAGCTAAAGGCCTAGTAGCATATAGCAGCAGTAGTGATTCCGAAAGTGAAAGTGAGGAAAATGAAAAGAAGGCAGTCGAAGAGTCAAGAGATGTGACAATGGAAACTCAAGTATCTTCCGAGAAGGTTCCAGACCCTGTACATGAACAGGTGAAGCAGAGCAGTACGAGCCAGCAGATACACGAAGATTCCATGACCACCCCTACATATGAAGTTAGTGAAGGTCGCAGTACGAGCCAGCAGATACAGGAAGATTCCATGACCACCTCTACATATGAAGTTAGTGAAGGTCCCATGACCACCCCTAGTGAGAGTGTAGACACCAAGCTTGATACAAATATAAAGTCTCCGTCTATAGAAGCGTTTTCAGAGGACGCTTCAGACCCTGTCCCTGAACAGGTTAATCAGATATGCATCGAAATAGAGGATACGCAGAAGAATTCCATGACCACCTCTCCAGATGAAGTAGTTGAACATTTAGATACCAAGCTTGATGCAAAAATAGATATCCCTCCACCTCTAGAAGCATCCTTTGAGGAGACCCGTACAGTTGAAGTCAGTGAGAGTGCAGGGACCACGCTTGATGCAAATATAAAGTGTCCACATCCTGCAACTGTACATGTGATGCAGAGCACTGAGATGCAGGAAGATTCTGCGCCCACCCCTGCACATCAAGTTAGTGAGAGTTTAGACACCAAGCTTGATATCGAAGTAAAATCTCCTCCACCGGTGGAAGTAGCCTCAGAAGAGACGGTAGACAATGTCTCAGAACAGGTGAAGCAGAGCACTGAGAGACAAGAGGTCCAGGAAGATTCCATGACCATCCCTACAGATAAACTTAGGGAAAGTTTAGAGACAATGTCGGGTGCTAAGATAAAGTCTCCACCCCTAGAAGCACTGTTCAGTGCTCTGAAGGAGTCCAGTATTTGCAAACACCCCCTGTCTGATACAATGCGCTCAAATGTCAAAGAGTTTCTGGAAGTAGAGGATTCTTTAGAAATCATGAAAAAAGACTGTGATTTTGGTGTGACAGAGAGTATTGAGTGTACATTAGACCTGGAGACCCCGATTATTGTTGAGGATATGGAGATCGGTCACTGTGTTGTGGAGGTGGTGGGAGAGAATGGGGAAGATGTGGATATGGATAGTGATCTGGAAATCGTAGACAACTCTAAGGAGGTGCCAGAGAAGACAGTCCAGCTAACCAAAGGGTCTGAAGATGAGTGCCGTCTAGATAACCGTGAAGCTGGTACTGAAAAGAAAGGCACAAGTTCCTCTAACCAAGACAGCACAAATAGTGGCAAGAAGGAAGTTGCCAAAAAGACACAGGGTAGCCCGGAAAAACCTAAGAAACAGCAGATGAACCCTCAGGCCCGGACTAAAGCCAGACTAGCAGCGCTAGCTGAGCAAAAGGCAGCCGCCTCCAAAAAAGCGAGCAGGCAGCTCAACCTCCTAGCCTTATGTGAGGAAATAGCGGACGATATCGCCACGGACACCATGCTATTAAAGACGGAGGAAGAGGATGAGCAGGTTGTAACGGTTGAGGCTGAACCCAGCAAGGAGCCAGAAAGCCCACAGCCTTTCACACAGGCTGAGACTGTCCCTATCCCTCCAACTCCTGCCGGGCCCAAGGAGCCCTCTACCCCAGTAGTACCCGCTGCTGCAGTTTCTGCTCCAGCCAAGCCCCCAGCTCCAGAGCCACCACAGAGACGCTTCTTCATCAGCCAAGTGACGGTGCCACTCAAAATCCACGAGAAGAAGAAGCTTACCAGGTTCCAGAGGCTGCGGCAGGTGGAGCTGCAGCGGGAGAAGAATATGTCCTGGA
Source organism: Salvelinus alpinus (assembly GCF_045679555.1). Classification (NCBI taxonomy): domain Eukaryota; kingdom Metazoa; phylum Chordata; class Actinopteri; order Salmoniformes; family Salmonidae; genus Salvelinus; species Salvelinus alpinus. The sequence continues at coordinate 33,092,553 of NC_092095.1, forward strand.
CCATGGTGAAGAAGCTCAAGTCCGATCAGGCCAATCAGAAGATGTTTCCGGAGACAGAGGCTAAACCTGCCCCCCCATTACTGTCCACTCCAGCAGTAGCAGCACCCATCCCAGTGACCGCAACACCCCCACCCCCCTCAGCCAGTCCAGCAGCACCCACAGTAGCTGCACCATGTCCTACCCCAGCCGCAGCCAGCCCAGCAGTAACCCCTAAGCTTGAGCCCCCCAAAGTTGAGCCCCCCAAAGTGACCCCAAGTAAGGGACCCACCCTTAGAAAGAGGACGCTTCCAGCAGTACCCCCACCGATGCCCAACGGACTGAAAGCTCAGAAGGCCAAGCCTGTGGCGGCGTATAAGCCTTACAAAGCCAGGCCCAAGTACTCTTTTGATGACTTTCAACTGGATGACGAGCCGAAACCCACAGTGCAGAAGGCAGTATTGAGACCTACGTCTACCACCATTCCGAGGGCAGCAGTGACACTTACGACAGCGGCCAAACATGAGGTAACTTTCTTGAACGATGATCTTAAATGATAAAATGCACGGATTAGTTTTTGTGTGGCAAAAACTGTATTGAAATTCATTCTAGAAAATGCATTCTAAACCTGTTCTCCTTCCACAGGACTCAAAACCTACCGGCCAGAAGACAGCAGTGCCTACCGGCCAGAAGGCGGCAGTACCTACCATGCAGAAGCCAGGGGTACCTACCGGCCAGAAGACGGCAGTACCTACCATGCAGAAGACGGCAGTACCTACCGGCCAGAAGACGGCAGTACCTACCGGCCAGAAGACGGCAGTACCTACCGGCCAGAAGACGGCAGTACCTACCGGCCAGAAGACGGCAGTACCTACAGGCCAGAAGACGGCAGTACCTACAGGCCAGAAGACGGCAGTACCTACAGGCCAGAAGACGGCAGTACCTACAGGCCAGAAGACAGCAGTACCTACCGGCCAGAAGACGGCAGTACCTATTATGCAGAAGACGGCAGTACCTACCAGCCAGAAGACGGCAGTACCTACCAGCCAGAAGACGGCAGTGCCTACCAGCCAGAAGACGGCAGTGCCTACCAGCCAGAAGACGGCAGTACCTACCACCCAGAAGACGGCAGTACCTACCAGCCAGAAGACGGCAGTACCTACCAGCCAGAAGACGGCAGTACCTACCAGCCAGAAGACGGCAGTACCTACCAGCCAGAAGACGGCAGTACCTACCAGCCAGAAAACGGCAGTACCTACCAGCCAGAAGACGGCAGTACCTACCAGCCAGAAGCCGGCAGTACCTACCGCGCAGAAGCCGGCAGTACCCACCGCGCAGAAGCCGGCAGTACCCACCGCGCAGAAGCCGGCAGTACCCACCGCGCAGAAGCCGGCAGTACCCACCGCGCAGAAGCCGGCAGTACCCACCGCGCAGATGCCGGCAGTACCTACCGCGCAAAAAATAGTTATACCTACCACTCAGAAGACCACACCAACTGTGCAGAAGGCAGTTGTGACAAAACCAACAGTGCAGAAGTCAGTAGAGACACCGACCCCTATGCCCAGAAATGGCAAACATGAGGTAACATTCTTGGTTTTTATTCTCCTTGAAGTAACTTTCTTGGTTTTTATACTATTGAAAACGACTTATAGTACAATGAGTGCATACATTTAAAAAATATCCCTGTGGGATTTGAACCCTCGACCTGCTAGAGCTTGGCGCTAGCAATGCTCTTACCCACATCCTTATAATTGATCTAAAAAATATTATCTTGTGTGGTGCAAGTGTCTTCATCTCCCCTCCTCCCACAGGACTCCAAACTCACTGTACAGAAGGCAGAAGTGCCTAAACCCACTGTACAAAAGGAAACAGTGGTACCTACACTTACCCCTCAAACTGAGCAGAAAGAAGAAGCATCACCTACGCCCAAAACTGCCAAAGATAAGGTAACATCCTTGGACCTGGTCTTTCTTTATTAAGATGTAAGAATGGTATTTTTGTTGATCAATGATATTGAAATCTATTCAATAACTGTACAGGAGCCGGTTTCCCGAAAGGATCTTAGGGATAAGTTCATCATATGAACTTAGCCTTAAAATGCTTTTCAGAAACTTAACCCCGGTAACTTCAGTGACACATTTCGAAGCAGTGTGGATGATCATACAGCTGTTTTCATGCCTGACATAGTTTTGGGGATGCAATTTATCCCTCTTAACCTCTTGTCTTTCCACAGGATTGCATAGCACCAGTGTCTTCCCCTCCCTTTGAAGAGACCCCACGAGATTCTGTTGACAAGGATCAGTGTGAAGAAAAGCCAGCTGGTACCCTCATGTCTGATAACATCCAACCAAATGACATTTTGAACAGTGTTATAACTATGGCTGTTAGAGTGCTTTATCAATTTACCTGATTTTGGTAACCATTACTTTGGACAGAATCAAGACGTCAATATCCTGGTAATGCTTTTTGTAGAAAAAAAATCAAAGTACAGCTCAATTTGAGAAAATTCTGAATTTGCGATTAATCACAGCAAATCCTGCAATTAACTCTATTACGTTTTTTAAATAGTTTGACAGCCCTAGTTATAACATATCGTCATATCCTCAGTGTAACATGCTTTGTTATAGAATCTGTCTCTTTCTTAGTTGCTGAGATTAAACCGGCATCCCCAGAGGTCAAGACAGAGGGCACGACAACAACAGAGTCCTCTGACTCGTAAGAACTTGCACTCAAATTGCAATAAATCTTTTCCACACAAAAAACTATTTTCCAGAGTTAATTCGAACAATTTCTGTGTTTCCCGTGGTAGTGTGGTCGTGCAATCAGCAGATAATAGCAGTCCCCTCTCTGACGCATGTCTGCAGAAAGAGATAAAAAAACTAAAGGAGGCCGACGAAGATGAAAATCAAACCACCACTGTGAGTGTTTTGGTCTTTTGCCAAATACTGCCCACTGTATTACTGTACTTTGAATAGTTATCTTTTGTAGAAGAGGGGTGTTATCCAAAGACTATATATGTTCCTACCATGGTCCCAGATCTGTTTGTGCTCTTGCCAACTCACTCGCTGTCATTGCCAAGCATTTGGCATGACAAAGATTGACAAGGAGTTGATTGCACAAACAGACTGGGACTCAGGCTAGTAAGTTCCTGTAATTGTATAGAATCTAGGTACCGTATTTATGTCAGAACTGATCCAGTCTGCGTGTTGTCTCCTAGGATGCAGGGCAGAAGCACTTTGGAGCGGTGACCTGCGGTGTGTGTGGGATGCTGTATTCCGCTGCCAACCCGGAGGATGAGTCCCAGCACCTGCACTTCCACAACCAGTTCATCAGTGCTGTCAGATATGTGGTGAGAACTAGCGGTCTCCCGCAGTATGCATGCGTCCAAAATGGCACCCTATGTAGTACACTACAGTATTGCACTACTCTTGTATACAGGGAACAGGGAGCCATTTGGGACGCAGCCCTTGCGTGCCAACTCTACCTAACGCGTCACCTCTGATTCAAATCTCTCACACACATCATGCATCTCTCATCCTATAAAGCCACTGATTTGTCATGTCGTCCACAGGGGTGGAAGAAGGAGAGGATTCTGGGAGAGTACCCCGATGGCAAGATCATCCTTGTCCTTCCAGATGACCCCAAATATGCACTGAAAAAGGTGTGCTTAAGGCTCGGACTTTACACATTATCACATATGGAAAAACCTTTACTGTAATACAATCGAAATATAACAGCATTATTGATCTTAAATATACTTTGAATCCCCTGATACATATCACAATAGTTTATTCGTCCTGTAGTCAAGGGTTATATTCACTAGGCATCAAACGGACGAAAACTCACCGGAACGGGGAGGGATAAGAAACTCTGGTTTTCGTAGCGAAGCGTTTTCTGTTGCAAAACCGTTTTGGATACGACGTGCACTAATGACTAGGACCCTGCGAGGATGTCTCACAGTTTGTTGTGCTGTCAGGTTGAGGAGATCAGAGAGATGGTGGACAATGACCTGGGCTTCCAGCAGGTGGAAACCAAGTGTCCCTCCCAGACCAAAACCTTCCTGTTCATCTCCAATGACAAGAAGGTGGCTGGGTGCCTGATCGCTGAGCACATTCAGGAGGTGAGCAAGACGTCTGTGTGGGTTGGGGCTGTACTACTTCCTTCTCCCCCAATGCTTGTTAAGTGTCGTAGTATTCTCTATAGAGCTCAGTGGGAGCATTTCCCAAGCAGTCACAAGTATAGGGATATCACAGTAGACTGTCTGCTCAGTCTGAGTCAGTATAACACTAGTAATTAGTCAGTCCTATAATTAGGACTGCAGGCAGTTTGTTCCCAATTTATTTCACCGCAGGTTCATGTCATTATAAAAGCCTTATTGTTTCCCAGGGTGCCCATGTAAGTGATCACGTAGTACTGGATGCAGTATCCATCATCTAGCTTGTATTGCAATAATAAAGCCAGGAGTATGTCATTGGCTAATTACTGTAGAAGCCGTTTTGTTGTCTGATTGTAGAAGTCTGGTACTGTGGCCATTGTGAGAGCAGGCTAATTGAATAATAGTCAAACGACTGAATGAGTGGGTGTGTGGAGTGATTTACCGCACAGACGAGTGTGCTTATCTCTCCCTCTGCCCCATGGTGGAAACAGGGATGTCACCAGGCAGATTAAAAACTTGGCACAGCTGATACAGAGCGCTGTAAAATAGGGGTGTGGGACCTCTAAGTGTGTTTCTGTCCACGAATGTGGGTGCTGGGATGATCTGCAGTTACGGGAAGTGTGCGTTTGCGTGGGAAGGGGTTTGAGATGGAGACTTTATTGTAATGATGTATCTGCTCTTGGTGTGTGTGTGTGTGTGTGTGTGTGTGTGTGTGTGTGTGTGTGTGTGTGTGTGTGTGTGTGTGTGTGTGTGTGTGTGTGTGTGTGTGTGTGTGTGTGTGTGTGTGTGTGTGTGTGTGCAGGGCTACAGGGTGATCGAGGAGGCGGTACCCGAGGGCTCGGAGGGAGAGAAGGTGATGTTTGAGCGTCAGAGAGCCTGGTGCTGTTCCACTGACCCAGAGCCAGCCCTCTGTGGCATCAGCCGCATCTGGGTCTTCAGCATGATGAGACGGACGGGCATCGCCTCGCGCATGATCGAGTGTCTCAGGTCAGTCTTAACTAGCTGCAACACTTTTCTTTTTAATTTTTGTGTGTGTGTGTGTGAAAATCTACAGAATTTCATTGTGTAGTGCAGAGCCTGTGGTTTCGGGGTATAACGCTCGCTCCTTCAGTCACCTATATACACCGCTCCCCACCGGAGACGTTTAATCGCTCCGTCCACCTTTCCTGCTGTACTCCCGCTTGCCTGTCTCCACCTCTGTTTCGGACTGTCCAAATAAGTGTCAAAAGTGTGCTTATAAAATGTCAAAGAAATATATATTTAAATCTGTAGTTTCTTCTCGTATTGCCCTCCTCAGGAACAACTTCATTTACGGCTCCTACCTGAGCAAGGAGGAGATTGCCTTCTCCGACCCAACGCCCGACGGGAAGCTCTTCGCTACACACTACTGCGGCACCTCGCAGTTCCTGGTTTATAACTTTGTCAGTGGGACTCGTTCAGACCAACCAAGTCTTAGCGTGGTGTAAGCAATCGCATCAAGGTGGATTTTTGCTGAGGCCCAGTGAGACTTGCCCTCACCAACTAACCAACCGATCTCTGGATCTTGTCGTGGGGACAGCCTGTCACAAGCACATTGTGGTTCTTTTAGACTGAAGAGTTAAGACTCAGACTGGACTCTTCTGAGGGGGACATCTTGGTTTTTAATCTCAGGTTGAAAACAACAACTTGTTGTTTGAAAAATATTAAAATTCTCCCTTTAATCCCTGCATAGTATTTTGAGACAAATAATATTTTTCTTTATGTTTTTTAAATAAGAAACAAGCGTTTTATTGGAAGTATTAAAGCGTTTACATGCATGAAACTTGACAGCAATAGAATACAAAGAGCATTTCACAATTCATAGTTTCCAAAAATCGGAGAGATACACTACATTTTACTCAAACGGTTCTAAAACAATGCTGTGGTCCTGTTCTAATAATGCATTTAATTAATTTTAGCCTCTTAAATCAGGTTAAAAGTTGCTGTACTAAGGTGAAGACTTATTCCTCTTGTGTAGGGGATGTTCTTACACACATCATGTTCATCATCTCTTGGCATTTCATGCAGTGATATTATGACCACAGAGGTTCCATTATGTGATGGGGTACGTTACTAAACTCAACAAAAAAAGAAACGTCCTCACTGTCAACTGTGTTTATTTTCAGCAAACTTAACGTGTAAATGTTTGTATGAACATAACAAGATTCAACAACTGAGATATAAACTGAAGAAGTTCCATAGACATGTGACTAACAGAAATGGAATAATGTGTCCCTGAACAAAGGGGGGGGGGGGTCAAAATTGAGGTCGTTGAGATCCGGGCTCTTCGCTGGCCATGGCAGAACACTGACGTTCCTGTCTTGCAGGAAATCACACACAGAACGAGTAGTATGGCTGGTGGCATTGTCATGCTGAAGTGTCATGTCAGGCTGAGCCTGCAGGAAGGGTACTACATGAGAGAGGAGGACATCTTCCCTGTAACGCACAGCGCTGAGATTGCCTGCAATGACAACAAGCTCAGTCCGATGATGCTGTGACACACCGCCCCAGACCATGACGGACCCTCCACCTCCAAATCGATCCCGCTCCAGAGTACAGGCCTTGGTGTTACGCTCATTCCTTCAATGATAAACGCGAATCCGACCATCCCCCCTGATGAGACAAAACCGCGACTCGTCAGTGAAGAGCACTTTTTGCCAGTCCTGTCTGGTCCAGCGACGGGGGATTTGTGCCAATAGGCGACGTTGTTGCCTGTGATGTCTGGTGAGGACCTGCCTTACAACAGGCCTACAAGCCCTCAGTCCAGCCTATCTCAGCCTATTGCGGACAGTCTGAGCACTGATGGAGGGATTGTGCGTTCCTGGTATAATTCAGGCAGTTGTTGTTGCCATCCTGTACCTGTCCCGCAGGTGTGATGTACCGATCCTGTGCAGGTGTTACACGTGGTCTGCCACTGCGAGGACGATCAGCTGTCCGTCCTGTCTCCCTGTAGCGCTGTCTTAGGCGTCTCACAGTACGGACATTGCAGTACATTATTGCCCTGGCCACATCTTCAGTCCTCATGCCTCCTTGCAGCATGCCTAAGGCACGTTCACGCAGATGAGCAGGGACCCTGGTCATCTTTCTTTTGGTGTTTTTCAGAGTCAGTAGAAAGGACACTAAAGAGGCCTAAGTTTTCATAACTGTGACCTTAATTGCCTACCGTCTGTAAGCTGTTAGTGTCTTAACGACCGTTCCACAGGTGCATGTTCATTAATTGTTTATGGTTCATTGAACAAGCATGGGGAAACAGTGTTTAAACCCTTTACAGTGAAGATCTGTGAAGTTATTTGGATTTTTACGAATGATCTTTGAAAGACGGGGTCCTGAAAAAGGGACGTTTCTTTTTTTGCTGAGTTTAGAAGAGTTCGCTCTCACACAATTTCTCATAATGTGTTTGTTTGATTCTGGTGAGTTCTTACTCACTATTTTCTTCACATGAAATTGTCGTTCTCACTCTTGCTGCCATGTGTCCTAAAAGGGAGATTCCTTTTTTGGATAGTTATCCCTAGGCGGTAGCATGGACGGACTAGCAGGCAGGGAAACCGAGCTAATAACGTTGGTTGGATTTCTAGATGGGGCATTTTGCTGTAGTGTTCCTATTCAAGGCTCTTTACCCAAGTTGCCTCAAATATATCTAACTGTACAAATGTTAAATTTGAGCCATGATATAAGTGAATTGGCAAGGCAGTGAGCATTTGCTTGTTTCCTCTGCTGTGTATGTTTGTGCCTGACAGATAGACCGACTTGTGATACTGTAGACTTTCTCAAAAGTTCTCGTTTAAGCTGCCCTCAACGGAGCCTTTTTCCCCCCCTGAATTCACATTTTTTTATGATATATTATTTCTTCTATCGTTAGAAAGTTTTATCAATGAGGTCATGCATTGTCCTAAATGCGAATAATAACTAAGAATTCAAAGTAAACCATGTGATATGAATAATATCAGCAATGCCATTGAAAGGGTTTTAAAGGCTTCGTGTTATTTGGTTTTTGAGGGAGTTGAAAACATCCATGAAACCAAGGAACTGTTGCTCAGCCATCACAAAGGGTTGTGATTTATACATTTTCTTGTATCCATGTGATGCATTTAATCATCACATTGCCCTTCATGTTAAAACATTTTCTTTTTGAAAAATTGTCATGTGTAAGAAAACGAAATGGATTTATACAGAGCTGTCATGTAAATAGTTATTTAAAAAATAAACATTTTGAAAAACTATCCTGCTATGGGTAAGTTGATTTAAGTTGCAATGTCTCAGTTGAGTGTTTTGAACATGCATGTACCAATCATAATATTATAGCTGACATTGACAAGTAAAGCTTTGTGGTTACATATCGCATCTATTCTATACCACCTTGGAATAGGTTGGGTGATGAAAGCTTCTTCCACCACCTAGTGGACACAGTACATGTCAACATATTTTCTCTGTTCTGTCTTACCGGTGGTGGCCAGTACAGACAAAGCCCAATGTTACCAGGAAGTTTGATGAGATATTTCTGTGCATCTCTTATCAGTCATGGTGGCTCTGTTTGACAGACAGGTTTCTATCCGAATGTTCTAATTTAAGCCACTGTCATTATTACCCCAACAGCATGAGTGGGTGGGGGTTGTATTACTGTCAGTCCTATGTGTCAGAATAGTCAGTCACACGTTTCCTTATGAGTTTCATATCAGCTCTCTGAGACTGGCTGATACTAGAACAGGAAATAATTGATGCTACGACACCAGTCATAACTCAATGGACCTGGCACCCGTCACGATTTAAATCCCCAAATCCATCTGGCCACCATGTTCTCATTCTGTTTCTTTGTAGATGGATCGACGTAAACACTCTCCTGTTAGTGCATTCCACGGCTCTCCTGTCACAACACCGGGCCTGCTCGAAGGTTACTTCAGAGAAACAAAATAACCTTAGAACAACATGGACACTTCCTCAGACGGTGGGCGTGAGAAAACACTGAGCTACGTTGATCCTCAGAGCTGCTCTGATACTGATCAGGAAAAATTGTGGAAATGACTGAATGTTTATACCAGAAAATAACAGGTCGGCAGAACTTTTCAGTAAATCTGAAAAGATCAAAACCAGGAGGTTAATCTCTATTACAGTGTAATACATTACTACTTCCAATCGCTATATAGAGGAAATATAGCTAATCAAATTATTTCCACAAATGCAGGGTCTACTGATTCGCCACTAAACGTGACCACACACATAATCAGTATATTCACCCAAATGAGCCCTTTACAGATGAATCTTGTACACTTGTCAACCTGTGGCTACATTAAACACAGAGAATAGACAAACAGGTTGGACAAAAAACAGGTATAGCTTTTGTTTTGATTTACGAATGACCGAAATTCGGTAAAGAAACACTCAATAGAATAAATCACAGCTGCCAGAAATGTACATCTATGATAGAAGTAGTGTAATAAAAGTTTGTTATTGCAAGTTGTGCTTATGGCTATTGTTTATAAATGCAAATCTAGAGATGTATGCTTTCTGAATTCATTCTATACTTTATGAATTCACTCTCTTATGTAAGGATGCAAGAGAAATGCATTTACACAAATAACTGAACTGTACAGTTAATACACTATACAACGTTAAGTACCAGGGGGTTACTGACAGACAATACATTTCTAGAGCTTGTGATCAGGCACCGTTTTGACCACACTGCATAGGCATGACCATGAACCTTGAAGTGGGGTCGTTCCACCAATTAGGGGCCTTTTGAGTAGTGTAACCTAATTTTAAAATTCTGTCCATAAAGAGCACATGTTCAACTTAATAAAAAATATGTTTTCCCATCTCAAGAGGTTAAAACCCTGTTACAAATCACCATAACAGGATTTATGGATTCATCTGAAATCATCCATAAATCCCCTTGTGACAGGGAGAGGCAATTGAATGCTAGCTTAACATCTTTTATTTTTTTATTGTTAAAACATTTAGCCTTTCTATCTATGGGTAACAGCGTTGATGTGTTATGCTAGACCTGCTCAGTTTTCCACCGCAAATTGCTCAAAATAGTAGAACCAGCTCGCCTGCTTTTACACGGTTTGACTATTAGATGTTCAGTGTTTTAAAAAAAATTATTTTAAAAAAGATATAGAAATGTTTAAAAGGAATTGTTTACCATAATGAGTTGAGTTCACGTTCTAGGGCTCACCTTAAGAGGGACGTTGTTGTTTTTTTAATCTTAAAATGAATCACTAATCACATGAAATAAATCATCTTTATTCATATAAAAAAAATCTGATTTATTGAATTTTCCATGTGGTCTATATTAAAGTGAACTTTATTTAATATAGCAGACTTTTAAATTCTATATTTGTGCACAGTTTCTACTTAAAATATTAAAGGGACGCAGAAGGCACTGATTTTGTGGTACGACCCAGAGGCATGTTAGGTTCTGAGTGAAGGGGATTGCCATTGCGTGACATCAGTGAGGACCTGATCTGTTTAAAGCGTTTTAAACAAGATTACAGTAATGCACAGTATGCTCATTCTTAGGACAGCCCACCTACCTAGTGCTAATGGAGGGTGGAAAATACACAGTACACAGAAAATACACAGTCAAGGTGTTATTGTAAAAATATGTACAGATGCAATATTTACAGAATATATTAAAAGGTATTAAAAGTTGAACATGGCATAACAGATTGTTGAGTAAAATGTTTTTTGAAAATTGTACAATTCACATGATATTTAAAAAAACTAGTGAAATAAGTTTCACCCATTAGTGTTGTCTATTCCACCAAAGTTATTGTAAAATGTATATTGTCTTAACAATCCATTACAATGTGTTACGATATCATGCTGAATAAGCCATCATAGTGGCAGCGTTAATGTTCAGGCACAAAGTATTCATTAATAACTTCATCCCACAGGACACACTGAGTCTTATCCAGCTTAAAGAAATATATGACATCTCCTTGTACCTTGAATGCCCTCAGTAATAAGCTGACTTTTGCAGAGAGCCCATATTTAAGTGTCACAGTCAAAGGATGGGGCAGTGCTGGCCACAGGAGAAGTAGAGCATCTCTAGTGCATCTGGCTCCTGTGGAATTTTCTTGACATCTGTCTGACCTTTGCCAGACTGACCTTTGCCAGGCTGGACCACCACAACCTTTCCACCTCCCGGGGCTTCTATCAGAGGGTGCACTTTATTATCTGGCATCTTGAAGTCAGTAGGGGAAAAAGCTGGCAGTGTTTCATTCTTCTCAGCCCACAACTTGGGTTCCTCTGCATTGTCTTTACTGTCCTTCGAGACGTCACCCATGGCACTGCCCTTGCTGACAGAACTTAGGTCATCCTGGTACGGGTCTGAGTCACAGCCATGAGGCAGGTTGAAATAGGTGCACTTTGCCACTAAAGGCTTCACAGTCTTCACCATGTCCTCCCAATCGGTGTGTCCGAAAAGGGAGTAAGGAACATCTTCTTTTGTGTCTTTGCACTCATCTTCAGTTAACGCAGATGTGTTCTTGTTTATATTAATAGGCTCTGAGACAGACTTTCTGATCACGCAGTCTCTGAGGAGCCACCTGTTTTCCTCCATCGGGACACAGTCTCCAGGCCCGACCTGTGTATTGAAGGCGATACACCGCGTTGGCTCACTGTATGTGTCAAAAGAGCTTGTGGCATTGAAGTATGATAAGTCCAACATTACTTTGGTCCGTGCATTATGGAATGGGGAAAGGCTGATCTTACCAGGAAATTCTCTGGACTTTGGTCTTGGGACAGATATGGGCTGACTTTCACTGGCAAGGACTTTTTCATTTGTATCTTTCTTCCCATAAAGCCTTTCAATAGTTCTCCTGACAAAGCCTTTTGTGATGGATTTCTTCACAGAATCATCCTCACCACTGGACATCTCAGTTGACGTCAGTGATCGATGACTACCATCAGAAGTCTCTGGTCTGTTGTCAGACAGATCTGAGATGTTTGGGCTGGTTAGTCTTGTTTGTCCATACTGAATGTCCACAATGCTTTTTGCCATAAACATTTCCTTTATTTTCTTGACCCTATTTCCCTCAGGCTCTCTAGTTATACAGCCATCATAGCTAAATGCTAGCGAGGAGGATTGTGGAGCTAGGGGGGACATGACTACAGTTTCTGATGTATTTATAGGCCACATTGTCCTTTTACAAGTGTGCACAGGAGCTTTGTCTTGCTCTTTGACATCCTTAACAACATAATTGGTTGTTTGCCTCTCAGATGCTTCCTCCACAATCTCGGCTTGTTCATTAGATAGATGGGATACGTTCGTTAAATCATCGCCATCTGAGAAAGCGGGAACCTTTATGTGGGCAAACGGTTTGATGCCCGTTGTCTCTGTAGGAATGCTTTTCCTTTGCTCTACATCAGCAATCTTCTTATCCAGTAGTTTTACTCGCTCTGCTACAGATGGTAATGGGTCCTCCAAACGGTTGGTTGTTTTTGCCTCAGTCGTTTCGTAACTCGTATCCTCCTCAAACGGCTGTTTCTCTACGAAGCTTTCCTCGTACTCTGCATAACTCTCATCCTCTGTATATGGCTCATCCTTTACGCCAACATGTTCTGCCTCAGAGCTAGGCAGCTTCTCTTCATAGCGTACTTGCTTCTTCTCTGTGCTACGCCGATTAACCTCAACGTTGGCTTCTTCTGCAGTGTCAGACTGTTGTTCAAAGCTAACATGCTGCTCACTATCCTTTCCGCTGTCCTTATCCATCCTGTCATCGCTAGAATGCTGTTTGACCAAGCTAGGCTTCATTTCTATGACAGTAGACACTATTTCTTTGTCAGTAGTCTGCTTCATCCATAAGTGAGTCTGCTCATCCTTCACGTTAATGTGTGCATTTGCATTGGGGAGGTTGTCTGCACGGTTTTCCTCTTCCTCGTCTAAGCTAGCCCGGTCGTCTTCAGGGGTAAACTCTCTTTCCTCTCTACTAACCTGCATCTCTATACATTTAACCCCTTTCTCTTCGTGACTTGGTTGGTTCTCAATGTGACATTCAAGCTCTTCCTCTAAGCTAGCCTGCTCTTCTTCAAGACTAGACATGCTTTCCTCACTGCTAACCTTTACATCTGTACATTTAACCTCAGGCTCTTCATGGGTTGGTTTGCTCGCAACATGACATTCCAGCTCTTCATCTGAGCTAGACTGGTCTTCTTTAGGGGTGGACTGTCCGTTCTCACTGCTATCCTGCAGGTCCAAGCATTTGACCTCTGGATCCTCATGGTTTTGGCCTATGTGACACTCACGTTCTTCCTCTGAGCTAGCCTGCTCCTCAGGGGTGGACTCTCTTTCCTCACGGCTAACCTGCAGCCCAAAATAGCTTGGCTGATCCTCTATGTGACATTGCTGCTCTTCCTTAAACCATTCCTCCTCCATACATTTATTTTCTGACTCCACATGGCTAATTTGGTCCTCAGCATGACATTTCTGTTCTTCCTCTGAGCTAGCCTGGTCTTTTTCTACGCTTTCTTTACAGCTGACCTGCAGCTCCATAGATGTAACCTCCTGCCCCACATGACTTGGTGGGTTCTCAATGTAGTATTCCTGCCCTTCTTCCAAGCTTTCCCCTTCCTCACTGCTAACCTTCAACTCAACACATTTAACCTTTGGCTCCTCGTGGTGGTTTGAGCTACGCTGGGCTTGTTCAGCGGTGGACTCTCCTTCCTCATTGCTAACCTGCAGCTCAATACATTGGATCTCCTGCTCCACATATGGGTTCTCAATGTAGTATTCTTGCTCTTTCTTCAAGCTTTCTTCCTCCTCCACATAGCCTGCTTGTATGTCCCCATCCTTCTCTTTAGCCTCCACAGAACAGGCTGGCTTGTCCAAATAGCCATCATGCAATACTAAACTGTAAGCTTGCTCTATCTCTGAGGATGTCTCTTTTTCATCATGGTCAACCTGTTTGTGTGTACATTTAGCCTCCTCTTCTTCCCAGTTGTCCTGCTCAACTTCAGAACCTTCCTTATTTGCTGCCTGTCTGTTTCTGTGGCAAATATAATCCTCTTTAAAGCTGTGTTCTTCTGAGGAGAAGTACTGCTCTTGCCTACTGCTTGGGCTCTCTGAGATTGGTGATATTGTATTTTCAGCCACCTCTTTGGGATGGTGAATATTTGTAAATGTTTTAATGATGGATTTAACATCAACATTAGCCTCTTTATTAAGCACATTATCATTGGCAGCCTCTTCCTTAGGGACTGCAGTTGAATTGTCATTTACCCTTCCCTCTGGGGATGACTCCACTTTTTCATTAGCTTTTTGAGACATTTGTATTTCATTCCCATCCATGCTCATGCTCACCCCTGTTGAAAGGGCTTCCAATGCTTCCTTGACCGTTTCAGGCACATCAAGCTCATTTATTAGCTCATCGATATCCAGTGTTTTTTCTTTAATGTTGTAGTCCTCCACTGGGCCTGTCTCAAACAAGAGATCATGCTCTGAACTGTTCAGCGCTGAGCTGCGACTTCTGACTTTGTCATTGAGTTCCTGGAAGCCCTTCCAACTTTGCAGCAGTTGTGCCGAAGTAGACTTTTGCAAATCTGACAGGCTAGCTTTCAACTCCTCTGCATTCTCTATGTTGGCAATTTCTCTCAGAGACTCTATCATTTTCAAAGCCTCAGCACAGCTTACACTGTTTGCATTCAATTCCGGTATGTTCCAGTTAGTGAAGCTTTCCTTTAAGGTAATAACAGATAAGAATGCCAGGAGAGCTTTGGAGGATGACCCAAATGTAGAGGCCACATGGGAGGAGAAATCAGGTAAGCTGTTTGACTTTTCAAGACAAGATGGACGATTGTTGTGTGTGATTTGTCTAATTGACCGAATTGAGAAACAGAGCTTCTCTAGCACAGGTTTCATGTCTGGCTGGGGAGGCAGTTTTTCTCTGTATGATGGTATCTGTGCTTTTGTTAGAGGCTCCTCTGCTGTTACTTTTGTACTGTCTCCCTGATCTGAATTGCTCAGGTTATCATCACCATTTGTCTCTTCATGATTCACCAAAGCGGGACTGGGAGGTATTGGTGTCTTCTTCATGGAGGAATTGAGGTATACTGGCGTTGACTTAGGCGATAATGGCGTTTGGCGGCTTTTCCTTGGTAAAGGTGTCCTTTTCAAGGTGGGACTTACTGGGGATGGTTCGATTTCCAGAGAGTGATTTCTAGATACTGGCTTTTTTTTTGCCTTGAGTCTCGTAGGTGGTGACACTATTTCCAAAGTCTGAGAATATGGTGACAGTCTATTTTTCAATGTGCGATTACTAGGTACTGGTATCTTTTCTGAAGAGAGATTACTGGGAGCTGACTTATTTCTCATCATAAGAGTGGGTACATTTGTTCTTTCAGGTGAAAAATTGTTGTGCAATTGTGTTTTCAAAGAGATATGTCTTGGTAGTGGTGTCCTTCCTTGTTGAGGACTGCTAGATAATTGGGTCTTTTCTGAAGTGGAGTCACTGGGTAATGAAGACTTATTTGGTGGCGATGTCTCTTCCAATAGGTGGCTGTTAGGTAGTTGTGTTTTGTCTACTGTGATTTGAACAGGATTTGATAACTGGGCCTTCTCCAAAGTAGGATTACTGGACAATGAAGACTTCTCCACTGACAATCTTCTGAGTGATAGTTGCTTTTCTAGGGAGACATTACTGATCAATCGTGTCTTCTTCGTTGGGAGTTTAGGTGATGATGTTTCTTTCAGAGTGGAGTGGTTGAACAATGTTGTTTTTTCCAATACATGGCCAGTGGGTGATAGAGCCTCCTCTGATGAGGGGGAGATTGATAAGGCTCTTTCATCTGATGTGAGATTAGTAGGTGATGTCGAGATGAAACACGAGGGACTACTAGCTAATGAAGCCTCATTTAAGACATTGTTGGATGTTAAGGTTTTAGCAGGCTGTGATGTCTTGTCAGATGAGAGACCATTGAAGATTGGTGCCTTATCCACCAACACTTTTTCCACAGTAGGATCACTGGATATTGAAGACTTCTCAGCTGAGGCTTTCCTGAATGATAGTTGCTTTTCCAGGGAGAGATTACTGAGCCATCGTGTCTTTTTTGTTGCGAGTTTAGGTGATGGTGGTTCTTTCAGAGTGGAGTGGTTGAACAATGTCTTTTCAAATACATGGCCAGTCGGTGACAGAGCCTTGTCTGATGAAGGACTGCTTGATACGGGTTGTTCTTCATCACCTAAACCACTAGGCGATGAACACATTAAATATGAGGGACTGCTAGCTACTGAAGACACATCTAAGACTTTGTTGGACAATGGCGTCTTCTCTGTTTGTGTTTTAGCAGGCAGTGGTGTCTTCTCAGGCGAGAGACTGTTTGAGACTGGGATCTTCTCTTTTAAGGAGCTATTTGGTACTGATGTATTTTCCAATGACAGATCATTTGGGATTGGTAGCTTCTCTACTGAGATCTTTATGGACATTGATGTTTGTTCCAACGAAGGACTGTCAGAGGGTGATGGCTTTTCTACCGAGATTATTGCAGGAGGAAAGACAGAGAAACCGTTGGAGAGAGGTGGATTTTCAGCTGAGGGATTAGTGGGCAACCTTTCCTGTATAGTATCAATGTGTAATGGGGTCTTTTGCAATGATGGGTCAGAAGGACATGGTAATGTTGTGTTTTCCATAGTCAGGTTTGTCTGTGTTGCTATATTTTCAAATGTTCTATGTGGAAATGCTGCTGTTACCAAAGATGGACTACTTGGTATTTGTGTTTTTTCTTTCAAAAAACAAGACTCATCTACTTCAATATCCATTTCACAATTGATTTGTGACACATCTGGAACAATGTCCCCCTCAGTTTCTACCTGAGACATTGTTGGTGTCTCCACATTTTGAGTTTCCTCCACTGGGTCTGGGTACACAGTTGGGAGAGCTTTCTCTAACCAGTTCTCAACATATTCATTGATATTAGAAGAGGACGAAAGGAGTGCAGGCAGTGACATATCATGACTCTGTTTCTCAATCCTTCTCTCCTCGTGCATGGACCTCTGTCTTTTCAGTGTTCCCTTTACCTGGGCCTCCGTAGGAAATGAAACGTGCAATAATTTCTTCTTTACTGAAACTGAAGTTTCATTTCTATTTTCACTAACATTTAGTTCTTTCACTGACGATTCCTTTGGGTTTTCAATATTTAATTTGATTTCCTTTCCTTTTAGTTTATTTTTCATTAGACTTCTGGCAGGTTTTGGTCCATACATTTTCCTTATTGATGCATTGCGGCTAAACCCCCCAGTTTTCACTCTTTTATTGTTTTCAGGGCCATTTGCATTACTCTCTTTACGTCTTTTGTCTGGTGTTGTACTCTTACGAACCTGGTACTTTCTCAAATTGTGCTTTGAGAAACTTTTCTTGACTTTCTTTACACCTTTAGTGGTAGAATTTTCTTTGCTTGCTTCAGAGACCAACTTTGGGGTCTCATTGTCTTTGGTCGGCTTGGAGAGACTGGTTTCATGGACATTTAGTACCCTGTTTTTTAGGACAGATCCTCCAGCCTTAAATGTGGGTATGGTGAAGTCAGATGACAGAGACTGGTCAGCCCTCCGCTCGCTGAGTGACTCTGAGGCTGTAGAGAGTCTTTCCAGCTCCATCTCTAAGTCATTACTGGAGGAGAAGCGGGCTGTTTCCGAGGTGGCTGGTCTCCCATACATCAGATCATACATGGACACACCCTGGACACTGTACTGGCTGTTAGCAAGGAAATTGTCCTGACAGGTCTGCTGCTCGTATATGTGCATTACACTTTCTCTGACTTCCTCCTCGCCATTTTGGATCTGTAAGATCTCAGCCGCCCCTGATTTAAAAGTGGATTGAGTCTTATTGTAATTGTTGATATCCATAGAGCCAACTCTCCTTGGTTTAGGGACTGGCCTGCTGCTGCATTGTCTGACCATGCAGTACTCCTCTTTGACCTCTCCATTCTTAGTTGTCTCTCTGTAGGAGTATGATCCCACAATGTTCTCCTGAATCTCATCTCCTGGTGGTGTGTTGATGTTCTCCAATGAGGCCTGCTTCTGTCTGGATCTCCTGGGTCCTGGGGTAGGAGCCCTCCTGAGAGAGACCTCACCGACATGTATTTTAGAATTATCCTCATCATCTCCTTCCACACTGGTAAGTCGACTGGCCTCTGGAGACATATCATCCTCATCATCATGATCATCCTTTTTAGCATTGTACCCATTGATGGTGCCCATGGCGTTGGGTTGTGTTGGTGGTAGGGCATTGGACTCAGGAGATCTGATCTCCAGCTCAGACTCAGCCACACTGAGCTGGCTGGCCACACTGGACCTGGTCAGGGTGGTGGTCCAGTGGAGGGTCTCCTCCTCCTTGATGGTCAGTCGTACCTTCATCTCCACCGTCATGCTGCCATCCTGGTTCACCCGAAAGGACTTCTCAATGTCATCATCACCGGGCATACAGTTGTCTGCCCCTTCATGTCCGTTGTAGGTGTCGGCGTCCGTTTCGGCAACTGACTCCAGAAAATGGCCAGCCTCCAGCACCACAGATCCCGTGTTGTTACTGGGGAGGTCACACTGACTTCCTGCAATGGAGTGGTGTATCTGATTCATAAAGTATCTTTCTGACGATGAGGAGAAAAGACGTGATTTGCTGCTGGATACAGACTTCTTTTTCCCTTTGGAGTGGATCAAAGGAGAGAATGTGAAAAATGATGGATGGACATTTTTTGGAGGCAAGCACGTTTCAGCAGGTCATCAAATCCCCCAGAAGCAAGAAGAAAAGAGAACAAAAACATTAGTTAGAAAACCAGATCCACTGTCCACAGTGTTCTTACTGCATAATGACTGGCCGCATATGAAGAGAGTAGGTCTATGTAGGTCATCCATGGTATTATGGATGAAACTAACGTCTCAGCACTTTCCCACTGCTTATCCCGTAAAGGTACGTAGACAGGGAGGGGATAGATTACTGCTAGACAGACAGTAGCACTGTAGATGTGACATACATTCATGTCTAACAGTGCATTTTCATATTCTCAAAGTAATGCGAAACATGTCAGTTAAAAGGGATATGCTGTCAAAATTCTATTTAAAACATCAAGGCAAAAACATACAAAATGTTGAGTGAACATAGCTAATTAGACTTACGGGGTGCCGGTTGTTTTAGTCTTTTAGATGACATTCGTCTGGCAGGAAGCCATGTTGGAGCAGAAGATCTCTGTGTCTTGTAGTTTCCAGACTTAAAGGCCTCCCGACCGGCAGCTACTACAATCCCAGAGCATAGAATCAGAGCAGGGAGCCCATCCACCTGCAGACAGACAAATTAAATATTTTTATTGTACTCTAATAATAGTGGAATTACATTTTGATGGGAAAAAACTGCATCTATTAATTATTAAAATAGCCCACTTTTAAAATCCTGCCTTTAAGCTAATACTGTATTTATCCAAATTATTTTCACCAAATATGTATAAAAATCATGTAGGTACCTAAATCATGTGCAATTTTCTAAAAAAAATAGAAGTAGAAGAGTTGAAATTATCAATTGAATTGTTTGTAATTGATAAATTGATAATTCAATAAATATTGGACACCAAGGCTAAATCAATCTCACGACACATCAAAAAAAGGTGAACTTTCTGAGGTCCCTACTCCCTAGAAACAGTATCCCAGAATGCCTTCTTAGTTAATATGATTAACAATTAAGGAGCTTAGGACTTTCTCTGGCTGTTATGTGTCAGTTAGGCAACATGCTGCCAATCAGTTAAGGCTGGGTCACCTCCAGTCATGACGTGAGGGCATCACAGGATAATACCAATGTTGAGTGAGGTAAGACTTGAGAGCCTGAACCTCTAAAGGAGAGGCACACGTGTTTGGTTACAGTATCAGCTGTGGTGTCCTGCTCTAACTGGAGCTTGAGATGACGTTACAGTAGACGTTACAGTATCAGCTGTGGTGTCCCGCTCTAACTGGAGCTTGAGATGACGTTACAGTAGACGTTACAGTATCAGCTGTGGTGTCCCGCTCTAACTGGAGCTTGAGATGACGTTACAGTAGACGTTACAGTATCAGCTGTGGTGTCCCGCTCTAACTGGAGCTTGAGATGACGTTACAGTAGACGTTACAGTATCAGCTGTGGTGTCCTGCTCTAACTGGAGCTTGAGATGACGTTACAGTAGACGTTACAGTATCCAGCTGTGGTGTCCTGCTCTAACTGGAGCTTGAGATGACGTTACAGTAGACGTTACAGTATCAGCTGTGGTGTCCTGCTCTAACTGGAGCTTGAGATGACGTTACAGTAGACGTTACAGTATCCAGCTGTGGTGTCCTGCTCTAACTGGAGCTTGAGATGACGTTACAGTAGACGTTACAGTATCAGCTGTGGTGTCCTGCTCTAACTGGAGCTTGAGATGACGTTACAGTAGACGTTACAGTATCAGCTGTGGTGTCCTGCTCTAACTGGAGCTTGAGATGACGTTACAGTAGACGTTACAGTATCCAGCTGTGGTGTCCTGCTCTAACTGGAGCTTGAGATGACGTTACAGTAGACGTTACAGTATCAGCTGTGGTGTCCTGCTCTAACTGGAGCTTGAGATGACGTTACAGTAGGTGTTACAGTATCAGCTGTGGTGTCCTGCTCTAACTGGAGCTTGAGAGGACGTTACAGTAGACGTTACAGTATCAGCAGTGGTGTCCTGCTCTAACTGGAGCTTGAGAGGACGTTACAGTAGACGTTACAGTATCAGCTGTGGTGTCCTGCTCTAACTGGAGCTTGAGATGACATTACAGTAGGCGTTACAGTATCAGCTGTGGTGTCCTGCTCTAACTGGAGCTTGAGATGACGTTACAGTAGACGTTACAGTATCAGCTGTGGTGTCCTGCTCTAACTGGAGCTTGAGAGGACGTTACAGTAGACGTTACAGTATCAGCTGTGGTGTCCTGCTCTAACTGGAGCTTGAGATGATGTTACAGTAGACGTTACAGTATCAGCTGTGGTGTCCTGCTCTAACTGGAGCTTGAGATGACGTTACAGTAGACGTTACAGTATCAGCTGTGGTGTCCTGCTCTAACTGGAGCTTGAGATGACGTTACAGTAGGCGTTACAGTATCAGCTGTGGTGTCCTGCTCTAACTGGAGCTTGAGATGACGTTACAGTAGGCGTTACAGTATCCAGCTGTGGTGTCCTGCACTAACTGGAGCTTGAGATGACGTTACAGTAGACGTTACAGTATCCAGCTGTGGTGTCCTGCTCTAACTGGAGCTTGAGATGACGTTACAGTAGACGTTACAGTATCCAGCTGTGGTGTCCTGCACTAACTGGAGCTTGAGATGACGTTACAATAGGCGTTACAGTATCCAGCTGTGGTGTCCTGCTCTAACTGGAGCTTGAGATGACGTTACAGTAGACGTTACAGTATCAGCTGTGGTGTCCTGCTCTAACTGGAGCTTGAGATGACGTTACAGTAGGCGTTACAGTATCAGCTGTGGTGTCCTGCTCTAACTGGAGCTTGAGATGACGTTACAGTAGGCGTTACAGTATCCAGCTGTGGTGTCCTGCACTAACTGGAGCTTGAGATGACGTTACAGTAGACGTTACAGTATCCAGCTGTGGTGTCCTGCTCTAACTGGAGCTTGAGATGACGTTACAGTAGACGTTACAGTATCCAGCTGTGGTGTCCTGCACTAACTGGAGCTTGAGATGACGTTACAGTAGGCGTTACAGTATCCAGCTGTGGTGTCCTGCTCTAACTGGAGCTTGAGATGACGTTACAGTAGACGTTACAGTATCCAGCTGTGGTGTTCCGCTCTAACTGGAGCTTGAGATGACGTTACAGTAGACGTTACAGTATCAGCTGTGGTGTCCCGCTCTAACTGGAGCTTGAGATGACGTTACAGTAGGCGTTACAGTATCAGCTGTGGTGTCCTGCTCTAACTGGAGCTTGAGATGACGTTACAGTAGGCGTTACAGTATCAGCTGTGGTGTCCTGCTCTAACTGGAGCTTGAGATGACGTTACAGTAGACGTTACAGTATCCAGCTGTGGTGTCCTGTTCTAACTGGAGCTTGAGATAACGTTACAGTAGACGTTACAGTATCCAGCTGTGGTGTCCTGCACTAACTGGAGCTTGAGATGACGTTACAGTAGACGTTACAGTATCCAGCTGTGGTGTCCCGCTCTAACTGGAGCTTGAGATGACGTTACAGTAGGCGTTACAGTATCCAGCTGTGGTGTCCTGCTCTAACTGGAGCTTGAGATGACGTTACAGTAGACGTTACAGTATCCAGCTGTGGTGTCCCGCTCTAACTGGAGCTTGAGATGACGTTACAGTAGACGTTACAGTATCAGCTGTGGTGTCCCGCTCTAACTGGAGCTTGAGATGACGTTACAGTAGGCGTTACAGTATCAGCTGTGGTGTCCTGCTCTAACTGGAGCTTGAGATGACGTTACAGTAGACGTTACAGTATCAGCTGTAGTGTCCTGCTCTAACTGGAGCTTGAGATGACGTTACAGTAGACGTTACAGTATCAGCTGTGGTGTCCTGCTCTAACTGGAGCTTGAGATGACGTTACAGTAGGCGTTACAGTATCAGCTGTGGTGTCCTGCACTAACTAGAGCTTGAGATGACGTTACAGTAGACGTTACAGTATCAGCTGTGGTGTCCTGCACTAACTAGAGCTTGAGATGACGTTACAGTAGACGTTACAGTATCAGCTGTGGTGTCCTGCTCTAACTGGAGCTTGAGATGACGTTACAGTAGGCATAACAGTATCCAGCTGTGGTGTCCTGCACTAACTGGAGCTTGAGATGACGTTACAGTAGACGTTACAGTATCAGCTGTGGTGTCCTGCACTAACTAGAGCTTGAGATGACGTTACAGTAGGCGTTACAGTATCAGCTGTGGTGTCCTGCTCTAACTGGAGCTTGAGATGACGTTACAGTAGACGTTACAGTATCAGCTGTGGTGTCCTGCTCTAACTGGAGCTTGAGATGACGTTACAGTAGACGTTACAGTATCAGCTGTGGTGTCCTGCACTAACTGGAGCTTGAGATGACGTTACAGTAGGCGTTACAGTATCAGCTGTGGTGTCCTGCTCTAACTGGAGCTTGAGATGACGTTACAGTCGGCGTTACAGTATCAGCTGTGGTGTCCTGCTCTAACTGGAGCTTGAGATGACGTTACAGTAGACGTTACAGTATCCAGCTGTGGTGTCCTGCACTAACTGGAGCTTGAGATGACGTTACAGTAGACGTTACAGTATCAGCTGTGGTGTCCTGCACTAACTGGAGCTTGAGATGACGTTACAGTAGGCGTTACAGTATCAGCTGTGGTGTCCTGCACTAACTGGAGCTTGAGATGACGTTACAGTCGGCGTTACAGTATCAGCTGTGGTGTCCTGCTCTAACTGGAGCTTGAGATGACGTTACAGTATACGTTACAGTATCCAGCTGTGGTGTCCTGCACTAACTGGAGCTTGAGATGACGTTACAGTAGACGTTACAGTATCAGCTGTGGTGTCCTGCACTAACTGGAGCTTGAGATGACGTTACAGTAGGCGTTACAGTATCAGCTGTGGTGTCCTGCTCTAACTGGAGCTTGAGATGACGTTACAGTAGACGTTACAGTATCAGCTGTGGTGTCCTGCACTAACTAGAGCTTGAGATGACGTTACAGTAGGCGTTACAGTATCAGCTGTGGTGTCCTGCTCTAACTGGAGCTTGAGATGACGTTACAGTAGACGTTACAGTATCAGCTGTGGTGTCCTGCTCTAACTGGAGCTTGAGATGACGTTACAGTAGGCGTTACAGTATCAGCTGTGGTGTCCTGCTCTAACTGGAGCTTGAGGTTGAACATATGAAAGAAGTGTTACTAAACAATAACAAGCAAATCTGAATGATTATTATTATTATCAGTAACTGTAGTGTCCATAGGCATGGAGAGAGCACTTACCCTTCTTCCATCCGGTGTGTGTAGTTTGACCACAGGAAAGTGCATCAACTCGGACACGTAATCCAGCAGCGCCTCAAAGGTGGGAGTGGTCCTCTTCTGTAGCATCATATTGTGTTTGACACTTGGGTCCCCATTCCGAAACACCATTAGCCTCTTAGGTGTGCGCACAGTCACAGGTGTTCTTTTGCGCATGGGCCTGCCGTGGTTCTGTTTGGCCAGTTGCAAGGCCCGATGGCGGGCGCTCATGGGCCTGGCATGGTACCAGGGCGGAAGCTTCTTACTGGCTGCTGCCATGTTGATGGGTTTGACCTTCCGCTGGTCTGAGCAGATGTAGGCCTTCCCATCCTCCAGTTCATCTAGTGTGTGCACCGCATGGACACCCCGCGGGGTGGTGATGTTCCTCACTCCGAACGGCAGCGGGACCTTCTTGGAGAGGCTGTCCAGGAGGGCATCGAAGGTCTTAAAGGTGCGGCTGTTGATGGCCATGCGCAGGCCACTGAACTGAGGGTCACCGCTCTTGTAGAAGCAGACGTGCTTGGAGGCGATGGGGTCTGTGATATAGGGGTGACGTGACGTGGTCACTGTGTGCCCACTCCCCGAGGACTGGTCCTGGTGGGGCCTTCTTGGCCCCACCTCACTCATTTTGGCTGGTTAATAGGCTATGGAAAGAAAGAGGAGATGAATGACAGTTGGTCATTTAATTAGAAGAAATCATGATAAACAGTAGATTGATTATTATCAAATCCCATTTTATTTGTCACGCGCCGAATACAACAGGTGTAGGTAGACCTTACAGTGAAATGCTTACTTACAAGCCCTTAACCAACAATGCCGTTTTAAGAAAATACCTAAAAAAAACTAAGAAATAAAAGTAACAAATAATTAAAGAGCAGCAGTAAAATAACAATAGCGAGGTTATATACAGGGGTACCGGTACAGAGTCAATGTCACGAACGTCGTAAGAAGCGGACCAAAGCGCAGCGTGGTTTGAATACATTCTTCTATATTTAATGAAGAACACTTAAACAAAAAACAACAAAACGAATAAGACGAACGTGACCGCTATATAAACACTGTGCTAACATGCAACACAACATAGACAATCACCCACAACCCACAATGACAAAACAGGCTACCTAAATATGGTTCCCAATCAGAGACAACGACTAACACCTGCCTCTGATTGAGAACCATATCAGGCCAAACAAAGAAACAGACAAACTAGACATACAACATAGAATGCCCACTCAGATCACACCCTGACCAAACAAAACATATAAACATACAAAGCAAACTATGGTCAGGGCGTGACAGTCAATGTGCGTGGTCATCGGTTAGTCAAGGTAATTAAGGTAATATGTACATGTAGGTAGAGTTATTAAAGGGACTATGTATAGATAATAAACAGAGAGTAGCAGCAGTGTAAAAAAGAGAGGGGGGGGCAATGCAAATAGTCTGGGTAGCCATTTGATTAGATGTTCAGGAGTCTTGTGGCTTGGGGTAGAAGCTGTTAAGAAGCCTTTTGGACCTAGACTTGGCGCTCCGGTACCGCTTGCCGTGCGGTAGCAGAGAGAACAGTCTATGACTAGTGTGGCTGGAGACTTTGACAATTTTTAGGGTCTTCCTCTGACACCGCCTGGTATAGAGGTCCTGGATGGCAGGAAGCTTGGCCCGAGTGATGTACTGGGCCATACGCACTACCCTCTTTAGTGCCTTGCGGTCGGAGGCCGAGCAGTTGCCATACCGGCCAGTGATGCAATCAGTCAGGATGCTATTGATGGTGCAGCTGTAGAACCTTTTGAGGATCTGAGGATCATGCCAAATCTTTTCAGTCTCCTGAGGGGGAATAGGCTTTGTCGTGCCCTCTTCACGACTGTCTTAGTGCGTTTGGACCATGATAGTTCATTGGTGATGTGGACACCAATGAACTTGAAGCTCTCAACCTTCTCCACTGCAGTCCCGTCGATGAGAATGGGGGCGTGCTCGGTCCTCCTTTTCCTGTAGTCCACAATCATCTCCTTTGTCTTGATCACGTTGAGGGAGAGGTTGTTGTCCTGGCACCACACGGCCAGGTCTCTGACCTCCTCCCTATAGGCTTTCTCATCCTTGTTGGTGATCAGGCCTACCACTGTTGTGTCATCTGCAAACTTAATGATGGTGTTGGAGTCGTGCCTGGCCAGCAGTCATGAGTGAACAGGGAGTACAGGTACAGGAGGGGACTGAGCACGCACCCCTGAGGGGCCCCCGTGTTGAGGATCAGCATGGCGGATGTGTTGTTACCTACCCTTACCACCTGGGGGTGGCCCGTCAGGAAGTCCAGGATCCAGTTGCAGAGGGAGGTGTTTAGTCCCAGGGTCCTTAGCTTAGTGATGAGCTTTGAAGGCACTATGGTGTTGAACGCTGAGCTGTAGTCAATGAATAGCATTCTCACATAGGTGTTCCTTTTGTTCAGGTGGGAAATGGTAGTGTTGAGTGCAATAGAGATTGCATCATCTGTGGATCTGTTGGGGCAGTATGCAAATTGGAGTGGGTCTAGGGTTTCTGGCATAATGGTGTTGATGTGAGCCATGACCAGCCTTTCAACGCACTTCATGGCTACAGATGTGAGTGCTACAGGTCGGTAGATGTTTAGGAAGGTTACCTTAGTGTTCTTGGGCACAAGGACTATGGTGGTCTGCTTGAAACATATTGGTATTACAAACTCAGTCAGGGACAGGTTGAAAATGTCAGTGAAGACACTTGCCAGTTGGTCAGCGCATGTTCGGAGTACACGTCCTGGTAATCGGCCTGGCCCTGCGGCCTTTTGAATGTTGACCTGTTTAAAGGACTTACTCACATTGGCTAAGGAGAGCGTGATCACACAGTCATCTAGAACAGCTGATGCTCTCATGCATGCTTCAGTGTTACTTGCCTCGAAGCGATCATAGAAGTAATTTAGCTCGTCTGGTAGGCTCGTGTCACTGGGCAGCTCGCGGCTGTGCTTCCTTTTGTAGTCTGTAATAGTTTGCAAGCCCTGCCACATCCGACGAGCATTGGAGCTGGTGCAGTACGATTCAATCTTAGTCTTCTATTGGCTCTTTGCCTGTTTGATGGTTTGTCGAAGTGCATATCGAGATTTCTTATAAGCTTTCGGGTTAGAGTCCTGCTCCCTGAAAGCGGCAGCTCTACTCTTTAGCTCAGTGCGGATGTTGCCTGTAATCCATGGATTCTAGTTGGGGTATGTACATACGGTCACTGTCGGGACGACGTCATCGATGCACTTATTGATGAAGCCAGTGACTGATGTGGTGTATTCCTCAATGCCATCGGAAGAATCCCAGAACATATTCCAGTCTGTGCTAGCAAAACAGTCCTGTAGCTTAGCATCTGCTTCATCTGACCACTTTCTTATTGACCGAGTCACTGGTGCTTCCTGCTTTAGTTTTTGCTCTCATATTAATCTTGTCCATCTATGACAAAAAAGTTTTTTTTGTTTAAAATCTATTGGCTATAAATCGATTTCTGAATGTGCTATAGCAACAAAAACCACTCTCTCCTGCTGTGTTATGATGTAAGGATTCCAGGCATATGCGTTGTTAGTGGCTTGGACGTAGGGTTCAGCCAGGAGTTGATGGACAGTCGGAAGATCGAATGAAATGGTAGGAGGGACATCCCAGCTTCAAGTGGTGTCAGATTTCACATCCTGCTTCACACAGGCAGAAGAGACATACAGTGGGGAGAACAAGTATTTGATACACTGACAATTTTGCAGGTTTTCCTACTTACAAAGCATGTAGAGGTCTGTAATTTTTATCATAGGTACACTTCAACTGTGAGAGAAGGAATCTAAAACAAAAATCCAGAAAATCACATTGTATGATTTTTAATTAATTAATTAGCATTTTATTGCATGACATAAGTATTTGATACATCAGAAAAGCAGAACTGAATATTTGGTACAGAAACCTTAGTTTGCAATTACAGAGATCATACGTTTCCTGTAGTTCTTGACCAGGTTTGCACACACTGCAGCAGGGATTTTGGCCCACTCCTCCATACAGACCTTCTCCAGATCCTTCAGGTTTCGGGGCTGTCGCTGGGCAATACGGACTTTCGGCTCCCTCCAAAGATTTTCTATTGGGTTCAGGTCTGGAGACTGGCTAGGCCACTCCAGGACCTTGAGATGCTTCTTACGGAGCCACTCCTTAGTTGCCCTGGCTGTGTGTTTCGGGTCGTTGTCATGCTGGAAGACCCAGCCACGACCCATCTTCAATGCTCTTACTGAGGGAAGGAGGTTGTTGGTCAAGATCTCGCGATACATGGCCCCATCCATCCTCCCTTCAATACGGTGCAGTCGTCCTGTCCCCTTTGCAGAAAAGCATCCCCAAAGAATGATGTTTCCACCTCCATGCTTCACGGTTGGGATGGTGTTCTTGGGGTTGTACTCCTCCTTCTATTCCTCCAAACACGGCGAGTGGAGTTTAGAGCAAAAAGCTCTATTTTTGTCTCATCAGACCACATGACCTTCTCCCATTCCTCCTCTGGATCATCCAGATGGTCATTGGCAAACTTCAGACGGGCCTGGACATGCGCTGGCTTGAGCAGGGGGACCTTGCGTGCGCTGCAGGATTTTAATCCATGACGGCGTAGTGTGTTACTAATGGTTTTCTTTGAGACTGTGGTCCCAGCTCTCTTCAGGTCATTGACCAGGTCCTGCCGTGTAGTTCTGGGCTGATCCCTCACATTCCTCATGATCATTGATGCCCCACGAGGTGAGATCTTGCATGGAGCCCCAGACCGAGGGTGATTGACCGTCATCTTGAACTTCTTCCATTTTCTAATAATTGTGCCAACAGTTGTTGCCTTCTCACCAAGCTGCTTGGCTATTGTCCTGTAGCCCATCCCAGCCTTGTACAGGTCTACAATTTATCCCTGATGTCCTTACACAGCTCTCTGGTCTTGGCCATTGTGGAGAGGTTGGAGTCTGTTTGATTGAGTGTGTGGACAGGTGTATTTTATACAGGTAACGAGTTCAAACAGGTGCAGTTAATACAGGTAATGAGTGGAGAACAGGAGGGCTTCTTAAAGAAAAACTAACAGGTCTGTGAGAGCCGGAATTCTTACTGGTTGGTAGGTGATCAAATACTTATGTCATGCAATAAAATGCAAATTAATTACTTAAAAATCATACAATGTGATTTTCTGGATTTTTGTTTTAGATTCCGTCTCTCACAGTTGAAGTGTACCTATGATAAAAATGACAGACCTCTACATGCTTTGTAAGTAGGAAAACCTGCAAAATCGGCAGTGTATCAAATACTTGTTCTCCCCACTGTACTGCTGTGTCCGTGGGAATCAGGGCTACCGCTCAATGCAAGCCATTTCGATTTATAATAAAAGCTGTTGGTTGGAACCAGAACAGGTCCCCAAAACAGAGGACCTGTTCAAAGTGCTGTGCAAATATTTTCAAAATTAGTAATAGATCATACAAGTTTGAGGTAATGCAACAATTATCTTTCCGTATGTACTTGAATGAGTATGGTATTTAAAGTATTTTTAAAAGTAAATATTTTTTGTCTATTATATAGGATCTTTACCAAAGAAGAAGTGAACACACGATGATTATGATTACAGACTTAACACAAGAGACAGGCCCCATTAGCAATGCTCATTACGCATAAAGGACATCAACAAAATCACATTTTCCTCGTTAGGCCTAATTGTTTACTGGTCCAATTAAACTGGTAACAGATTGAGTGACGTCTTGAGGGCATATGTTGTTTACTTCAAGGGACATGGTGTTATCAGGCTTAACAGACTACTGAGCAGTGGAACCTTGCATGACTGACATTGTCAATTGCCAAATTACCCATGTATAGGCTACTGCTGACTACAACAAACTACACCAATGAAACAACATTGTAATTCATTATATAGGATTCTTTGCTATTTCAGGCTATTGGATCATATTAAAGTAGTTGAAAATAGTTTAGTCTCTTTGATCCAATTTCTGATCAGGAATTTGTACAAATAAACATTTGTGCCAATAGTGGAACTATTTATCACATAAGCCCTTTCATTTCTATCACAAAATATTATTGTAAAGTAACATTGCCGACACTGTTATATGGTAGAAATATACACCGTTATCTATGTATTACCTACAAGGTTATCTATGTGTTACCTACAAAGTAGCTAGGCTAAAGGTAGATTAATTTGAACAGAGGTATGTGCGACAGCTCAACTCCTCTCATCGACAATAAAACGAAAACAAAAGTAAAATGAACATTTCATGAACATAAAAGATTGAGTAAACTCACCTAATATCCCATGATAAAAATGTCAGTTGGTGTATCCACAAAAGTATCGACAAAAGGTTGTCCCGTGCTCTGCCATATGGCTACTGTTGGCCAGCTCTGTGCTGGGAGCTAAGGGTTATTTAGAGAGGCAACATCTTGGTTCATTTGCTTAATCTTTGCTCAAAGATAATCTCCCCTAGAACAGTGTTGTGTGTGAAGAGAGCGACTGTGTGTGATAGGCCTATACACTGCCCAGATCAAAGAATATAATTAATTCAGCTGTCATTCATTGTTTCCAGGAAGTAATTTGAGAGATTCCGACCTGAGGAGATAACGTACTGTACTTTTTGATTTTTAAAATGTATTTTAGGGGCTAGATCAGCTTTAATATTGCAGATAGATTGTAGCTCCCATCAATGTAATTGTCTGCGTCATCTCCAATCACCCATATATTTTTGGGTAAGTACTGTATATACAGTACATTGATACATACATATACATAGATACATACATATAAACACACATACACACACACACATATACAGTGGGGAGAACAAGTATTTGATACACTGACGATTTTGCAGGTTTTCCTACTTACAAAGCATGTAGAGGTCTGTAATTTTTTATCATAGGTACACTTCAACTGTGAGAGACGGAATCTAAAGCAATCCCCTAGCCGGTCTCACCTAGCCAGACTGGCCTAGCCAGTCTCCAGACCTGAACCCAATAGAAAGTCTATGGAGGGAGCTGAAAGTCCGTATTGCCCAGCGACAGCCCCGAAACCTGAAGGATCTGGAGAAGGTCTGTATGGAGGAGTGGGCCAAAATCCCTGCTGCAGTGTGTGCAAACCTGGTCAAGAACTACAGGAAACGTATGATCTCTGTAATTGCAAACAAAGGTTTCTGTACCAAATATTAAGTTCTGCTTTTCTGATGTATCAAATACTTATGTCATGCAATAAAATGCAAATTAATTACTTAAAAATCATACAATGTGATTAATTTTTTTATTTTTTTTATTCCGTCTCTCACAGTTGAAGTGTACCTATGATAAAATTACAGACCTCTACATGCTTTGTAAGTAGGAAAACCTGCAAAATCGGCAGTGTATCAAATACTTGTTCTCCCCACTGTATATATAAGGGTATATAACAAAGGCTATATAACAAAGTATTGAGATAAACTTTTGTTATTGACCAAATACTTATTTTCCACCATAATTTGCAAATAAATTCATTAAAAATCCTACAATGTGATTTTCTGGATTGTATATATACAGTGGGGCAAAAAAAGTATTTAGTCAGCCACCAATTGTGCAAGTTCTCCCACTTAAAAAGATGAGAGAGGCCCGTAATTTTCATCATAGGTACACTTCAACTATGACAGACAAAATGAGAAAAAGAAATCCAGAAAATCACATTGTAGGATTTTTTATGAATTTATTTGCAAATTATGGTGGAAAATAAGTATTTGGTCAATAACAAAAGTTTATCTCAATACTTTGTTATATACCCTTTGTTGGCAATGACAGAGGTCAAACATTTTCTGTAAGTCTTCACAAGGTTTTCACACACTGTTGCTGGTATTTTGGCCCATTCCTCCATGCAGATCTCCTCTAGAGCAGTGATGTTTTGGGGCTGTTGCTGGGCAACACGGACTTTCAACTCCCTCCAAAGATTTTCTATGGGATTGAGATCTGGAGACTGGCTAGGCCACTCCAGGACCTTGAACTGCTTCTTACGAAGCCACTCCTTCGTTGCCCGGGCGGTGTGTTTGGGATCATTGTCATGCTGAAAGACCCAGCTACGTTTCATCTTCAATGCCCTTGCTGATGGAAGGAGGTTTTCACTCAAAATCTCACGATACATGCCCCCATTCATTCCCTTCTTTACACGGATCAGTCGTCCTGGTCGCTTTGCAGAAAAACAGCCCCAAAGCATGATGTTTCCACCCCCATGCTTCACAGTAGGTATGGTGTTCTTTGGATGAAACTCAGCATTCTTTGTCCTCCAAACACGACGAGTTGAGTTTTTACCAAAAAGTTATATTTTGGTTTCATCTGACCATATGACATTCTCCCAATCTTCTTCTGGATCATCCAAATGCTCTCTAGCAAACTTCAGACGGGCCTGGACATGTACTGGCTTAAGCAGGGGGACACGTCTGGCACTGCAGGATTTGAGTCCCTGGCGGCGTAGTGTGTTACTGATGGTAGGGTTTGTTACTTTGGTCCCAGCTCTCTGCAGGTCATTCATTAGGTCCCCCCGTGTGGTTCTGGGATTTTTGCTCACCGTTCTTGTGATCATTTTGACCCCACGGGGTGAGATCTTGCGTGGAGCCCCAGATCGAGGGAGATTATCAGTGGTCTTGTATGTCTTCCATTTCCTAATAATTGCTCCCACAGTTGATTTCTTCAAACCAAGCTGCTTACCTATTGCAGATTCAGTCTTCCCAGCCTGGTGCAGGTCTACAATTTTGTTTCTGGTGTCCTTTGACAGGTCTTTGGTCTTGGCCATAGTGGAGTTTGGAGTGTGACTGTTTGAGGTTGTGGACAGGTGTCTTTTATACTGATAACAAGTTCAAACAGGTGCCATTAATACAGGTAACGAGTGGAGGACAGAGGAGCCTCTTAAAGAAGAAGTTACAGGTCTGTGAGAGCCAGAAATCTTGCTTGTTTGTAGGTGACCAAATACTTATTTTCCACCATAATTTGCAAATAAATTCATAAAAAATCCTACAATGTGATTTTCTGGATTTTTTTCTTCTCATTTTGTCTGTCATAGTTGAAGTGTACCTATGATGAAAATTACAGGCCTCTCTCATCTTTTTAAGTGGGGGAACTTGCACAATTGGTGGCTGACTAAATACTTTTTTGCCCCACTGTATATATATATATACAGTTGAAGTCGGAAGTTTACATACACCTTAGCCAAATACATTTAAACTCAGTTTTTAACAATTCCTGACATTTAATCCTAGTAAAAATTCCCTGTCTTAGGTCAGTTAGGATCACCACTTTATTTTAAGACTGTGAAATGTCAGAATAATAGTAGAGAGAATGATTTATTTCAGCTCTTATTTCTTTCATCACATTCCCAGTGGGTCAGAAGTTTACATACACTCAATTAGTATTTGGTAGCATTGCCTTTAAACTGTTTAACTTGGGTCAAACGTTTTGGGTGGCCTTCAACAAGCTTCCCACAATAGGTTGGGTGAATTTTGGCCCATTCCTCCTGACAGAGCTGGTGTAACTGAGTCAGGTTTGTAGGCCTCCTTGCTCGCACACACTTTTTCAGTTCTGCCCACAAATTTTCTATAGGATTGAGGTCAGGGCTTTGATGGCCACTCAAATACCTTGACTTTGTTGTCCTTAAGCCATTTTGCCACAACTTTGGAAGTATGCTTGGGGTCATTGTCCATTTGGAAGACCCATTTGCGACCAAGCTTTAACTTCTTGACTGATGTCTTGAGATATTGCTTCAATATATCCACATAATTTTCCTTCCTCAAGATGCCATCTATTTTGTGAAGTGCACCAGTCCCTCCTGCAGCAAAGCACCCCCACAACATGATGCTGCCACCTCTGTGCTTCACAATTGGGATGGTGTTCTTCGACTTGCAAGCGTCTCCCTTTTTCCTCCAAACATAATGATGGTCATTATGGCAAAACAGTTCTATTTTTGTTTCATCAGACCAGAGGACATTTCTCCAAAAAGTATGATCTTTGTCCCCATGTGCAGTTGCAAACCGTAGTCTGTCTTTTTTATGGCGGTTTTGAAGCAGTGGCTTCTTCCTTGCTGAGCGGCCTTTCAGGTTATGTCGATATAGCACTCGTTTTACTGTGGATATTGATACTTTTGTACCTGTTTCCTCCAGCATCTTCACAAGGTCTTTTGCTGTTGTTCTGGGATTTATTTGCACTTTTCGCACCAAAGTACGTTAATCTCTAGGAGACAGAAGGCGTCTCCTTCCTGAGCGGTATGACGGCTGCGTGGTCCCATGGTGTTTATACTTGCGTATTATTGTTTGTACAGATGAACGTGATACCTTCAGGCGTTTGGAAATTGCTCCCAAGGATGAACCAGACTTGTGGATGTCTACAATTTTGGCTGATTTCTTTTGATTTTCCCATGACGTCAAGCAAAGAGGCACTGAGTTTGAGGTAGGCCTTGAAATATATCCACAGGTACACCTCCAATTGACTCAAATTATGTAAATTAGCCTATCAAAAGCTTCTAAAGCCATGACATCATTTTCAGGAGTTTTCCAAGCTGTTTAAAGGCACAGTCAACTTAGTGTATGTAAACGTCTGACCCACTGGAATTGTGATACAGTGAATTATAAGTTAAATAATCTGTCTGTAAACAATTGTTAACAAGAAATTTGTCGAGTGGTTGAAAAACGAGTTTTAATGACTCTAACCTAAGTGTATGTAAACTTCCGACTTCAACTGTATATATATACAGTGGGGAGAACAAGTATTTGATACACTGCCGATTTTGCAGGTTTTCCTACTTACAAAGCATGTAGAGGTCTGTCATTTTTATCATAGGTACACTTCAACTGTGAGAGACGGAATCTAAAACAAAAATCCAGAAAATCACATTGTATGATTTTTAAGTAATTAATTTGCATTTTATTGCATGACATAAGTATTTGATACATCAGAAAAGCAGAACTGAATATTTGGTACAGAAACCTTAGTTTGCAATTACAGAGATCATACGTTTCCTGTAGTTCTTGACCAGGTTTGCACACACTGCAGCAGGGATTTTGGCCCACTCCTCCATACAGACCTTCTCCAGATCCTTCAGGTTTCGGGGCTGTCGCTGGGCAATACGGACTTTCGGCTCCCTCCAAAGATTTTCTATTGGGTTCAGGTCTGGAGACTGGCTAGGCCACTCCAGGACCTTGAGATGCTTCTTACGGAGCCACTCCTTAGTTGCCCTGGCTGTGTGTTTCGGGTCGTTGTCATGCTGGAAGACCCAGCCACGACCCATCTTCAATGCTCTTACTGAGGGAAGGAGGTTGTTGGTGTAGATCTCGCGATACATGGCCCCATCCATCCTCCCCTCAATACGGTGCAGTCGTCCTGTCCCCTTTGCAGAAAAGCATCCCCAAAGAATGATGTTTCCACCTCCATGCTTCACGGTTGGGATGGTGTTCTTGGGGTTGTACTCATCCTTCTATTCCTCCAAACACGGCGAGTGGAGTTTAGAGCAAAAAGCTCTATTTTTGTCTCATCAGACCACATGACCTTCTCCCATTCCTCCTCTGGATCATCCAGATGGTCATTGGCAAACTTCAGACGGGCCTGGACATGCGCTGGCTTGAGCAGGGGGACCTTGCGTGCGCTGCAGGATTTTAATCCATGACGGCGTAGTGTGTTACTAATGGTTTTCTTTGAGACTGTGGTCCCAGCTCTCTTCAGGTCATTGACCAGGTCCTGCCGTGTAGTTCTGGGCTGATCCCTCACATTCCTCATGATCATTGATGCCCCACGAGGTGAGATCTTGCATGGAGCCCCAGACCGAGGGTGATTGACCGTCATCTTGAACTTCTTCCATTTTCTAATAATTGTGCCAACAGTTGTTGCCTTCTCATCAAGCTGCTTGCCTATTGTCCTGTAGCCCATCCCAGCCTTGTACAGGTCTACAATTTTATCCCTGATGTCCTTACACAGCTCTCTGGTCTTGGCCATTGTGGAGAGGTTGGAGTCTGTTTGATTGAGTGTGTGGACAGGTGTCTTTTATACAGGTAACGAGTTCAAACAGGTGCAGTTAATACAGGTAATGAGTGGAGAACAGGAGGGCTTCTTAAAGAAAAACTAACAGGTCTGTGAGAGCCGGAATTCTTACTGGTTGGTAGGTGATCAAATACTTATGTCATGCAATAAAATGCAAATTAATTACTTAAAAATCATACAATGTGATTTTCTGGACTTTTGTTTTAGATTCCGTCTCTCACAGTTAAAGTGTACCTATGATAAAAATGACAGACCTCTACATGCTTTGTAAGTAGGAAAACCTGCAAAATCGGCAGTGTATCAAATACTTGTTCTCCCCACTGTATATATATTATTTTCCATTAACCTCTACACTCAACCTCTCCCATCTATTTCTGATGTCCATCCAGTTTGATTTCTATTTGCCATATATTTTCTTTTGTTTATATATATATATATTTTTTCTTTCTTTTTTTCTTCTTTTTTTACCTCGTTCTCGCTCCAATTCATGGTATCCAATTGGTAGTTACAGTCTTGTCTCATTGGTGCAACTCACGTACAGACTCGGGAGAGGTGAACGTTGAGAGCCTGCTTCCTCCGAAACACAACCCAACTAAGCAACACTGCTTCTTGACACAATGCCCACTTAACCCGGAAGCCAGCTGCACCAATGTGTCGGGAGGAAACACCGTGCACCTGCCGACCGTCTCAGCGTGCACTGCGCCCGGCCCGCAACAGGAGTCGCTAGTGCGCGATGGGACAAGGACATCCCTGCCGGCCAGACCCTCCCCTAACCTGGATGACGTTGGGCCAATTGTGCGACAGAGCCTGGACTCGAACCCAGAATCTCTAGTGGCACAGCTAGCACCAATGTGCCTTAGACCACTGCACCACTCGCGAGGCATATATTTTTAACTGTGCTGTTTCACAAAAGTTCTGAACCTATATACATTTTACAGACACAGTATATTTTACATCAGTTATCTTGTTGTTATTAGTCCTATCCTTCAGCTCCATTCAATCCCTCCAATCTATCTCTTAACACCATCCATATTGGATTTCTATTTGTCATATATTTTTCAACTGTGCTGTGATGTTTCACAAAAGTTCTGAACCTTTCTATTCTCATAGTTTCTACAGATTGTAAATTAAAGCAATTTCTTTTTGCTAAAAGTGTTATTATATTGTTGATCGATTGACTATGACTTTTCAAATCACCCAGTAGTGCTATCTGCAGAGTTGGCTCCTGTAAGGGGTGCGTAACTGGTGGCAGGGAAGTCAGACGCAGGAGAGCAGAACTAGGTAATAGCCGGAGCAGTTTAATTGCAAAACCAACGGCATAAAGAAATAACCAACATGGGTACAAAACGTGACGCGCACCAGTAAACATGTGCACAAGCACTTACAACAAACAATTCCACACAAATACATGGGGGGGAACAGAGGGTTAAATACACAACAATTAATGAGGGAAATGAAAACCAGGTGTGTAGGAAAACAAGACAAAACAAATGGAAAATGAAAAGTGGATCGACGATGGCTTGAAGACCGGTGACGCCGACCGCCGAACGCCGCCCAAACAAGGAGAGAAACTGACTTCGGTGGAAGTCGTGACACTCCAGGTAAATTTTGCAATTCTTCAGCCATTCCTGGACCTGTAACCAAAAACAAGCTACATATGGACAGTACCAAAATAAATAATCTAATGACTATATCGCTTTGCAGCAAAATCTTCAGAGCATGGAAGGTTGTATCCCCCATATATAGAACATTCTATTGGTTGCAAGAATTTTGTATAACAATGTTTTTTTTTAAATCCAAGTTTTGAATCCTGCGTCATTTTGCATATCAGTTCCTAAACCATGTGCGATGGAATTGATACATCTAAAATCTCTTCCCAACTATTTTCTATATGGCACAGCTGTCAATTTTTTGGTCCTCAAATGAAACTGGTATACTTTTTTATTCATCACAATTTTCTTTAACCAATTTTGGTCTTTAATGCAGGGCCAGCAGACAAGTTCCTTACTTTTTCCCCCTTCCACTTGTCTCTTCCATTTTTTTGCGGTAATGCTGCAATTAGTTTGTTGTAATTTTGGGTAGAGCAGACATTTCCATATATTTTTGTTAGCTGCATGTGTGACATAACTTCACCAGTCATATTTATGATATAATTTACAAAGATTATACCTGTTTTAAACATTTTATTGAAAAATAAAGTATTTTTTTAATCAATTACCGTATTTGAGTTTAACCACAATAATTGTTGTATTATTTGTTCTGTCTTTTCTGGTGGATTAAACTGAAATTGCAACCAACTTTCTATGGTTTGTTTTAAAAATAGCGATATTTTTTAGATTATTTCATTTTGAAATAATTGAAATTGAGAGGTTGTAATCAGAATAAAGGGAAAAAAGCCATTATTGAACATGTGGTGAGACATTCTTACTAATTTGCTAGAGAACCAGTTTGGATTTAAGTATAACTTTTGTATGACTGACACCTTTAGTGAGAGGTCAAATGCTTTCATATTTAATCATTTCTGCCCTCCGAAATCATATTAATTAAAAAATAGGCCCTTTTAATTTTGTCTGGCTTGCCTCCATTTGTCGCCCATCTTCCCCATTATCCCTTGTGTATTTATGCCTGTGTTCTCTGTTTGTCTGTTGCCAGTTCGTCTTGTTTGTCAAGTCAACTAGCATTTTTGTGTCAGCTCCTGCTTTTTCCAGTCTCTCTTTTTTCATCCTCCTGGTTTTCGACCATTGCCTGTCCTGACGCTTTACCCGCCCGACCACTCTGCCTGCCCCTGACCCTAAGCCTGCCTGCCGTCCTGTACCTTTGCCCTTGTTGATGTAATAAACATTTTTACTTCGACACGGTCTGCATCTGGTCTTACCTTGATACCTGATAAGCATCATACCCAAGAAGATTCGAGACTGTAATCACTGCCAAAGGTGCTTCAACAAAGTACTGAGTAAAGAGTCTGAATACTTATGTAAATGTAATATTACATTTTTTTAGTTTGAATAAATTTTCAAACATTTATTATGGGGTATTGTGTGTAGATTGTTGAGGGATTTTCTTTTTTTTAATGGACTGGATATTTATATTTACCATTCGAATCCTGTTTCAGTAATAATGAAATCCGATCTTCTTGTTGAGTGTCTGATAATTTACCATTTATATAGGAGTGGTTAAAACATGCTAATAACGGTCCTCTGAGTATATGAAAAAAAAGGTTTGGTATACCTCCACTAGTACGCTATCTAGCCCTGGAGTTTTCCCAGACTTAAAGGCTTTAATTGTATCAAGAAGTTCTTCCTCTGTAATTAGGCCTTCACATGAGTCTTTCTGTACAGCAGTTAATTTTACATTATTAATAGAAAAACAATCCATACAATTAGCTTAGGTTAGTGGAGAACGAGAATACTGAAATGAAAACATATGCTTAAAGTACTTTACTTACTCTTTCAAAATATTGTTTGGTGAAACATGGGTGACTCCGTCATTTGTAACAAGTTTCAGTAAATTATTTTTGGTAGCATTTCTATGTTGAAGATTAAAAAACAATTTGGTGCATTTTTCCTCATATTCCATCCAGTTCACTTAATTTTTTATCATATATTACACTTGGTCTTTCTTGAATAAGTTCCTCCATTTCTTTTTGTTTTTCCTCTAACTTATTCTGAGCCTCTATGGTACAGTTGTTATTGCTATCTACTGTATCTGTACTGTTAGTCCTTCCATTTCCTTTCTTAATATGGATTCTTTTGACCTAAATTGCTTTTGTATAGTGCTAAGACAGCACTACAGGGAGACGGACGGACAGCTGATTGTCCTCGCAGCGGCAGACCACGTGTAACAACACCTGCACAGGATCGGTACATCCAAACGTCACACCTGCGGGACAGGTACAGGATGGCAACTACAACTGCCCAAGTTACACCAGGAACGCACAATCCCTCCATCAGTGCTCAGACTGTCCGCAATAGGCTGAGAGAGGCTGGACTGAGGGCTTGAAGGCATGTCCTCACCAGACATCACAGGCAACAACGTCACCTATGGGCACAAACCCACTGTCGCTGGACCAGACAGGACTGGAGAAAAAAAAAACTTCGCGGTTTTGTCTCATCAGGGGTGATGGTCGTATTCGCGTTTATCGTTGAAGGAATGAGCATAACACCAAGGCCTGTACTCTGGAGCGGGATCGATTTGGAGGTGGAGGGTCCGTCATGGTCTGGGGCGGTGTGTCACAGCATCATCGGACTGAACTTGTTGTCATTGCAGGCAATCTCAATGCTGTGCGTTACAGGGAAGATATCCTCCTCCCTCATGTGGTACCCTTCCTGCAGGCTCATCCTGACATGACCCTCCAGCATGACAATGCCACCAGCCATACTGCTCGTTCTGTGCGTGATTTCCTGCAAGACAGGAATGTCAGTGTTCTGCCATGGCCAGCGAAGAGCCCGGATCTCAATCCCATTGAGCACGTCTGGGACCTGTTGGATCGGAGGGTGAGGGCTAGAGCCATTCCCCCCCGAAATGTCCGGGAACTTGCAGGTGCCTTGGTGGAAGAGTGGGGTAACATCTCACAGCAAGAACAGGCAAATCTGGTGCAGTCCATTAGGAGGAGATGCACTGCAGTACTTAATGCAGCTGGTGGCCACACCAGATACTGACTGTTACTTTTGACCCCCCCTTTGTTCAGGGACACATTATTCCATTTCTGTTAGTCACATGTCTGTGGAACTTGTTCAGTTTATGTCTCAGTTGTTGAATCTTGTTATGTTCATACACATATTTACACACGTTAAGTTTGATGAAAATAAACGCAGTTGACAGTGAGAGGACGTTTCTTTTTTTGCTGAGTTTATAGCTCACTACGTACTGTACCTTACCATTTCGTATCTCTGCAAAACCATGACAGTGATTGCTTTGTAGGAGGTTAAAGGCAACATTTGAATTATGGCTAATTGAAACTTAGGCTACCAGCTGACAACAGGCAATACATTCATTTCAAATACAAATATAATATATCATACAAATATGGCAAATATTGCTAAATTAAAACATAAAATATATCGTTTTAAGAGTGTTAGCCTGATAATTCAAATGTAAAATAGGGCACCACGTTTGTTATTACACTATAAGTGAGAATAACATTGAATACTGATAATATAAAGTGTAATTAGTATCACATTTGTCTGGATACTTATAAAATGAAAGCAGGTTTGTCCATTCTGACCAGTAGGGCCAGCAGATGGTAGCTTACCCATTTCAAATTTTCCAGCAAGGCAGTAGGCCTAATCTCATTCTTTAGATGATAAGGATTAGGGGGCTTTCCATTAGAATACCCTCAGAGAGGAGCATTTTATTCTCAATGAGGTGAGGTGTGTAGGGCACGCACGTCACGCCATGCCATGGTCATTTCAGGGATACACTCACCTTTACGTTGAGTTTAGCCCACCTTCTCACGTTGTTTAATTAATACACCTGTATCTTATACATGTAATCAGTGGCGCCAGTGAATGCAATTTACCTTGAATATCTTTGACATTTGTGATCCCACATTTTCCTATAGAAACTATATTTATTATTAATACACATTTTATTTTTGATAGACGTCTAACTTTCCACCGATTACAGAGTTATCAAGGTTGTGGAGTGGATTATGATGAAATATGAACTGAGGGTATTAGCCGGTTGTTTATGGTCATCTGTATATCTGCACTCAGATGTTATGCAAGGGCGACCAAAACTGAACTACACCAACTATTTATAGTGGGAGAGGGATTTACTCAGGAGGTGGCTTCATTCCTGGGAAGGCCTCCTATGTAAGGCCTTGATCAGTATAGTAAGGGACCAAAGGAACATTCTAATGCCAATTCTACTTACAGTAACAAATGTTTCAAAACAAAACAATGTCAGAGTGACATGATGTAACAGCAAACATCCATTTTAAAATCATAATTGTGTGTGTGGGAGCAGCATATGTTTCTGTGAGTGTGTGTGTGTGTGTGTGCTTGCTTGATGTTCCAGGAAAGAATTCCTGCTGAGCCTGACCAGACAGACGTGGAAGAATTCAGGAATGCCACTGCGGCCTCCCCGTGCACCCACTGTGTGGCCTGTTCCCAAAACAATACGGAGCAGAAAAATTTGACAAATCCTTAAAAGGAAGCTGGAGTGAACAATGGAGGAAGGACTCCAAGTAAACAGGTAGGCCTGGAGCCTGCATACCCCTCATTTCAATCCTCTCCTCCCTCCAGTGATAAGAGACTAGGGAATGTTTAAAGCAGGGGGCTTGGGTTGGGGGGGGGGGGGGGGGGGGGTACACAGATAGAGCAGCAGAGATCCTGTCCCACAACTGACAGGATTGTGGGACAGGATTGTTCCTACTGAAAATTGACCCAAGCTTCAAGCTTCATCCACCTTCAATATTGACACAAGGGTTCTGTTT
The DNA here is from genome assembly GCF_045679555.1 of Salvelinus alpinus. Classification (NCBI taxonomy): domain Eukaryota; kingdom Metazoa; phylum Chordata; class Actinopteri; order Salmoniformes; family Salmonidae; genus Salvelinus; species Salvelinus alpinus. The sequence continues at coordinate 33,135,066 of NC_092095.1, forward strand.
CTTTAACTTTCTCAGTCAGGTTCTACTAAACCAGATGTTAATGTGATCATTTGTGTGTGTTTTCTTCTTCCTCTTCTTCTCACAGTCCCGATTACACTTAAAATCACACACTGTCACAACATCTGTCTCAACATTCCATGTGCATTGCCACTCATACCATACCCTTAGCATCTATAACTAATTGGTGACAAGTTAGATTCAAACCTATTCTGTTAACGGGAAAAAAATGTGTGATATGTTTTGGCCGTTGTACCCTCTCTATATTTGGCCTGGTGTTCTCTATGCAGCTGCTCATGCAGATCTGTCTGGGCGTACTCACGTCAGACACCTCTCTACGATGTAATTCCTCAATCCACGGCCACACTCCTCCAGTATGTCACACACTAAGTGTGGGGGTCAATTCCTGCTCTTCAGGTCAGCAACACCCAGCATTCACAGAAATAAACACCTTGGTTTTGCTCTTCGTTCTAAAGATGTTATGGGAGGCAAGAAACAAAAGCTTGTTGAGTGCATTGTTTTGAATTAGAATATGCCTATATGGCTGACGTGGGTTCCTGGTAAGATTCCAACCATCGCAGCTGCCAGGCAACCAATTATATGTAACTCAACTGCAATCTCACCAACAAGAGTCACGACTACGACTGGCCATTCCAATTAAAAACTAAGCAGCTGATCAATCTCCTATCTAAGCTATGCTCTGTAACATACACCAATGGAAAGGTTTTCATATTTTCAGAGATTTCTTAGTAGAGTATGTAATGGTACAAATTCCATTTATCCTGAGAGGACAGTTAAATGTGGAGTCAAGTTTTAAAAAATCCAGCCTGCCCACTTTGTTAATGTCCAAAAAATGCCTGCTATTCAGAATTCCATCCGAATGACATCATGCTTATAGGGTTGCACTTTTTTTCCCTTTTTCATCAGCGGAATTCCCAAATTTTGAATGAGCAGTGTCTGCCAAACAGGACTCAAGAGGTCACTCCACCCATTCGCACATGCATGTATACGCGCACAAACTTCCCGACAGATCCTCCCAAAACACACATTTGCGGACAGAAACACATACACTCAGAGGTCCCACACCCCTTCCATTTTACAGCGCTCTGTATCAGCTGTGCCAAGTTTTTAATCTGCCTGGTGACATCCCTGTTTCCACCATGGGGCAGAGGGAGAGATAAGCACACTCCTCTGTGCGGTAAATCACTCCACACACCCACTCATTCAGTCGTTTGACTATTATTCAATTAGCCTGCTCTCACAATGGCCACAGTACCAGACTTCTACAATCAGACAACAAAACGGCTTCTACAGTAATTAGCCAATGACATACTCCTGGCTTTATTATTGCAATACAAGCTAGATGATGGATACTGCATCCAGTACTACGTGATCACTTACATGGGCACCCTGGGAAACAATAAGGCTTTTATAATGACATGAACCTGCGGTGAAATAAATTGGGAACAAACTGCCTGCAGTCCTAATTATAGGACTGACTAATTACTAGTGTTATACAGAATCAGACTGAGCAGACAGTCTACTGTGATATCCCTATACTTGTGACTGCTTGGGAAATGCTCCCACTGAGCTCTATAGAGAATACTACGACACTCAACAAGTACTAGGGGAGAAATGACTGATAGAAATAGTCATTTGATAATCTAAACATGTTTCTATTACGCCCCATTGTAATGTTGTACATTTCACAATCTTGAAGTGTGCAGAGTAGATCTCTCTTTTGGGTCGATTGGGAGACAACAATCATTTAATAGCTGACGCAATCATTCAATAACATTGTAATAAAAAAGCAGAAATGTGTCTCTGTCACTGTGTGAGTACTGACCCCAGGGCTGAGTGCCACACGGCTGTTAGCTTTGGAGAGAAGTGGGGCGGGCGGAGGGCCAGTCTGCTGCCGGGATGGAGGACGGCCTGGCTATGTTGCGCCCCAGATAGCGTCCCGGGGTGAGGAGTGATTTATCCGTCTATGTTTGGGATGGGGCCACCATCAGACAACCTCCCTCTGATTAGGGGTCAGTCTCAGACAGAGCAGCCTGCCAGCCATGAGTGGAGCAGAACAGACCAGACGGGCAGCCTGCCTCCGTTGCGTCCGAGACACCGGATGCATCCTGACCACCACACAAATGGAGTTTCCATACGCTGCCCCAAACACACACACACGCACACACATACACACACACACACGCACGCACACACACACCGGTGAGTCAGGAGTCAACTCAATTGAGGTGGCCTTGACATTCCCTCAACCCAACAACAAAAGGATTCGATGAATCTCAGTCCCCCACTGTTTAACTCCTGTCCCAGTGGAGTATTAAATACCACTGTGTCTTCCTAACACTCGGGGTTCACTTGCAGGTTACTGCCGCCCCTGTTTTACTGGGGCCCTGGATCCATTGTAGGCATTTTCTGAACATTGCAATAGCTGACCCTTTCAATATAAAGGTGAACCCCTTCAGTTCACTGTACCTGTCATTTGTAATCTTAATTCCATTGCTACAACTATAATTATGTACTTAATCAATTATCAGTATTTCATAATTTTTATTTCATCATCAGTGCTTTGAGCTCAATGTATAAAGTGGTTATATATTTTATATATATTTTTTAACATGATTTCATTTTGTTTCTTGCTGAATTTGTCATGTATAATTACCAAAAAAATGTATATATTTTTTTGTACTCTTCCATACAGTGTTATGACAAAGCAATGTGCAGTTTTCACGTAGACAACTATGTCTTCAGAAGTCATTTTCCAGTTATTCAAGGAAGTGACTGCTAATCAGTGCAGATTAAAACCTGAACAATACATTGTAAACTATCTACACAACTATCCCGGGACTGTTCATAAATCTTACAGCCATAACCACTATCTGCATCGGAGTTTCTGTTCTACAATATACAGGGAAACGGAGGGCTGGACAAAGCCTGGAAACATACTAAACGACCTCATACAGAGTACATGCAGGATATTTACTGCCCATTTCTATGAGTGATTTACAGTCCTGTATAGATACCAGGACAATAAGCCATGATTGATCAGACTACATATACATAGGGAAATGTGATGTAATTCCATTGAAGCCATTCAGGCTTCATCCCATCAAACTGTAGTCTACTGTACATTCAGCCCACAACACTCAATTAAATCATACACATTCACGAACAAACACATACAGTCTCCTGCCTCTCCTCTACCCCTCGGCTCGTTCTCTCCCCTCCCTCCTCTGTATCTCTCTCTATCTTTCTCACTGATTTTTGAACACCCCTGTTCCAACATGAACATGAAACAGCATACAGGTGTAAGATCTTAATTTGACCTGTATTTGTTGCTTGATCGGTGGTTAGGCTATAAGCTGGTCAAAATGAGGCTACATGAAAAGTGGAATACTGTTAAAATAACCGTGTTAGTACGGGTTTTCAGTAATTGTATGTAAATCCTCAGCAACAAAAAAGTGATCCAATTAAGTTCTTACATCTGTATGCACACAACAGCAGAGAATGAAATCACCCTGTAGGAATGACTTACAAAAACAAAATCACTTTTCAGATCTATGCAAATAGAGCACACATGGGGAAGTCTAAAACGAAACGGTGATCCTGTATTGTCGGGACCAAACAGTGAGCTATGCTGGGGATTACAGGGCCAAGGATACCCTTCCTTGTATATATATAGGACCCACTGGTGTTCACGTGCTGGTACTCTCCCTTGCCTCCCAACTCCGTCTGCAAATCCCAACGTTACCTGCACACCTCCCGGCCCTGACGTCTGACACAGACCATGTGACACATACACTCGCCTACATATTTATTTGGACAGAGAAGGTAAAACTTTTAATCTGGCTCTATACTCCAGCATTTTGGATTTGAAATCAAATGTTTTATGAAGCAACAGTAATCAAATGTTTTATGAGGCAACAGTACACAAAGTAACCTTTTATTTGAGGGTATTTTCATACATATCTGTTTTACCATTTAGAAATTAATGCACTTTATGTATGTAGTCCCCCTATTTGAAGGTGTCATAAGTATTTGGACAAATGCACTTATAGTGTGTTACATTTTGTCAAAAGTTTAGTATTTGGTACAATATATTCCATGCACACAATGACTACATTAAGCTTGTGACTCTACAAACTTGCTGGATGTATTTGCAGTTTGTTTTGGTTGTGTTTCAGATGATGTTTTTGCCCAATATAAATTAATGGTAAATAATGTATTGTGTCATTTTGGAGTCATTTGTATTGTGAATAAGAATATCATATGTTTATTAACACTTCTACATTAATGTGGATGCTTCCATGATTATGGATAATCATGAATGAATCGCAAATAATGTTGAGTGAGAAAGTTACAGATGCACAAAGATCATGAGGGGTATGATATTTATGCTTCTGTAACTTTTTCACTCATCTTTATTCACGATTCATTCATGATTATCTGTAATGATGGTAGCATCCACATTACAAATGAGACAATATTTGGTGTCATTTGCCAGTCATACAGAGCCTGAAGACAAAATGCTCAACAACCAAAGTGACAACATAGTATATACCCTGGCCTACTACTAGCCTATTACTACTACAACAACAATACAATAGTCAAGTGTGACATTTTAGTTGATTCTCCCAAGCTATGTCTTGGGAGTGAAAATGGTGTGCTCATTGTTTTGCTATTATTATTAGTAGCCTAGGCTAACACGGCTAATACAATTAGCCAGTTAGTCAAATACCGACCCACCCTCTCAGAATGTCTAGGTCGAGAAAACAACATAAGTATGTATTGCTCAATTGTCACCGTGTGTGGGTTAGGAAAACGTCGATTAATTTAGGCAGACTGGTGAATTTCGAGTGAAAATAAAAATAAGAGTTTTGCTGTCCTGTGTAACCTTACCATTTCAAATTGTAAGTGAACCATTTGCTAGGGATGGAGTTTGGTGACACACTGTAATCATTTTGCATAGTACAGCAGAAAGATGTAGGTAATATAATCAGCAGCTGCACCTCACGGTGTGGAAAGGTTTAGTTGAAAGGCTGCTGCGCTGACAAACTGCGCGAGACTGCCCTCTGGCGGGATTTTTTAAAATGTCATTTTAGTTTAGCTCCTAACTTTATTTTAAAAGGAATTCAGAAAGATGAATTTGCTGGTGCAAAAAAACGGCACAATATTATATAGAACTATAAACATAAAACGAATTGCATGTAGACACATCTGAGAAAGCAGGATGAGAGTAGCCTTCAGTAGCTTAATGCCTTTTGAATGGGTGTCAATTTATGGATAATAATACACTAGGCCTGGATACTGGAAAGGAGACTGTACTTGAAAAAGGGAGGAACCCGCCGTCTGCTCTTGGGGAACTGGAAGTAAACTGTTTGCTATTCTAATGACACAGTGTGTTTATAATTTGTTTGAAGCTTATAGTAGCTCAAAAACATAAATGGAGACTTACTTTCCTGTGTAGGACACACTCTAAAAAGGGCCTCTGTTAAAAAAACAGAAGACAGACCTGACTTATATCCACTATTAATGTAATACTGTGGAGAAACATAGTGGCACATTTTGATTTAATTAACTGGTTATATTTCAGTTCCAACCCTTAAACTTGATTAATACTGTTATAAGTTATTATTAGTCAGACAGTCCTTGAACAATAATGCGTAATGGAGGTATTTAGCTAACAAGCATAAAAGTATAGGCCACCTACCTACGCCATAGATGTGAGAAAAGAAGTGAGAAAGGAATAATGGCAGCTAGGGACTGTCTGTTGTTGCAGATGTACCAGTGTGGGTAAGTCATGTTACTGGCGTTCTCAGCACTTGGTGTGAGTCTAGTTCCTTGTTGTTTATCCTACGACAGTGTTTTTAATATCGCACCTGAACTGACACACACACACACACACACACACATACACACAACAAAGGGGCCTGACCCGGGTCATGACACTCTGACCTCTCTCACTCTATTTAGATTTTATTTTCATGTTTTTTTGTAGTTCTTTTTTAGGAAATCCTACTGGTGATCCAAAAATAGGAAGAGCGGTGTGAATTTTATAGAACAAGGTTTCCTCCCGGATGGAGGATGTTCCCAGCCTATCTTTCATGGATAGAGCAAACAGGAGTCATTGGGACGAGGAAGTGTGGACAGGTGCTCTTGGAAATATTCAAAGATCCACAGAAATAAAACACAATGGTTCACGTTAATCATATTATCACTGCCATTAAACACTATATCAAATTCCACCAAAAACTTTTTTCAATTGACATTTTCTTTGTTGGATTTTTTTCAATGTTCTGGTTTTATTAGTATGCCTATTATCAAAGGAAATACATATTATAAAACGTTATTTAATATCAATGAATATATTTTAAATATCAGTTACCTTCATTATACCTAGTTTCAAATTATTATAAAATTAAAAAATTTGAAATAAATAAATAAATACATTCAATCATTTGTAACTTGTCCTTTATGGGTGGTTCTATTCAAAGCACAATTGTTCATGAAATATAATCACTGTATTTTATTCCTGGTTATGGTGAACCAGTGGAGGCTTCTCAGAGGGGGAAGAGGTGGACCATCCTCCTCAGTGAATTTCTTTATTTTTTTAAATAGTGAAACATAAAAAAATTATGATTTTCAGATAGAACTATACTAAATACATTCACGTCACCAAACAATTGATTAAAACACACTGTTTTGCAATAAAGGTCTACAGTAGCCTCAGCAGCACTCTGTAGGGTAGCACCATAGTGTAGCTGGAGGCAGCTAGCTTGGTGGGTACATTGACTTCAATATAAAATCTAGGAGGCTCATGGTTCGTACCCCCTTCCAAAGACTTTCTACCAGCATGTCACATGTGCAACCAGAGGGGGAAAATACTCTAGACCACCTTTACTCCACACACAGAGACGCATACAAAGCTGTCTCTCACCATTTGGCAATTCCGACCATAATTCTATCCTCCGGATTCGGGAGGGGTTGAAAAATATTACGGACCACACAGGGAAACCCAGCCGCGAGCTACCCAGTGACGCGAGCCTACCAGACGAGCTAAATGCCTTTTATGCTCGCTTCGAGGCAAGCAACACTGAAGCATGCATGAGAGCACCATCTGTTCCGGATGACAGTGTGAACACGCTCTCCTTAGCCGATGTGAGCAAGACCTTTAAACAGGTCAACATTCACAAAGCCACGGGGCCAGGTGGATTACCAGGATGTGTACTCAAAGCATGCGCAGACCAACTGGCAAGTGTCTTCACTGACATTTTTTACCTCTCGCTGACCGAGTCTGTAGTACCTACATGTTTCAAACAGAGCACCATAGTCCCTGTGCTCAAGAAAGCGAAGGTAACCTGGCTAAATTATTACCACCCCGTAGCACTCACGTCGCTATCCATGAAGTGCTTTGAAAGGCGGGTATTGGATCACATCAACACCATCATGCCGGAAATCCTAGCCTAGACCCACTCCAATTCGTATACCGCCCCAACAGATCCACATATGACTCAATCTCAATCGCACTCCACACTGCCCTTTCCCACCTGGACAAAAGGAAGAATCCTGTTCATTGACTAAAGCTCAGCGTTCAACAATATAGTGCCCACAAAGCTCATCACTAAGCTAAAGACCCTGGGACTAAACACCTCTGTCTGCAACTGGATCCTGGACTTCCTGACGGGCCACCACCTAGTGGTAAGGGTAGGCAACAACACATCTGCCACACTGATCGGCCATCCTTTTCCTATAGTCCACGATCAACACTGGGGCCCCTCAGGGGTGCGTGCTTAGTCCCTGCACGACTCCAACACAATCATTAAGTTTGCTGACGACACAACAGTGGTAGGCCTGATCACAGACCACGATGATACAGCCTATAGGGAGGAGGTCAGAGACCTGGCAGTGTGGTGCCAGGACAACAACCTCTCCCTCAATGTGAGTAAAACAAAGGAGCTGATCGTGGACTATAGGAAAAGGATGGCCGAACAGGTCCCCGTTAACACCGACGGGGCTGAAGTGAAGCGGGTCGAGAGTTTCAGGTTTCTTGGTGTCCACATCACCAACAAACTAACATGGCCCAAACACACTAAGACAATTGTGAAGAGGGCACGACAACACTTTTCCTCCCTTAGGAGACTGATAAGATTTGCCATGGGTCCCCAGATCCGCAAAAGGTTCTACAGCTGCACCATCGAGAGCATCCCGACTGGTTGCATCACCGCCTGGTATGGCAACTGCTCGGCATCTGACTATAAGGCGCTACAGAGGGTAATGCGTATAGCCCAGTACATCACTGGGGCCAAGCTTCCTGACATCCAGGACTTATATACTAGGCGGTGTCAGAGGAAGGCCAAAAAAATTGTCAAAGACTCAGTCACCCAAGTCATAGACTGTTCTCTCTGACACTGCTGAGAATATAGGTCCTGGATGTCAGGAAGCCTGGCCCCAGTGATGTACCAGAGCGCCAAGCGGTACCGGAGTGCCAAGTCTAGGACCAAAAGGCTCCTTAACAGCTTCTACCCCCAAGCCATAAGACTGCTGAACAATTAATCAAATGGCCACCGGGACTTTTAACATTGACCCCCCCCCCCCCCCCCTTTGTTTTTACATTGCTGCTAATTGCTGTTTATTGTCTATGCATAGTCACTTTACAAATTACCTCGACTAACCACCCCCGCACATTGACTCAGTACCTGTACCCCCTGTATATAGCCTCATTATTGTTATGTAATTTTCTTGTGTTGCTTTGTATAATTTTTTTTTAAACTTTAGTTTATTTAGTTAATATTTTCTTAGCTCTGTTTCTTCAACTGCATTTTTGGTTAAGGGCTCGTAAGGAAGCATTTCACGGTAAGGTCTACCCCTGTTGTATTCGGTGCATGTGACGAATAACATTTGATTTGATTTTGATTTGACTTACACAGTAATTATGACAACTTCCGTAGGACTTCCTCCAACCTATCAGAGCTCTTGCAGCATGAACTGACATGTTGTCCACCCAATAAAAGGATCAGAGAATGAATCTAGTACTGAAAGTATAAGCTACAGCTAGCTAGCACTGCAGTGCTTAAAATGTGGTGAGTAGTTGACTCAAAGAGAGAGAAAGACAATAGTTGAACAGTTTTCTTCCAAAATTAAGGAGAAGCAAGTGAGAGAGCGAGCGAGAGAGCTAGCTGTATTTTGTAGTATATATTTTTTCACTTTCACTTACTTAGATAGCATCAAATGCAGCTAGATAGTTTGGCCTACTTAAACACCCGGCTCAAACAGAGAGGGATGCTATGTTAGCTAGCTGACTATGACTATCCAACACTGAAACTCTTCCAAGTCAAGGTAAGCTTTTGGTTTTTTAACTTTATTACCGGGGGGGCCTGCTGGTGTAACTGCTAAACTGCTTGCTGCTGACTGTACACTTTACTGCATGATTGTAGCGGTTTTACTAACACGTTAGTTCTAGTAGCTGGTCACAGACAGCTGATGTCTTGTGCACTGAGGTCCACATGCGAAGGGAAAAGGTGAGAGGAGAAGAACGCGTAGATAGACACGAGAAGGAATTATATATACTGTTCATGAGCTGTTTGTATGTGGCTGCTATGAAAGTGAACTGTGTTTGTGTGTGATCAGGGGTGTATTCATTGTGCCGATTATGTTGAAAAACGTATCTTAAATGGAAGCAAACGTAACGAAACAGGGATAACCATACCTGAATATGTCCAATAGAAACTATAGTTTGCTGTTGGACTAATGATCGCACCCTAGATCAGCTAGATGCAGGCAAGAGTGTGCAATGCGGTATTGAATGTGTCACTGTCTGTCACCTTGATTACTCAAAATTCTCTCGACCTGTGCACCTACGTTGTAAACTTTCATTCATAGGCTAAGTTGTAGCAACCTCATAATGGGTACAGGGTAAATTCGAGTATCATGTAGTAGCCTAACCCTATCGATGTTACATTGAGCTGGGTGAATGGAATATAAATGACAGTCATCCAATATGCTGTAATAGAAATAAGGCCATGTTCATAAAAAAATAATCACCCTCCCTCATCTTAAACGGCACCGACCGCCACTGTGCTGAACCCATCATATTACTGGTAAAAGTTAGTTGCAACTGTTTGTCAATATAATGTCTGTTGACAGACATGCACAGGGGTACAAAATTGATCTCTGATACTATTTCCTGAGGTTTTCCTTAAGTGTTTGAGGTCTTGACGTACAGGGGGTAGCTGTGAAGAAAAGATACTGGGCACAAACATCAACACTACCCCCAGTTATTTGTGGGCTCTACCGCAGCCTTGCCTCCCCATACCCCCACCTCAATCCCTTTTTACTTATGGCAAATAAGCCAAGAGCTAAATGTTTAATGTACAGTATATACATTCACAGTGTGTGCTCTGCTATTAAAATTTTATTTATTTTAGTGGTAGTATTTACTGGTTTGATCATGTTTACATTTCCCCTTTTCCTTCAGGCAGAAATTAGTGCATTCATATAGCATAAATCTATAAAAGTTGTATAGAGAATATTGTATAAAAGTAAATTGTAAGGCTACTCTTAATGTCTCCGAAAATGGTGCTGTAGAACCACTCAGAGAATCACTGATATAGTAACTGAGGTCATGTCAAAAGGAGAGGGACCCACATTATGTTTCTTCACCACCCACACCCACTCCTGTGAGAGCTATTTATAATCGTATGAGACAAGGCAAGGGGCAGAATCAGAAGAAAAATAAACGATTGAATCACTGCATGGAACAGAGATTGACTTGATGTGGACTATATTTAGTGGCAACACAACTGGACCCTGGTCGTTCTGACCGGCAGGGGCTATGAAACTGATCAGTCCCCGAGAAGGAGGGCATTTGCCTGGGATTATAGAACAACCCTCCACCCCAAACCCTGGTTTAGACAGGGAACAGACACACCCTCCTCTGTGTCTGCAGCTGTCTCACATTCTGTATATGCAATCCACTATTATTGACTTCATCGGCAGCCAGGGTTGCTTACTATCAGTTTTACTGTCCTTTCTTTCTCTTACTTTCCTTGTTTTAATGTGATTTAATTGCACAACCTAAATATTCTAACTGTTCATTACCAAGAATAGTTTGCAGGGAACTGCTTGGATTTTGCTCTTGCATGTTCTCTGTCTTCCTGGGTGCCAGTTATGACTAAAGTATGCAGGTTTTGCTTTGATTGTTGTTCTGATTAATAGATTGTATCTCATTAGTTTGTGTTGTGTGTTTTTGTTGTCATAGTAACCCTTAACAAATACTCAATTGGAGGCTTAGGGCAAAGCCAGATTTTTCAAGGCAAATGTTATTCATGAGACATAGCATGGGTCTCTTCTGTCTGTTACAATAATACAGAGACAGAGGATTTCCAACAGTGTTAAGTTGTGTCAGATATTGGGGTATCTATTTATTTATGTTCTGTACTGGTTAAAGCTGTTCGTGACTTTATCTGTGAGTGGATGAAACTTGTTTTACCATGTTTGTGGTGAATAAAGCCATATTTCCCAAGTTTTTTGTGTTTGAATAAAGCTGTATTTGTGAAAGGCAGCTAGCTACCTGAGGTAAGATTAGTGCGTTGCTGTGATTAAGTGCTCCTGTGTTAAAGTAGGGAGCCGCCCGGCCGAGCCTAGAGGTAATCTCCCTGACTACTCCCCTCCCTCTCCTTCCCGGCCTGGCCGGCCACTCGCTGTCAGACAGACAGGCCTCAGGAGACTTCACCACCTCTCCTAGTACACAGGAGCACCACATAAAGCCACTCTTTCTTGGACTGTAGGGTACGTCTATCAGTGTGTTCTCTCTCTCTGTTTTGTTCTCTCTCTCTCTCTCTCTCTCTCTCTCTCTCTCTCTCTCTCTCTCTCTCTCTCTCTCTCTCTCTCTCTCTCTCTCTCTCTCTCTCTGTCTTTTCTTATCCATTTTCCTGCCCTGTTCCTGCCCATTTTCCTGCTCCCCCCCAAACCATCCCACTCCCAGTCTGTGCAGGTGACCCCCCCACCCACCCACTCTGTTGATCTTGCTGTGGGGATAATGGTCTGAGCCGGTCGGTTATGCCATTAGCTATCCCAACAGAGCTAAACCCAGCTGCAGACTGAATTTACACAGATTCACACCAATTAGACTAGATTCTCCAGTCTAGCCCAAGGGGAAGTGGGTCACCTGTTATAAAGGGGGGTGGGGGTGCAAATGTTTCACCTGTAGGGCGAAATATTTGCCTATCTGTGTTTTGTGTATGAGTTTGGGGTTTTACTTATCTATTACAGTATAAAGAGAAAATGGCTGTCATATGCAGCGCTGGATTAATGACTATCTTGGATGTTTTAAGTGGAAAAAAAGCACAATGCGTAACAAATTAGATTAATAAAATAGGACCGGGACAGAGCAAGTCACCCACACTCGGATATGGTTTATCCATATATTAAAAACAAGCCTTTTATTGTTCTTGAAGATTTAAAATCTCTAAAATGACAGCATCATTAGGAGTGTGGGAAGTACAGGGAATAACCTTGAGTGCCAACCTCTGCTTGTGTTACATGGGAGAGATTTCAAAACATTGGACATGAACAAAGTGGAGGAATATACGGCTTTGGAACATGCTTCCTCTAGAGTACTGAAAATGTATTCTGGGGTCAGGGGGATTGACCCCTTAGAGAAGACCCTCTTCCTTTCAAAAGGAACATCTTTATTTATAAAACGGTACCCAGTTGTTCAACTATAAATACATCTGAATTGTTGTCTTGATGCACTTCATAATACCTTCCTCATCCTTTCAACATCAAATGTCCATATCCTTTTATCTGTTTTCTGAATGAATCCATGCTATAGATATACTACCTGTTGAAAAACTTAAACATATACCTTTCATTTGGCTATCAAAATATATTTGTATAAAAATGTTTAGTATTGTATGACTCTCCATTGTCTAGCATGGGTGTAGTAAATATACTCAAATTTAATGGCCTCTGCCATTAATCAGGGGAGACTAAATCACTTAGAAACAGGATGTCCGGGACATAAACTGTATTCCCATACTGTGAAAACAAGGCGCCATGTGTAAATCAGACCCTGAGATCACCTCTATTCTGAACGGGGCAGGAAGCCGGTCTAGAGTCTTCCACTGTGGATGAACTTAGTTGCCAGGTGATCTGTTCCACAACATTCCACAATGATACCGTCAAGAAAAAAAAGATCTATATTTGTTAGATTTTTTTTTACATTGTTGTGAAATTAATCAAGGCTACCACTAATGTCTACACAGTATACAAATAAGTTACCTATCTATGGCTAAAAAAACTGCTTCAACAAATTTGATTATTAATAACTTTAAACACATGGTCTATAACCTCTACAGACGAAGTAAATGTTGCTATATATAAACAATGAAAATATTGCACTAATAACTAAATATGGCTACCTATGTGCTTGAATATACTGTAAGAATCTATGTGGTACAGTGAAAAGAGGAGGTCATGTAATTAAAAACCAAAAAACAGAGAAGGGAACATCTATTTTGGTTCAAAACTTTATTTTTTAAAAGTGCAAAAGTATAAAACAGCTATACATAAAACCTTCAAATAGTAACTGTACATTATTTATTATCACAAAATGTATTTATATTCCTGCTCAGGAGCTTTCCCCTTCGCACAGTGTGTGAAACTATCATCATCACAATTCAAATGTCCTATAGCTTCTCAGCTCATAAAGTGACACAAATTGACCGTCCTTCACACAAAAAGAAAATAACATACTGCATTTAAAACCTCAAATTAAAGAGTTCCCACTGTTTCCACTTGCCTTTAATGGTAACAGAATGAAAGAGAAAGACAGAGCTAGACAGGGAGGGAGAGAGAGCGAGTGAGAGAGAGCGACAGAGAGAGAGAGAGAGAGAGAAGATAGAAATAGAGAGAGGAAACAGAGAGAGACATTTGAGGTCAGGTTATGTACTGTAATAGCTGCAGTAGTAGAGACGTGATTGACAGACAGGGCGGACCAGGAGGTTAGGAGTTGTTGTAGTTACAGTAGTACACTGTGCTGGCGTCAGAGAGCACAGAGGATATCAGGCTCTCAGGTCCCTGCATGTTGGCCTCATGCACCCCATAAGACAGGCCTGTCATGTCTCCAGGTCTGGAGGAGCTCAGGTACTGCTCAAACTCACTGCGGTCCACCTCCCCTATCAGCTCTGAGGGGTGCATCTGCTCCACCTGGTCTGCTGGGTGGGGTTGGGAGTCTGGGGGAGGGGAGAGCTGTCCTGCCCCATGGCCTGGGTGTCGCTTGGGGTGACTGGGGCTGCAGTGCTGGCTGTAGTACATGGCCAGTTGGTTGAAGGTGGGGGGCATGGGGCCAGCCTGGGAGGCTTGCTGCTGCTCTGTGGGGGAGGAGTGGTGTCTGTGGAGCATGGGGTTGGCGTGGTGGTTGGAGTGAGGCTCCTGAGGTGGGTACTCTGCCCCCTGGGAGTGGTAGGCATACACGGGCATCATGTGGCACTCCTCCTGAGAGTGGCTGTGGAAGAACATGGAGTCTGTCTCCACGGCATCCAGCGGGGACGTGTCGGGGGTGGGCAGGCAGTAGGATTCGTAGGAAGCCACTCCGAGGGCCTGGGCTTCGCGGTAGTGGCTGAGGGATTGAGGAGACACTTGGTAGCCGTGCTCATGGTGGTAACCCATGCTCTCCATACACACCCTACCGTCCCCACCCAGGGAGGTGCTCTGCTGGTCGGACATGCTGTGGACCAGGAACCCGGAGTCCAGGCGCTTAATCCTCTTCGCCTGCTTCCTCCTCCGGGGTCGGTACTTGTAGTTGGGGTGGTCCTGCATGTGCTGCACCCGAAGCCTCTCAGCCTCCTCTACAAACGGCCGCTTCTCTAACACAGGAAGGGCTTTCCACGACTTCCCTACAGATCAACAACAAAGTCCACGTCAGTTACAGCGGCATCATGCATGCAGTCTGGTGATGCGCTCCAAAATAGCTCATCGTCAATTTAGTAACAGCAGAACTTTCATTTCGAAATAACATTAGTGTTATTATTGATCGTACATTTGTTGTGATTCATTCATTTGAGTTACCTAGACTATATTTCAATGGCCAGAATAAGGGCAGGGCGTTAGCATCATGTGCTTTTTCAAGATAATTTGGCCCTATGCAAATAGCCTACTACAAACCAAAATCATGGAAGTATAGGCATAAAATAATATTTATAATATTGCTGCTCGAATAAATGCAGTATGCTTCCACGTGGTAACATACTGCTTAAAATTATACAAATTCCCTAGCATTTGATCACTTATGAAATATTATTTAAATACTTGCTAAACAAGAAATTCCCATTGGTCTTTATAAATATCACGTCAGTAACAGGCCTACACAATCAATTGCTATTTAATTTCCTTACCCAACATTTTGCTCAACTCCGCATTGTGCAGGTCTGGATTTTGTTGTGCCAGCCGCTTGCGCTCATCCTTCGCCCACACCATGAACGCATTCATGGGTCTCCGGATCCTCGGCTCATTCTTCCCACGGTTCTGGTTCCCGGAGCTGGACTCGCTCTTCTCTTTGGTGTCCCCGAGAGGGCTCAGGGGGTCTGCCCACTGACAGTGTCCCATTCCAGGCATCATGACTGAGATCGCGCACCTAGCCTGGTTCTGATCGTCACTGGCGTAACCCGCATCGGGACTACTCATCGCTGTCCACCTTCGGGCTATCGACACCAACCAGGCAGCAACTCACGTAAGTAAAATGAGAAAATAAGTGTCACTTGCTGTGTAGGTATATAAAATGAAAGTTTTAATAACGCAAGTAAGAGTAACGATTCAAAACTGAGTGGAAAATATCCGTGACTGTTAGATAATAGCTTGGAGCTGACTAAACTAGAACTGACTATCTTACTCTGAGGTTGGGGATACTATAAGCGCATAGGCAACCAATCACAATAGGGTGGGAGTGCCCAGTACCCCTGAGGTGTAAAAAGTTTCAAGTAAGCTGCCTTCCAGCCTTGTTGGGAGCGGGATACCACACATTGTCCTCTATGTGTAATGTGAGGTGCCCACTGTTAGAGAATGGATTAAACATTTCATTTGAATTTAAATGTATATTCGTTGTTTTTTCATGTGATACAAGACTGTGGGCGTAGGCCTACTGTTACTGTGCATTTTGCAGTTATGATTCAAATAGAACATATTGCATTCGTGACATAAACTCCACAAAATAATTTAGGATACATCAACCTATAGGGTTATAGGGGGAAAATAATGCCAAATTGAGCAAATATCAAATAATTAATAGTCTACAAAGTCATTTTTTTCCGAAACATTTGAATTAAATCCATGTGCTGCTGTTCTGCGAGACATGTTCTCAATTGCTCATGCCATACCTTTCAAATATTTATTTTAACGTTTTTTGTCATGTTTATATCATTTATATCACTTTATACCACCTGTAAGTTTAAACTATCCTAAAGTCTATATTATTCAGACATAGGTCTAATACACACGCACTCTCTTTCATCTGTGTATTGAGATGCTGGATTTGGTAACTGGAAATTCAGGTTTACGCAGGAAATAATTATATTTCTAAAGCGCAGATTTTAGCATCAGTCTGCCAGGGTTCACAGCCATTGACTGAGGCTGGATGTAGATTATGTTGATTCAAAGAAGCGTTAATTAGGGGTTAGAAATTGTTATAGGAGATGCTGGTGAATACACTACATTTGCAAACAGTCGAGATAGATTAAATGAACACCAATCAATCTATCGGCCTTTGTTGTCTGTGAAGTGCAGAACCTGGGACCACAGTTAGGGGACACAAGGGCCATACGCAGTGGTGATTATTGGGCCGTATTCTTCAAGGCCGAACATGACATGGTTGTCTCTGACAGCAAGGCTAGGGTAGGTCTCCAAATCGGTTTCTCTCACCCTAGCAGAAGTTATTTTTTAAATGTAACCTTTATTTAACTAGGCAAGTCAGTTAAGAACAAATTCGTATTTACAATGACAGCCTACGGGGAACAGTGGGTTAAATGTCTTGTTCAGGGGCAGAACGACAGATGTTTACCTTGTCAGCTCTGGGATTCACCCTGGCAACCTTTCAGTTACTGGCCCAATGCTCTAACCACTAGGCTACCTGCATTATATCCCTGTCTTTTTCACTTGAAACTGTCAAAACAAGTAATTAAATTAGGTTGAATTTAATTACACTAATATATCACAAATTTGATTTGATTTGATTTGAAGTATGTTGCAGGTGACCTTGGTCACTCTGGATCCTAAACGCTACACACACTACTCTCCTCCACACATTGGCAGGAGCTCACCTGGGCTGAGTACTGGCATCTCAAATGTCCTACTTCTTGAGCTCCTGTTCCTCTATAGAATACTAGCTCAAGAGTATTGTGGAGCTCCTGCACCTAAATATAAACAACACCGGCACCCAAAATGAGTACTAGTACCCTTTTCAGTCAAAGTCAAGCACTGGTGGTGGACGAATGAGAGTGTGTAATTGTGTATACTTTGTAACGTAATTCATCAGTGCTTAAAATTAGGAAGAAAAGAAGTCCAGCAGCCTGAAAAAGCAATATATAGGAAGTATTTAAAACTTCAGAAAAATCACTTCTTCTTTTCATCGGCCACAGATATGACCACTGCTCACAAAAATGTTTTTATAAAACCATGGCTGATCCCTTGTCTATCGCCTATGCAGCCTACATGAGACCCGAGAAAACAAGGTGAGGTGAGAGAGCTACTGTTGATTGAATCAGCTGCAGCCAGAATATCAGTCCACCCACACACCTAACACTATTTTAATGTTTTAATAAGCAGTTGAGAACCAAGCCGTGTCCATAGTGGTCAGGAATCAAAACAACAGCCAGAGACTGCAGGCGTCCTTATCAGTAACGGCAGGGCTTAACCTGCCAGCTCCTTCTTTTCTTCATCTGTCCTCGAGCCGTTCCCATCATGCCATGTAAATACAGTTAGATACAGCATGTCAGACTGGAGCCTTTCCTCTCTCAGGTCAAAGAGGGCTGACAGAAATATGAGAGATGCTTATACAACCCCATCGTGCCCTGTCTCGGTATAGCAAAGGGATCCAGAGTATCCTGGTTGACCCTTTTGGAGGGGGTGGTGTTAGAGGGGTCTTGCTCTGTCACAGTCCAGCGCTGGGACAGGATCTGGTGCTATAATATTGGCATCGTCTATTTTACCGCTGATGACCTGATACGGTTTTCCCCCGTGGTCTCATGAGACTGGACTGAAACCTCACGAGTTTGAAAATGTGTGTGTGCATGTTTATATATGTCTATGTGTGTGTGTGCATGTGTGAGTGCCAGCAGCCATGATACGTGTGTGTGTGTGTGTGTGTGTGTGTGTGTGTGTGTGTGTGTGTGTGTGTGTGTGTGTGTGTGTGTGTGTGTGTGTGTGTGTGTGTGTGTGTGTGTGTGTGTGTGTGTGCGTGCGTGCGTGCGTGCGTGCGTGCGTGCATGCCATGGCTGTCTCCTGGTGTGTGGGAGAGAAAAATCTTTTGATGGGAGAAGTCATAAAGCCACATTTCCTATACAAGGTGAGGTTCAGAGTCCCCCCCGAGGAGGGGAGTCGGGCAATAAGGGGAGGCGACACACCCCGCGGCCATCCCCCATCCTCCCGTGTCCCCCACCCCGTGCCTGGGGAGTCTGGGGCTGGGTGGGGGCCAGGGCTCTCGACGCCAGCCTCTGGGCTCCACGCTCAGGGAGAGGTCACTAGGCTTGCTTACACAATGGCATTATCTCAGTTCCAGCCTCGGCTACTGCAGCGGTGAGCACTTCCTGTCCCTCCGCGAGCACTTCCTGTCCTTGGCGTAGCAGCACAAACTGTCCGCCTTCCAAGCGGGTTCTGACACACTGTCGAGCTGCTGGTCGCCAGACTCGCTGTATAAATGTCTGTGGGCGGCTTTCTTGGGAATTGCACAATGCGATTGCCGAGTCCTTTGTGTTGAGTTGCGAGGCAGCCATGTTTAGCTTAAATCACTGGTACGGAAGGCATATATATGTTAGCACTCTACTCAGATCCCTAGACACTCTCAGGCTATAAGAGCCTGAGCTCGGTCAAAGCCACAGAAAGGCAAAGGTTTACCAATGGACCTACTACTCAAGTTCAAACATCATGGTTCATTCATTGGAAGAATTTATTAATTTATGCTATTTTGAAACATCAATTCTTCAAATTTCAAGGCCCTCCAACAGTGACACACAAAAAACACATGAAAACACAAATGAACGAACAAATGAATAAATGAAGGCTAAAACACGCATAGTGCAATCACTGACCAATAGGACGTGAATAGAATACATGTGTGTGATAATCTGTGATTCTATGAGTGTTTAGACTAGGTCTGATTATGATTACCTCTATCACCTGCCTGGGGGGGGGGGTGCTTGCAGGAAGGGGGAACGGGGAGGATGGAAGAGGAGGTTAAAGAGGGTAGAATGTAATGTAACAGGTGTTCTCAGTCATACACCATACTCCTCTCTTCCATCACCAGTATGTAAATAGAAATCACAAAGACTAAAGATGATTAAAGTCACTTCATAGTTGCTCCAGAAATCAAATCAAATTTATTTATATAGCCCTTCGTACATCAGCTGATATCTCAAAGTGCTGTACAGAAACCCATTCTAAAACCCCAAACAGCAAGCAATGCAGGTGTAGAAGCACGGTGGCTAGGAAAAACTCTCTAGAAAGGCCAAAACCTAGGAAGAATCCTAGAGAGGAACCAGGCTATGAGGGGTGGCCAGTCCTCTTCTGGCTATGCCGGGTGGAGATTATAACAGAACATGGCCAAGATGTTCAAATGTTCATAAATGACCAGCATGGTCAAATAATAATAATCACAGTAGTTGCCGAGGGTGCAGCAAGTCAGCACCTCAGGAGTAAATGTCAGTTGGCGTTTCATAGCCGATCATTAAGAGTATCTCTACCGCTCCTGCGGTCTCTAGAGAGTTGAAAACAGCAGGTCTGGGACATGTAGCACGTCCGGTGAACAGGTCAGGGTTCCATAGCCGCAGGCAGAACAGTTGAAACTTGAGCAGCAGCACGGCCAGGTGGACTGGGGACAGCAAGGAGTCATCATG
Source organism: Salvelinus alpinus (assembly GCF_045679555.1). Lineage (NCBI taxonomy): Eukaryota > Metazoa > Chordata > Actinopteri > Salmoniformes > Salmonidae > Salvelinus > Salvelinus alpinus. The sequence goes on from NC_092095.1 coordinate 33,155,180, forward strand.
CCAGGTCGTCCTGAGGCATGGTCCTAGGGCTCAGGTCCTCCGATAGAGAGAAAGAAAGAGAGAAAGAGAGAATTAGAGAGAGCATACTTAAATTCACACAGGACACCGGATAAGACAGGAGAAGTACTCCAGATATAACAGAAATGCCATCAGACGCCTCCATTAAGGCTGAGTTGTGAAGCAACAGGTAGTTAAGATGACATGCTGTGTCTATTACTTTGGGAAGCCCCTTATACTGTAGAAACACAGCTCTCGGAAGCTGTAATAACCCGGCTATTCAGTATCCGTACTTTCCATTGTGTAATCAAATCGGTGAATGTATGTTTGACTATGATATTTAGACTTTTTATGTTTGTTTTTTCGTTTTTTATCATCTCATTACTAATCTGCTCCATGAAACATATATAAGATATGAAAGCTTGTGCTCAGGTCAGGTTACGTTCAGATGGCTGATGGGAAAGGTTGTGTGGTGGTTGAGTGGGGTCCTGTTCCTTTCTTACTTCCCTGTGTTAAAGCCTGTGACCTCGCTGTTTGAACTCCACAGTCCCACAATACCTCAGTGTGAAGCAGATCAGAAAATTAACAAGAGAAAGATCTTACTTTCTTTCTGTCCCCAACTGACATACCTGCCAGTCGATGTTGTTCTTGTAAAATATTATGTGTTTTCAATGACTTACCTTGTTAAATAAAGGCAAATTAAACAGTCACTGAATACAGGGCATTCGAAAGTATTCAGACCCCTTGACTTTTTCCACATTTTGTTACCTTACAGCCTTATTCTAAAATGGATAAAATATTTGTTTTCCTCATCAATCTACACACCACACCCTATAATGACAAAGTGTAAACAGCTTTGTAGAAATTGTTGCAAATTTACTAAAAATCTAAAACAGAAAGACCTTATTTACATAAGTATTCAGACCTTTTGCTATGAGATTCAAAATTTAGCTCAGGTGCATCCTGTTTCCATTGATCATCCTTGAGATGTTTCTACAACTTGATTGGAGTCCACCTGTGGAAAATTCAATTGCTTGGACATGATTTGAAAAGGCACACAACTGTCTATATTAAGGTCCCAGAGTTGACAAGGCAGGTCAGAGCAAAAACCAAGCCAATTGTCCGTAGAGCTCCGAGACAGGATTGTGTCGAAGCACAGATCTGGAGAAGGGTACCAAAACATTTCTGCAGCATTGAAGGTCCCCAAGAACACAGTGGCCTTAAATGGAAGAAGTTTGGAACCACCAAGACTCTTCCTAGAGCTAGCCACCTGGCCAAACTGAGCAATCAAGGGGAGAAGGGTCTTAGTCAGGGAGGTGACCAAGAACCCAATGGTCACTCTGACAGAGCTCCAAAGTTCCTCTGTGGAGATGGGAAAAACTTGCAGAAGGACAATCATCTCTGCAGCACTCCACCAATCAGGCCTTTATGGTAGAGTGGCCAGACGGTAGCCACTCCTCAGTAATAGACACATGACAGTCTGCTTGGATTTTGGAAAAATGCCCTTAAAGACTCTCAGACCATGAGAAACAAGATTCTGTGGTCTGATGAAACCAAGATTGAACTCTTTGGCCTGAATGCCAAGCTTAACGTCTGGAGGAAACTTGGCACTGTCCCTACGGTGAAGCATGGTGGTGACAGCATCATGCTGTGGGGATGTTTTTTAGTGGCAAGGACTGGGAGACTAGTCAGGATCGAGGGAAAGATGAACGGAGCAAAGTATAGAGAGATCCTTGATTAAAACCTACTCCAGAGCTCTCAGGACCTCAGGTGAAGGTGAAGGTTCACCTTCCAACAGGACAACGAGAGAAAATAGCTGTGTAGCGATGCTCCCGATCCAACTTGACAGAGCTTGAGAGGATCTGCAATGATGAATGGGAGAAACTCCCCAAATACAGGAGTGCCAAGCTTGTAGCTTCATACCAAAGAATACTTGAGGCTGTAATTGCTGCGAAAGGTGCTTCAACAAAGTACTGAGTAAAGGGTTTGAATCCTTATGTAAATGTCATCATTCCATTTTTTTTATTTTTATACATTTGCAAAACATTTCTTAAAACGTTTTTTGCAAATGTCATTATGGGTATTGTGTGTAGACTGATGAGGGGGAAAAACGATTTAATCAATTTTAGAATTTGGCTGTAACGTAACAAAATGTGGAAAAAGTCAAGGGTTTTGAATGCTTTCAGAAATCACTATATACCCCCCCTCTCTTAGCCAAAAGGCTGTGTGTGTGTGTGTGTGTGTGTGTGTGTGTGTGTGTGTGTGTGTGTGTGTGTGTGTGTGTGTGTGTGTGTGTGTGTGTGTGTGTGTGTGTGTGTGTGTGTGTGTGTGTGGGTGTTGTGGGCTATAGATCCCCCTCCTCAGGGGAATGCTGGGAACATGAGGCCATGAGGAAAGGGGTGCAGGGGTGGATGTGTGTGCCTCAGACAAGAACAACACAGAGTAAACCCTCTCCACTCTCTTTTCATTGTTCTGAAGGCGTTAATCTGTCAGGGATCTGCTGGGAATCAGGTGGGAATCTCCTTGGGCATATTGTCATCGTTACCGGTCTGGGCTCATTCTGGTACCCTCTAGTCCAGGGGTCGGGAACCTATGGCTCCCGAGCCAGGTGTGGCTCTTTTGATGATTGCATCTGGCTCGCAGATAAAACGAAATATTCTCACTTTTTTATTTTTTTATTTTTTTAAATAAATGTTATCCCCTTTTCTCCCCAATTTTCGTGGTATCCAATCGCTAGTAATTACTATCTTGTCTCATCGCTACAACTCCTTGTTTTAATCCATCCATCGATTTTTCACTGCTCATGTCCTGTTCAGGGCTGCAGGAGCAATTGTCCATTATTTTAATTAAATGATACTGGCCTACGTTGGCCGTTGCTAGGTAAACGCCTCCTTTTGAATCAGTCTGCTCGGTCATTAGCTCAAAGCTAACCCTTCGACGAAGAAGATGGCGAAAAGAAAAAAAGATGACGAGTATCGTACATTTCAGGACGAATGGACCGAAGAATTCGCCTTTGTGGAGAGAGCAGGTTCTGTGGTGTGTCTAATTTGCAATGACAAAATTACATCGATGAAACGGTCGAATGTAAAGCGGCACTTCGACACGCGCCATGCTACCTTTGCATCAAAATACCCTGCGGGAGACAGCAGAAAGAAACCGTGCCAAGAGCTACTGAGCAGGGTGCAAGCGAGTATTATAACAACATTATTTAAGAATAAATTCAGAGGCTTATTATACTGACATTTAGTTGAATTCACTTTTAAAATATATTATATGGCTCTCACTGAAATAAATTTCCAAATGTTTTGCTTTCATGGCTCTCTTAGTCAAAAAGGTTCCCGAGCCCTGCTCTAGTCCCTTTCTACCACCCCAACACACACACTCATGCATGCACGCACACTCACACACACACACACACACACACACACGCACGCACACGCACGCACACGCATGCACACGCACGCACACGCACGCACACGCACATCGCTCTGGGCTGATGTAGTTGTGATCAAACCATTTCTTGTTTATCTCCACAGGTCAGTTTAGAGATGAGCATTTCCGCCTCATCACCCGCCTCACCTTCACTCTCTGTCTGTTTGATTAATCCCAGTCCTGGATCCAAGACACGTTTTCAATCTTCCTCTAGTCATGCTAACAGGAGGATGTTTGAAAACTTTTCACCTAAAGTTGTGGTAACCTCTGGTTTTGTGGACTTCCAGGGGGTCGAGCAACAATAAGACGGAAACGCAAAGTAAAATAATCAAAGTCACTTTCCTGAGTACATGACATCTATGGTCGGGTTTCTTCACTCATGTAGCGTATGGCTTCATAGGATATAAAACCATTCCTCTTCAGTTTACAGTAATGTACTGTTAAACCAAAGTTTCTTTGGAATTTACGGTAACATACTGTACGTTTTTTTCACAGTAATTTACAGGTAACTGGCTGCCAGTAACTTACTGTAAAAAACACAGGATTGTTTTTACAGTGCATATACAGAAAGGATAATGGCAAGGAAAAACACTTAACATGTTGAAATGCCTTTTCACAAGGGATATACAGACTAAAATTAAGATAAGATTATAGGATGAGTCCCTTTAGGTCCCTACTGCAGTCTGTAGAGTGATTGGGGACGTGTGTGTCTGAGTCCAAATGAATCCAGACTTAAATGAAGGTACAGTCTGATTAAAGTGACCCCCTCCTTTCTATTCCAGTAACTTTACCTGTGATTGATACGTCATTGTGTCATCATCACCATTTTAGGATAAAAAGGATAAATGTCTCACTCACTCGTGAATCACATTTTAAAATAGAAGCACAGGGGTGACTATTAGTTAACCGGTGGAAAGGGAAAACCCATGTTTCCTTACTCAAATGAACAGAGAGGTCAGTCCTTAAAGGGAGGACAATGGCTGCATCCCAAATGGCGCCATATTCCCTATATAGTGCACTACTTTTGACCCAAGCTCTATTGGCCCGGGTCAAAAGTAGTGAACTATATAGAGAATAGGGCACCATTTGGGACGTAACCGATCTCTTTCATCTTGATCACTTTTACTGCCCTGACCTGCCTAACTCTCCACCAATGACCACTGCATTGTCTTGGCCCACAGGCTAATTGTGACTTGTGTTTATCATTTTTATGACTTTATCCGTGAAGACAGAGGTATGGCTGGCTTCCTGACACTCCAGGCGTCTTTTCAAACCAATCACATTATTAGGGTCAACATTGGACGCCCCGTCTTCAAACTGTATTGTTTTCGGCAGTGCAATAATGTTCCCAAACTGATAAGACCCTATCTATTTTGGGTTTTGCGCAGAGAGGGATTTGTCCCTGATACATGATTTCTGTGTTCCAGGGAAGAAGTTATTTTAAGAGTTAAGTTTCAGGGAAAGCGTAAACTGTGTGATAAATGGGGGATACAGTAAAATCTAAAAAATATCTCTAAGATCTGAGTTGTGATATGATAAGGATGACTCGTGGTGAGAAAAATGTGTAACCTTTATTTAACTAGGCAAGTCAGTTAAGAACAAATTCTTATTTACAATGATGGCCTACCGGGGAACAGTGGGTTAACTGCCTTGTTCAGGGGCAGAACAACAGATTTTTACCTTGTCAGCTCAGGGATTTGATCCAGCAACCTTTTTTTGTTACTGACCCAACGCTCTAACCACTAGGCTGTAGATTGTCTTTAAAGGGGCCATCAGCAGTTAAGACATCTATTTACAGTGGGGCAAAAAAGTATTTAGTCAGCCACCAATTGTGCAAGTTCTCCCACTTAAAAAGATGAGAGAGGCCTGTAATTTTCATCATAGGTACACTTCAACTATGACAGACAAAACGAGGAAAAAAAATCCAGAAAATCACATTGTAGGATTTGTTATGAATTTATTTGCAAATTATGGTGGAAAATAAGTATTTGGTCACCTACAAACAAGCAAGATTTCTGGCTCTCACAGACCTGTAACTTCTTCTTTAAGAGGCTCCTCTGTCCTCCACTCGTTACCTGTATTAATGGCACCTGTTTGAAGTTGTTATCAGTATAAAAGACACCTGTCCACAACCTCAAACAGTCACACTCCAAACTCCACTATGGTCAAGACCAAAGAGCTGTCAAAGGACACCAAAAACAAAATTGTAGACCTGCACCAGGCTGGGAAGACTGAATCTGCAATAGGTAAGCAGCTTGGTTTGAAGAAATCAACTGTGGGAGCAATTATTAGGAAATGGAAGACATACAAGACCACTGATAATCTCCCTCGATCTGGGGCTCCACGCAAGATCTCACCCCGTGGGGTCAAAATGATCACAAGAACGGTGAGCAAAAATCCCAGAACCACACGGGGGGACCTAGTGAATGACCTGCAGAGAGCTGGGACCAAAGTAACAAAGCCTACCATCAGTAACACACTACGCCGCCAGGGACTCAAATCCTGCAGTGCCAGACGTGTCCCCCTGCTTAAGCCAGTACATGTCCTGGCCCGTCTGAAGTTTGCTAGAGAGCATTTGGATGATCCAGAAGAAGATTGGGAGAATGTCATATGGTCAGATGAAACCAAAATATAACTTTTTGGTAAAAACTCAACTCGTCGTGTTTGGAGGACAAAGAATGCTGAGTTGCATCCAAAGAACACCATACCTACTGTGAAGAATGGGGGTGGAAACATCATGCTTTGGGGCTCTTTTTCTGCAAAGGGACCAGGACGACTGATCCGTGTAAAGGAAAGAATGAATGGGGCCATGTATCGTGAGATTTTGAGTGAAAACCTCCTTCCATCAGCAAGGGCATTGAAGATGAAACGTGGCTGGGTCTTTCAGCATGACAATGATCCCAAACACACCGCCCGGGCAACGAAGGAGTGGCTTTGTAAGAAGCATTTCAAGGTCCTGGAGTGCCCTAGCCAGTCTCCAGATCTCAACCACATAGAAAATCTTTGGAGGGAGTTGAAAGTCCGTGTTGCCCAGCAACAGCCCCAAAACATCACTGCTCTAGAGGAGATCTGCATGGAGGAATGGGCCAAAATACCAGCAACAGTGTGTGAAAACCTTGTGAAGACTTACAGAAAACGTTTGACCTCTGTCATTGCCAACAAAGGGTATATAACAAAGTATTGAGATAAACTTTTGTTATTGACCAAATACTTATTTTCCACCATAATTTGCAAATAAATTCATAAAAAATCCTACAATGTGATTTTCTGGATTTTTTTTCTAATTTTGTCTGTCATAGTTGAAGTGTACCTATGATGAAAATTACAGGCCTCTCTCATCTTTTTAAGTGGGAGAACTTGCACAATTGGTGGCTGACTAAATACTTTTTTGCCCCACTGTAGATGCCTATGCATCCACATTTGTGTGCCTTTTAACTAACTGGTGAGTGCTGAATATGAGTTAATTCCTAATCTGGGCACCATGGCCCATGCCTTTGAATGGGATGAGGGGGACAGTGGGGCCTTTGTATGTGACAATCAGGGTGTGAATCGATTCCTCAGGCGGTCAAACACTCCTCACTCTTTCATGCGTGGCCTTTGCCTGGTCGAGGTGCTAAAGCGTCACCGCAGAACAAAACACTGATACCCCCAAGGGTGCTAACAGAACACCATGTTGGCGCGAGGGGAGACCAAGGCGACCAATACCGATCAATAGTGTGTGATCAGTGGTCTACCCCCTCTCTCTCTCTCTCTATCCAGGCACAGACAGGGAATCTGTGGATCAATATGGCGAAGCACGAGAGCTGGAGAGGAAGAATTATCTCTTAGACTGAAGATAAGAGAGACACCATTGCATTCAGCTACAACATAAACATCTGCATCACTGGTTTGGTTTGGCTGGACTTCTACTTATTCAATTATGAAGAAACTCAATGCTACTGCATTGATATAAGTTTATGAGATGGTCATGTGTGGTTTGTTCATTTGTCGACTAATTGATCATTGTTTATTGGCGTGATTTAATGTCAGACATTTGTCGTAAAGAGATTGCAATTACGATTTTTTTGGACACCATTGTTCATTTTCGGGAACTTCCTCACAAACGTAGTGACTTCTCCTTTGATGGTTTGTGGCGACACGCTCTTCACAACGCTCATATCCCCTTCATTTTTTGGAGATCACTGCACCGTCACAATGATGCTGACATAATACACATGCAGTGTATTCAGAAAGTATTCAGACCCCTTGACTTTTCCCACATTTTGTTAAGTTACAGCCTCATTCTAAAATTGATCTTCGCACAATAGCCCATAATGACAAAGCAAAAGCAGGTTTTTAGAAATGTTTGCGAAATTATTTAAAATAAAAAATGGAAATATCACATTTACAGTACATAAGTATTCAGGCCCTTTACTCAGTACTTTGTTGAAGCACATTTGGCAGCGATTACAGCCTTGAGTCTTCTTGGGTATGATTGGCACACCTGTATTTGGGGAGTTTCTCCCATTCTTCTCTGCAGATCCTCTCAAGCTCTGTCAGGTTGGATGAGGAGGGTCGCTGCATAGCTATTTTCAGGTTTCTCCAGAGATGTTCGATCGGGTTCAAGTCCGGGCTCTGGCTGGTCCAGTCAAGGACATTCAGAGACTTGTTTCGAAGCCACTCCTGCATTGTCTTGACTGTGTGCTTAGGGTCGTTGTCCTGTTGGAAGGTGAACCTTCGCCTCAGTCTGAGGTCCTGAGAGCTCTGGAGCAGATTTTCATCAAGGATCTCTCTGTACTTTGCTCCGTTCATTTTTCCCTCGATCCTGTCTAGTCAACCAGTCCCTGCCGCTGAAAACATCCCCCACAGCATGATGCTGCCACCACCATGGTTCATCGTATGGATGGTGCCAGGTTTCCTCCAGATGTGACACTTGGCATTCAGGACAAAGAGTTCAATCTTGGTTTCATCAGACCACAGAATCTTGTTTCTCATAGTCTGAGAGTCTTTAGGTGCCTTTTAGCAAACTCTAAGAGGGCTGTCATGTGCCTTTTACTGAGGAATGGCTTCCATCTGGCCACTCTACCATAAAGGCCTGATTGGTGGAGTGCTGCAGAGCTGGTTGTCCTTTTGGAAGGTTCTCCCATCTCCACAGAGGAACTCTGGAGCTCTGTCAGAGTGACCATCGGGTTCTTGGTAACCTCCCTGACTAAGGCCCTTCTGTTTGGTGGTTCCAAACTTCTTCCATTTAAGAATGATGGAGGCCACTGTGTTCTTGGGGACCTTCAATGCTCAACTGTGGGACCTTATATAGACAGGTGTGTGCCTTACCAAATCATGTCCAACAATTGAATTTACCAGAGTTGTAGAAACATCTCAAGGATGATCAATGGAAACAGGATGCACCTGAGATAAATTTCGAGTCTCATAGCAAAGGGTCTGAATACTTATGTAAATAAGGTATTTCTGTTTTCTGTGGAAAAAGTCAAAGGGTCTGAATACTTTCCGAATGCACTGTATCAACCCTTACAAAAATGTCCATTCAATATAATGCACATAAGAATTCACATTTTCTGTTGCATTAGGATTATTTTCCTGCTGTAGCAAACTGGCTCAAACGAAGATCCTACAACTGTATAATGCCCATAAAGGAAACACGGGGCATTACACACAAAATGTGCTTGTCCATAAAAGACCCACACAGCCATATCCATTCAAATATTCATAACAGTTCAAAATAATGAACTTGTAGTTGTGTTGTTCTTTCTCCATGTCCCTACATGTTTTACAATATAATATAAAAACACCTTCAATTATGGATATTCTTTCATTTATTGTGTTTCATATGTAGGCCTAACTTTCCAAATACAGTCTAATCAACTTGCAGATTTGTTCCACTTAAAACAATGGCTACTGCACATGCAGCTTCTCTTCCTACTCTCATGCATATGCCGTTGAAGTCGGAAGTTTACATACACTTAGGTTGGAGTTGTTAAAATTCGTTTCTCAACCACTCCACAAATTTCTTGTTAACAAACTATAGTTTTGGCAAGTCGGTTAGGACATCTACTTTGTGCATGACGAGTCATTTTTCCAACAATTGTTGACAGACAATTTCACTTATAATTCACTGTATCACAATTCCAGTGGGTCAGAAGTTCACATACACTAAGTTGACTGTGCCTTTAAACAGCTTGGAAAATTCCAGAAAATTATGTCATGGCTTTAGAAGCTTCTGATTAGGCTAATTGACATAAATTGAGTCAATTGGAGGTGTACCTGTGGATGTATTTCAAGGCCTACCTTCAAACCCAGTGCCTCTTTGCTTGACATCATGGGAAAATCCAAATAAATCAGTCAAGACCTCAGAAAATAATTGAAGACCTCAACAAGTCTGGTTCATCCTTGGGAGCAATTTACAAACACCTGAAGGTACCACGTTCATCTGTACAAACAATAGTACGCAAGTATAAACACCACGCAGTTGTCATACCGCTCAGGAAGGAGATGCATTCTGTCTCCTAGAGATGAACATACTTTGGTGCGAAAAGTGCCAATCAATCCCAGAACAACAGCAAAGGACCTTGTGAAGATGCTGGAGGAGACAGGTACAAATGTATCAATATCCACAGTAAAACGAGTAATATATAGAAAATAACCTGAAAGGCTGATCAACAAGGAAGAAGCCACTGCTCCAAAACCACCATAAAAAAGACAGACTACAGTTTGCAACTGCACATGGGGATAAAGATCGTACTTTTTGGAGAAATGTCCTCTGGTCTGATGAAACAAAAATAGAACTGGTTGGCCATAATGACCATCGTTATGTTTGGAAGAAAAAGGGGGAGGCTTGCAAGCCGAAGAACACCATCCCAACCGTGAAGCACGGGGGTGGCAGCATCATGTTGTGGGGGTGCTTTGCTGCAGGAGGGACTGGTGCACTTCACAAAATAGATGGCATCATGAGGCAAGAAAATTATGTGGATATATTGAAGCAATATCTCAAGACATCAGTCAGGAAGTTAAAGCTTGGTCGCAAATGGGTCATCCAAATGGACAATGACCCCAAGCATACTTCCAAAGTTGTGACAAAATGGCTTAAGGACAACAAAGTCAAGGTATTGGAGTGGCCATCACAAAGCCCTTACCTCAATCCTATAGAACATTTGTGGGCAGAACTGAAAAAGCGTTTGCGAGCAAGGAGGCCTACAAACCTGACTCAGTTACACCAGCTTGTGGGATGCTTGTGGAAGGCTACCCAAAACATTTGACCCAAGTTAAACAATTTAAAGGCAATGCTACCAAATACTAATTGAGTGTATGTAAACTTCTGACCCACTGGGAATGTGATGAAAGAAATAAAAGCTGAAATAAATCATTCCCTCCTATTATTCTGACATTTCCCATTCTTAAATTAAAGTGGTGATCCTAACTGGGACTAAATGTCAGGAATTGTGAAAAACTGAGTTTAAATGTATTTGGCTAAGGTGTATGTAATCTTCCGACTTCAACTGTACATGCAGGCCTACCCTGGCATTATATTGTCCTCTATGGTGCTTAAATGACAGAAAAGGTAGAGGAATGTGCAGTGTGTTGTTATCACACAGCTGTGGTTTTATGGAGGAAATGCACTGTGTGTGAGTGCTTCCTCCCTGAGCTCTTCCCTTTACACTAACGGTGTATAGAAGCAGTACTATTGACAGGAAGATCCTACTTTAATGTTTATACCACATGTTAATTAGCCTCACATTTTAATTACACTCCCATACATGTTCTCATCACTCACAATGTAAGGAGTCCGTACCATTCACTTAACGCTCACATGTAGCGTCCATGAAATTAATACTCTCAAATATGCCAGTCTGTGCAGTCATATATCAAGACAGATGGTTTGTGACACTAATAATGCTGAACAAATGACTTGTGAAAATTGTATTTATTTTCTTCATTTGATGACAGCTTTTTGTGGATATTATTTTGCCTTTCAGTGCGGGAATTTAATTGAGTTAAGATAATTGATCATCTAAAAATATGACAGTCAAATGAACGTATCCAGTTGTCTACATTACATACATTTTCTAAACTTTACTCAGTGACATGCACACAGAGGAAGTTTTATCAATACTTAAGGTTGGATGTCTTTTCGACATCAAGGGGACTTTTTGCTCCGGATAACCTCTCACTGTCTGAGTTCCTGATGTTAAAACAGAGATAATCTCCTGACAGGTCATTTACACACAATGGTGTGGAGCATCAGTATCAACTCAGTCACAACTCAGTACCCTCACCAAGTCAATGTGCTTTCAAAGTCCACCTCAATCTAAATATAAAGAACCACAACATTTTCCTCCATGAGAACCTAAACTTATTTCCCAAAAGCCTTCAAAGCTAACACAAACAGATACATTAGTAATGTAATTAGTAGTTTAATTCCATCTATTATGGAAGGTGGAATGTCTTACAAGGATCAATAGTATTGTGTATTTATTACTACGATGATCAGTGTGAGGACAGTGTCTGGATCTAAGCATTACACTTAGCCTCACACTTAACTTTTGACCTTTCAACCTAACCTCAATGACCAGTGTCAGCTGACCAACTTCCCCCTGTGATATTCTCACAAGATAAGAGGGGAAACTCTCAGACATACCCACAGTCAGAGACTCTGAATACTATCCACTGCCATCAGTATACACAAATGCACAATACAACATTCATACACTTACATAGTCAGCGTCGCAAATGGCGCCCTATTCCCTATTAAGTGCACTACTTTTGACCAGGGCCCATAGGACTCCGGTCAAAAGTAAGGCGTTGTATAGGGAATAAGATCCACAGGCATATATTGAGACCTAAAAGACACTTGACCACTTCTGAATGTAAAACATATCTTTCTGACATTGTGGTCGATGCACAGCAAGTGGACCTTGAACTTTGTAGCGATTGCTGCATTTGCGCAGCAGGTTATAAGGCTTTCTGGCTCGATACCATCAAAAACATTGTCTTATTGCTGGGGGCTGTGGAGTATTTGGGACCTTATCAGATGGCCTTGTGGCTTTACAATAACACTGGCTCTATCAGGGCCGGGCAGACCCCTATCTGGCAGCGCTGGCCTACAACAACTATAAATACAGCATGCAAACTACGCACACACACACACTCAAGACGCTCCCAACCTGGGGTGTGTGTGCAGTCACTAAAACATGGGATTTATAACGGACTGATCATGACACTGCTGGGCAGTAAGGGTATTATTCTAGGACCATACGTGTCAAGCGTTTAGAATAGGAGTGTTGATCTAGGATCAGTTGTGCCTTTTAGATCACAATGATTAACACTCCCATTCTGAGTCTCTTGGCTGATGATGAGAACAACCCTATTCCACCCGAGGAGGAAGTTCATTTGAATGATGTGGAGACAACGTGTGACGTTGAATCGCTGAAAGCAAATTTCACATTTCATAACCTGCTGCCACATGAATGACCACTTTAATACAATTCAAGGCCCTAGGCCTATTACAGTTTTGGAATCACCAGCTTGGTGCAATCAAATACATTTCCACCGAATTGTGATATCTGTGGCCACAATATTGTACGGCGATGCACAGTATGAATTTCCCTTTATTAGGTAGGAGGTCAAGCACAGGTTTGATGGACCGTTTCTTATGAGGTGCAGATCTACTCCCATTGTGTGATGAAGCACAGATTTGCTGAGAAAATCAAAGCTGCTGATTTCCTGCACTGAGGAAACCCCCTTTACGGAGAATGGCTTGATAATGCCCCAGAGTGCCCCAAGCATCCGTTAAGATAAATAAATTAATAAATAAAAACACGTCCGACGACATTAAATGTATTGTTCCTCTTTCAGGCTATGAAGTAGGAACCATATTGTTTATAATAAATAAGTGTATTAGCAGTTTTGGGCCAGGTGGGTGACAGGGTCCGGGATATCCCCCTACGGCCCCCGCCGCTCACACCCCTAGGCACCTACGTGCCCAGGGCAGAACGCTTCCATTTAAGGCGGTGGTGGCCTAGGAAGTGGGGTGCTGGGTAGTGGCAGGCTGACTAGGCTGAGCCCCTGTCACGTTTTCTCTTGTGATAAGAGCAGGAGCAGGAAGCCATGTGAGGGCAGGAAGGAAGAGTGCTTAAGCTGCCTGGAAGGAGTGAGAGAGACGGGAGCAGTGGAGAGGGAGACTGAGCGTAGAGAGAGAAATACCATCAACGTATATACGGGGAGTGAACAATAGTAGCAAGAGGAGAGCGGGAGTGAGAGGCGAAAAGAGAAAAGCAAGCTGTGTGTGTATGTCCCCAATGGCACTATGGGTCCTGGTCAAAAGTAGTGCACTACATAGGGAATATGGTGCGACTTGGGACGTTTCCTGTACTCCAGTCCAATGACCTTAGTGGAGTCTCTCTGTCTGTCTGATGAAACCACAGGCTTAGACAGGTGGGGAGGCTACAGCCCTCTGGCCACAGTGGACTGAGTTCTCTGTTGGGAAGCCCAGAGGGAAATAGGGAACCTGAAGTCCAGGGGGGAAGTGGGTGGACGACTACATTTGGTTAGAGAGGCCAGGAAACACTGCTACATACATCCACAGCTCCAACAGACCACACAATAACTAAGAAATAATATGTATGGAAATTAGTAATCATAATGCCATATTGTGGTAGTAGTAGTAGAGATAAAATGTGATAATATGATACATGTCAATTACATAAAACCCACAAAAAACATATACAGCTAATAATAAGTAAAATAATACATTCAACAACCCTTTCCTTCCTATGTTAAAAGTGGAAATAAATATGTGCTATGAATATAAAGACTGACACCCCTGAACTATTTGGGTCGTCATAGTCACAGGTGAGAATGTCAGAATCTCAGCTCCACCACTCAACTCTCTGTTTTTCTCAATTCCCTCTTTTTAATCAGTCTGTTCATCTAAAAAGGATTTCTCTATTTTGAGATTTTAATCCAGAGTCTGTGTTAATCTCTGGAACTCAGGGATTGGAAGAGAGTATGGACGGGGCATCAAATTAATTTCATGGGGCTCAGTGTGAACTGGGTATGGCCATGAAGGTCAAATATTCACTGCCGCTTTTGTTAATTTTCCAGTCATATGAAAACATGTCTGGAAACTTGAAGACAGGAATTCATGTTAGCCAAAGGGTGGAAATGTAACTAAATTAAATGTTATGTAAGCAAGGACTGATTATATAAAGAGCAGTCGTTGGAGCAATATAGTCTTGTAGGCCTATGGATGGGGAAAAATACAGGTCAAAGATGGCTGTGATTAGGATTGATTCCAGCGCACAGGTAGGCGTTGCAGGCTAGAGTGAGCCCTCCCCTGGAGCTAACTGGGATTGCACCATTCTTCCAGGGCACTCAGAGTTTACTGCACTCCATGGTTGTGTCCCAAATGGCACCCAATCTCCAATAGTGCACTACTTTTGTCCAAAAGGCTCTGGTCAAAAACAGTGCACTAACATATATATATATATACAGTTGAAGTCAGAAGTTTACATATGCCTTAGCCAAATACATTTAAACTCAGTTTTTCACAATTCCTGACTAATTCTAGTAACAATTCCCTGTCTAGGTCAGTTAGGATCACCACTTTATTTTAAGACTGTGAAATGTCAGAATGATAGTAGAGAGAATGATTTATTTCAGCTTTTATTTCTTTCATCAGAATCCCAGTGGGTCAGAGGTTTACATACACTCAATTAGTATTTGGTAGCATTGCCTTTAAATGTTTAACATGTTGTCAAATGTTTCGGGTAGCCTTCCACAAGCTTCCCACAATACGTTGGGTGGATTTTAGCCCATTCCTCCTGACAGTGCTGGTCTAACTGAGTCAGGTTTGCAGGCAACCTTGCTCGCACATACTTTTTCAGTTCTGCCCACAAATGTTCCATACGATTGAGGTAAGGGATTTGTGATGGTCACTCCAATACCTTGACAGTGTTGTCCTTAAGCCATTTTGCCACTATTTTGGAAGTATGCTTGGGGTCATTGTCCAGTTGGATGACCCATTTGCGACCAAGCTTTAACTTCCTGACTGATGTCTTGAGATGGTGCTTCAATATATCCACATAATTTTCCTGCCTCATGATGCCATCTATTTTGTGAAGTGCACCAGTCCCTCCTGCAGCAAAGCACCCCCACAACATGATGCTGCCACCCCTGTGCTTCACGGTTGGGATGGTGTTCTTCGGCTTGCAAGCCTCCCCCTTTTTCTTCCAAACATAAAGATGGTCATTATGGCCAAACAGTTCTATTTTTGTTTCATCAGACCAGAGGACATTTCTCCAAAAAGTACAATCTTTGTCCCCATGTACAGTTGCAAACTGTAGTCTGGCTTTTTTATGGCAGTTTTGGAGCAGTGGCTTCTTCCTTGCTGAGCGTCCTTTCAGGTTAAGGACTCGTTTTACTGTGGATATAGATACTTTTGTACCTGTTTCCTCCAGCATCTTCACAAGGTCCTTTGCTCTTATTCTGGGATTGATTTGCACTTTTCGCACCAAAGTACGTTCATCTCTAGGAGACAGAACGCGTCTCCTTCCTGAGCGGTATGACGGCTGCGTGGTCCCATGGTGTTTATACTTCAGACGCTTCTAAAGCCATGACATTGTTTTCTGGAATTTTACAAGCTGTTTAAAGGCACAGTCAACTTAGTGTATGTAAACTTCTGACCCACTGGAATTGTGATACAGTGAATGATAAGTGAAATAATCTGTCTGTTAACAATTGTTGGAAAAATGACTTGTGCCATGCACAAAGTAGATGTCCCAACCGACTTGCCAAAACTATAGTTTGTTAACAAGACATTTGTGGAGTAGTTGAAAAACAGGTTTTAATGACTCCAACCTAAGTGTATGTAAACTTCTGACTTCAACTATATATACACTGCTCAAAAAAATAAAGGGAACACTTAAACAACACAATGTAACTCCAAGTCAATCACACTTCTGTGAAATCAAACTGTCCACTTAGGAAGCAACACTGATTGACAATAAATTTCACATGCTGTTGTGCAAATGGAATAGACAAAAGGTGGAAATTATAGGCAATTAGCAAGACACCCCCAATAAAGGAGTGATTCTGCAGGTGGTGACCACAGACCACTTCTCCGTTCCTATGCTTCCTGGCTGATGTTTTGGTCACTTTTGAATGCTGGCGGTGCTCTCACTCTAGTGGTAGCATGAGACGGAGTCTACAACCCACACAAGTGGCTCATATTTTTACTAAAATAATAGTGAAGACATCAACTATGAAATAACACATATGGAATCATGTAGTAACCAAAAAAGCGTTAAACAAATCATTCTCTCAAACAGCTTCATGAGGTAGTCACCTGGAATGCATTAAACATTAACAGGTGTGCCTTGTTTAGAGTTCATTTGTAGAATTTCTTTCCTTACTAAAATATTTGAGCCAATCAGTTGTGTTGTGACAAGGTAGCCCTATTTGGATAAAGACCAAGTCCATATATATCATCCCATCTGGTTTGCGCTTAGTGGGACTATCATTTGTTTTTCAACAGGACAATGACCCAACACACCGCCAGGCTATGTAAGGGCTATTTAGCCAAGAAGGAGAGTGATGGAGTGTTGCATCAGATGACCTGGCCACCACAATCACTCGACCTCAACCCAATTGAGAGGGTTTGGGATGAGTTGGACCGCAGAGTGAAGGAAAAGCAGCCAACAAGTGCTCAGCATATGTGGAAACTCCTTCAAGACTGTCGCAAAAGCATTCCAGGTGAAACTGGTTGAGAGAATGCCAAGAGTGTGCAAAGCTGTCATCAAGGCAAAGGGTGGTTACTTTGTGGAATTTTTTTGAAGAACACTTTTTTGGTTACTACGTTATTCCATATGTGTTATTTCATAGTTCTGATGTCTTCACTATTATTCTACAATGTAGAAAGTAGTAAATTTAAATAAAAACCCTTGAATAAGTAGGTGCGTCCAAAATTTTCACTGGTACTGTATATATATTTGTATTTTTCTTAAGTGTAGTTTTGCAATTCAATTTAAACAAGCAGACAACAAAAAAATTGCAGGTAACATTTTTGCAGTAAGACAATGGAGTAACCTAGGTAGCCACAGGTTGTTTTCCCCACAGGCGGGCAGGGCTGCGACGTTCTATCTAATACCAACTGGGACTATAGGGTTCTATTTGAGACGCAGCCTGGTAATATGTTTTAATTGGGTGTAGTATCCTACTAAGTGGGGGTTTCTCCCTTGCTGTAAACTCTATAAGGTACAGGGGCCTCCCCGGCTGCCACTAAGCAGTAAATAAATATGAGACTATTGTTTTCCTGCAGCCTAACTGTCCTTGCTCTCCCGTGCTGAGTAAACGCACACATACAATGGGAGGCCGGGCCGCAGTGTCAGTCGTCATCCCCCTGGATCCCCGCTCCAGCTCTCCTCACCATGGGAAAGTGGCTGCGGAGGAAAGGAGAGGCTGACAATGAGGTAAGTTGCAACCGATGCTTTTCCCAAATGAGGTTTTATATGGAGTCAGCCTGCATATGTTCGACAAAACACCCAGCTCACAATTTTTATAGCTTCCACAGCGACATTACAGTAAATATGAACGGGTCTCAGATCCCAACAAATCAAATCTAATCAAATGTTATTTGTCACAGGTGCCGAACACAACAGGTATAGACCTCACAGTGAAATGCTTACTTACAAGCCCTTAACCAACAATGCTTTAAGAAGTTTTAAGAAAAATAAGTGTTGAGTAAAAAATAGATAAGTAAAAAATAGAAAATAAAAGTAACAAATAATTTAACAGCAGCGGTTAAAAAACAATAGCGAGGCTATATACAGGGGGTACCGGTACAGAGTCAATGTGGGAGGGGCACCGGTTAGTCGAGGTAATTGAGGTAATATGTACATGTAGGTAGAGTTAAAGTGACTATGCATAGATAATAAACAGAGAGTAGCAGCAGTGTAAAAGAGGGGTCTGGGTAGCCCTTTGATTAGCTGTTCAGGAGTCTTATGGCTTGGGGGTAGAAGCTGTTAAGAAGCCTTTTGGACCTAGACTTGGCGCTCTGGTACCGCTTGCCGTGCGGTAGCAGAGAGAACAGTCTATGACTTGGGTGGCTGGAGTCTTTGACAATTTTTAGGGCCTTCCTCTGACACCACCTGGTATAGAGGTCCTGGATGGCAGGAAGCTTGGCCATACGCACCACCCTCTGTAGTGCCTTGTGGTCGGAGGCCGAGCAGTTGCCATACTAGGCAGTGATGCAATCAGTCAGGATGCTCTCGATGGTGCAGCTGTAGAACCTTTTGAGGATCTGAGGACCCATGCCAAATCTTTTCAGTCTCCTGAGGGGAATAGGCTTTGTCATGCCCTCTTTACAACTCTCTTAGTGTGTTTGGACCATGATAGTTTGTTGGTGATGTGGACACCAAGGAACTTGAAGCTCTCAACCTGCTCCACTATAGCCCCGTCAATAAGAATTGACGGGGCTATAAGGGCATGCTCAGTCCTCCTTTTCCTGTAGTCCACAATTACCTCTATTACAACAGGGTTACATTATTGTTGATATCATTTTTTGTTATCTTATATGGCACTCTTTAGGTGACATTTTGTTAACCTTCGAGAGGAGAAAACAACTGTAGCATTTGGCGTGTTGTTTTGTCCTTCCTGAAGGGTGTGCTACTGCTGGGAAGATAACTCCCATTAAAGACTGAAAGTTGTGAGGCTTAGTGGCCACCTCAGGGTGGGTGGCTTCCTCTGCTGTTTCTCCACAGGAAAAAGGCGGACAGCCATAGTACTGTAGTCTCCGAGAATGCCTTCCCTGGAAGAATGAGCTAGGAGGCCTTGAGCTATAGGCTTTGGCGATTTGGGCATTTAATCTTGGTGGGGCAAACTCACCCCAATTTTATTTTATGCTTGCCAGCAAAGCCACTACAAAACACAACACTAAACAATTCATAAATTGGACTATAACGGTGATAAACGGTGCCAACAAACCAAACGGTTCCCACAAACCTTTAGAGCCTACATAAAGCTGTCCCAACAGCAGAGGCCCAACAGCAGTCCCAACACCTTACCACTGCTACACCTGGCTATCAGCGGAGCCTTGTCTGGCAGCGAAACAGTTCATTCAGCCTAATTTACCACCTTTTAAAAAACATAGCTGATATGGGTGACTTGCTTAAACAAAAGTGGTTTCTACTGACAATTGAGAAGTACAAACTATGGCATAAGGGGATGACAAGCGAATAAGAGGCTGTAAGGTTCTGTATTTATTTTCTTAGTCAACCTTGTGTTCTGTTTCTTTGTGTTCTTGAACGTAGTCCTGTCTTTCATTTTTGTTCATTGATTTCACCTGTGTTAGTTACTTACCTGGTCTCCTCAGCTCCTTATTTAGTTCAGTTCATTCTGTTTATGCCTGTTGCGGCCGATGCTGGAAGAACTGGACCAAAGCGCAGCGTGGTGAGCGTACATAATCCTTTTATTTAGAAAAATGACGCCAACAAACGAAGAAAACAACTGTGAAGCTTACAGGGCTAAGTGCCACTAACAAAAGTCAACTTCCCACACTGAAAGGAGGGAAAGGGCTACCTAAGTATGGTTCCCAATCAGAGACAACGATAGACAGCTGTCCCTGATTGAGAACCATACACGGCCAAAACATAGAAATAAAGAAACATAGAAAACAAAACATAGAATGCCCACTCCAAATCACACCCTGACCAAACCAAATAGAGACATAAAAAGGCTCTCTAAGGTCAGGGTGTGACAATGCCTTTGTGGTATTGTTCGTTTCGACTCTACTAAGCCTTTTCCTAGCTCGTTTGTGAGAACCTGTTATAGCCTTCAGTCCTAGTTTAGATTCACCTGCCTGTTTGCCTACCTGTGTATGACCATTGCCTGTGACCAAGACTCCTGCCTTCTGCGAAGGCAAAAGACCACCTGCCGTGCTCTGCGTGTGACTCTACACCTTTTTCTCAGAGTATCCATTAGAGGCAATCTGTACTTTTGGTTAAGACATTAATGAGCACACTAGGACAGACGTAGTCAATACAACTATTTGTTCAGCACTTTTGAAATGTACAGCAACAGAATTCAGAACATGGGCCGTTCTTACAGCATTCTCCCTGTACACCAAGTCATAGCTCTAGGATAAATAAAGGGGACATATAAGCATACAATGAAAGTTCTTACAGTATTCAATGATGACATTTCTCTAAAAAAGGTTATTGGCTACATGTGGACCACCAAGTCAGAACAGTAGTCAAAGTTATAATGGGGAAAAGGGACCAAATTATTAGGGTGAGGCACATGGGCTACTAACAGCTTACTACACAACATACACTTAGTACTTTCTTAGCTACAATATACATATTTCCTTTGCATATTACAATACCTTTTTAGACTCACCTTGCTGTGCTTACTTCAACAGGAAGGTGGCGCGACGGTCCTTCGTTTGCAAATGTTGTCATCAGTCTGGCATTCTCTGGATTTATGGTGCTTTCAAGACAACTGGGAACTTGATCTTTAGGTCGGAGTGCTGAAAAGAGGCTTCGACTTGGAATTCCGAGTTTAATCCCAGTCGGCGCTAAAAGAAAATTCCAGTGTTCCCAGTTGTCTTGAACTCACTGAAGTCTGAGATTTCCCAGTTCTGAGTTTCCAGTTGTTTTGAAAGCGGCAGAAGTCATGCTGGATTGACAGCATGGCAAATGCTGAATGTTTGTCCTTTTAAGCTTGGAAAAGAGACCCTTAAACCCAGACTTGGACCACACATCCACTACACTGAATAGCAGGCCAGTGATTGCCTTGCAATGCTTGCTGTTAGCCACTGATTCCTTTCTAACCACTCATTGTTGTATTTGCATTTTCCAACTTCTTGTGTAATGTTTATGGCCAACGAGCACCAATATGTTTTATCTATAATTTCTCTTCATGTGACAAGGATTTGGCAGTGAATTGTCGACTTGATTCATGATGACTCCTAGCTAAGATTTTGAAAGTATGTTGACTTGATCAGTCCAATCAAAGCGTGTGTGTGTGTGTGTGTATCGTGATTTGACGTCATTTTATCTGTGGCCAATGACCTTGATCCTTCTTGGATGGGCACTTCCAATATAACTATGGCAGCACCCAAGGGGCTTGAATTTTCGAGCTCTCCCTGTAGATTTTGCGATGACGTGGTGTCCCCACGAGTGAGCGAACACTGAGCCAATCATGGCACAACTAGAGAACGTTACCAACCCCTACGCTTCGTATTTTCCGCTGGCTGCCCAATGACCACAGAAAGCACTGAGCTAGGCTGAAACACCTGCATTTTGGAGCTGCCTTCCTCAAGAAAGCAAAAAAAAACACCATGTTCGTATGCGGCTTTATTAACTCAATGATTATTTTGTTGTATTTTTTTTTTACATTGTTTGCAAACTTATGTGACACGAATTAATAGCAAAATAACATGCAAAACATCCACAAAAAAGCATGACACCTTTTATTTTTGGGGGCTAAACATGTGGGTCTCAGAACGGGTCACTACTGGCTATAGGTACCCAGACCCAGATAGGCCCCAAGAGGAGGCACATTACTCAGGCTTGTCCCTACCCTAAGCGAGCTCAAGTTGCCCAGGCCTGCCTATGCCCGGCACAGGCGGCGGACACTGCAGCTCCGTCGCATAATCACCGATGACATACATGGAGTAGTTTTCCAGATTGGTTTTCCTGTTTCTCCAGCTGCGAGTCGGCAAACAGTACAGGAAGAATAACAGAGGTTGCAGCCAGGCTCCCAGAAAGTGGCATTTATAAACAGAGCACAAATAAAAGTTGAAAGGCGCACTGCTCTACTCCTGAGAGCCTAAGAGAGAGGGGGAAGTGAGGCCACGTCCTCCCTTTTAACACCCACTGCCTCAAAACAGCAGGCAGCCTAGCGCTTAAGCACGTTTGCCCAGTGACCGAAAAGTTGCTGGTTCGAATCCCTGAGCTGACTAGGTGGGGAAAAAATCTGTCAATATGCCCTTGAGCAGGGCACTTCTCCAAAATTGCTCCTGTCAGTCTGGATAAAAGCGTCTGCCAAATGACACAAATGTAAAAACCCTGCTCACTTTGCTATACCACCTTCAAATGCTTCCAAAAACATTCTGTGACCCCCCCCCGATGTCCTCCAGGTGACATTTTTATAATTACAGTAAAAGGCCATGTCAATCCACACACCTTACAATAAGATACCACAAATCAACATATAGGCTATGTGAAATAACAACATCAATCTCATGGGTGTGTACTCAGGTGCCAGTGAACTTTATGTGGTGGCCCTCTTTGCTCTGTCAGGTCAGGTGGCTATCCTGTAGGTAGAAGATATGGGCCATTGTCTTACAGTGGTGCTCCGGTCAGCATTGTGACTGCAGCTGAGAACTAGCTACCCTGCTGAGAGGCTGGGGCTGTATCACTCGGGCTTACCCTGCTAAGCCAATTACTACAGGTGTTAAAGTCCTCGTGTCAATACAAGCTAACAGGTGCCCACCGTTGAGGGGGAACAGCAGGATGGAGAGCGTGTGAGGACGAAGGTGTGAGGGGATGGCCAGATTGTGCCCCCCATGAGACATGCTGTTGGAATTGCTACTGGAATTCTCATCGTACGGAGATGTCAGGCAGTGACACACACGGGCGCACGCACACACACACACACACGCGCACAGGTATTGTTCACGTCGCTGACCTTCACACATTGCTAACAGATTCCTTTACCTTGGAGAATAGGTCGTCCAGAGAAGGCACATTCCACAGACACATCAAAGGCCATTGAAGAAGAACTGTGAAGACACATCTTAAATTGCATAGGAGCTTGTTATTGGGATTTAGAGTTTAAACTGTAGAGGAAGGGTGTGCTTTGTTTTAGGGGTCCACTATTGACCTGATATGTATTTACAAACAACATGATAACAGCTTCATTATTATTAGCTAATCAATACCTTTTTTATTCCTTGGGGATTCTAGGCTACCTGGGGCGGCAGGTAGCCTAGTGGTTAGAGCATTGGACTAGTAACCGAAAGGTTGCAAGATCAAATCCCCGAGCTGACAAGGTAAAAATCTGTTGTTCTGCCCCTGAACAAGGCAGTTAACACACTGTTCCTAGGCTGTCATTGAAAATAATAATTTATTCTTAACTGACTTGCCTAGTTAAATAAAGGAAAAAAAATAGGTAGCGCTAAGCACATTTCAGTAAATATCAAATCATTACCAATTGTTAAATACATATGAATAACATGTATTAATCATTATAATGTATTACAGTTGTAAAGCACATATAGGTTATATATTGAAGTTATAACTTAATAGTGACCTAGAATTATTATTTTATTTTGTTTATGAAGGGATGTCCCAGGTGCATTGAGGTATGGAGAAAGCACAGGGAATCTTTTCCTGTGACGTGTGGACACGGCAACACGCCATCTGGAAGGCACATCAAATCAGTCTCATCAAATCATCAAAACACAACTGCACAAACAGTCAAACACTCACATGCATACTCCTACTCTGAGTCATAGTGCACTGTGAGACATTCAGGAAGTGCTCTGACGTCATTTCCAGAGGACGTAGTGCACTAGTGTAGGGTAGTGGGCCTGGTGCTAAATAAACAAACTCCAGATGATCACTCTGAGGGTAGCTCCTGTGAGTTACTCATCGTTAGTTACTCATCGTTAGTTACTCATCGACCTTACACTGATCTAAGTGTCCAGGGCCCAGTTTAAAAAAATGATATTTAAACTGTCAGATTGGATTAAATAGAATGAATAGAACGGGAGTCCCCATTCAAGTCAAGGATTGGTCTGTTCTATTCATTCTATTGCTATGCATTTAATCCTTAGGAAAAATCCAAAAAGATAACTTTTGAAAAACTGGGCCCAAGTGATCATTTACAAAAGTATAACTCAACAGATTTTTTTGGGTCAAACATACACAAATACAAATAGCATGCACGCATGCGCTCACAAACACACGTACGCACGCACGCACACACAGTACATACGACTACACATACATTGAGGGTTGTGTGTGTAATCAGTTCCTATGTGTGTTTGTTGACAGTCTCTGGGCTCAGGGGCCTCTAATAGAGTATTGTATCTTCCCAGCAGGTCACAGGGGCCACACCCAGATGCCCCATTCTATTCAGTCTATCTGTCAGACTAAAACCCTATTACTGTAATCAGCTGTCTGGTTCTCTGGTGGTGTCTCCAAGTTCCCAGGTCTCTGTCTGGGTCCCTGAGTCCAGAGGCACTTACTCCACTCCACAGAAGGACCCCCACTGTGTTCCCCGTGGAGACCAAAGGTCCCCACTCCCCATCACCTCTCCCCTTTCCTCTCTCTCTTCTCCCACCTCCATTCTCCTCTCTCCCTTCTCTTCTCCCACCTGCCTTCTCCTCTCTCCATTCTTCCCCTCTCATCTCTACCTTCTCCTCATCCCTCTCCATTGTCCCCGGAGACAGAGGCCAATGCCAGGTTCCTACCCAAACCAGTCAATTATAGCCTGTGTCTGTGTAAAGACCTGTGAGATTAACAGGTGAAATCCCTTTGAAACTGTGGGACTGAGACTGCCCTGATGAGGTTATTGTAATCTGATTGGCCCAATTAGAGCTTGATTGGAGTCGCCCCAGATAGACTCATAATTAACTGTTCTGCCATCAGATTTTTATCAGAGACAGATATTTGATTAATTAATTGGTTTTAAATGGTGGTGGTTTTATAGGTTTTCATCTCAAGCACGCTGTACACCTACAGCGGATGGTGGCCATTTTAAGCTTGAGTCAGACACACATTCATTCCCCTGCCTATTTATTTTGATTAATTAATGAATGCATTTAATCATTTTCCATGCTCTTTATGTGGTCCATTCCAGTGGCACGTCTATCAAACAGACTTTCTACTACATTATATACAGAAACACAGTCAGTTTCTAGTTAAGAAGCCATTGAGTGTCTTACTTCATACTGTTTCCTGTTTGAGTTTCCTTCTCGTCCACAGACAGAGGAGACATTCCTGAAGGAGAATTCACGGATGAGCACTATCAGTAGAGAGCAGCCCTGGATTTACCCCAAATGCACCCTGTGCCTAGAACAGGAAATCATTGATGACCTTCATGTTTGAGTTGAAAGAAGAAAATCTCCAATTATAGCTGTTAAAATCTGAAGAATGCCCTCTGTAAGCAAATACCGACCTATTTTTAGGTTGAATGTAAACCCAAGCTATTTATAAGATCAATATTCTACATACCGAATTCTAATATTTATAGATGTAATCTCTATGAAACTGTTTTAGTCCTAGGAATGTCTCCTTAGGACCTGTAACATAGTTGACATATCAGTCTCCAGATTCCATAAATTCTTCCCAACTGATAACTGAATGGATTTCTAAGACATTCCACCTTGAAAGTATACACATTTCCTGAGTATAATGTAAATATGCAATATTATGCTAAATTAAATTTAGATCACTTCAATTTATATTTATCCCCTGTCTCGGCACAATAGCGCAAAAAGATTGATAATTCACGTAACAATTTCTACTTCACAAGTAGATTCACTCATTATAAATCTAAGGAATGAAATGAATTGTTTCCACTTGCCCTACTGGTGTCCTCTGCTGTTTACTGTTGATCATAGGAATCCTTTCACTGCTATTGTTGACACTGTCTTTGTTTGTCCTTCAGGAAATCCCTGAAACTGAATATTAATTGTTGCTAAGAGACCAAATTACAACAGAAAACACACTTGAGGAAATTATTATGAGTTTAGAGAGAGAGAGAGAGAGAGAGAGAAAGAGAGAGAGAGAGAGAGAGAGATATCAAGCCTTATCCTGTTTATTGAGTAGTTGTTGTAAACTACATGACCAAAAGTATGTGGACACCTGCTCATTGAACATTTAATTCCAAAATTATGGGCATTAATATGGAGTTGGTCCGCCCTTTACTGCTATAACAGCCTCAGCTCTTCTGGGAAGGCTTTCCATTAGATGTTGGAACATTGCTGCAGGGACTTCCCTTCACTGGAAGATGTCCCTTCACTGGAACTGAGGGGCCTAGGCCGAACAATGAAAAACAGCCCCAGACCGTTATTCCTCCTCCACCAAACTTTACAGTTGGCACTATGCATTCGGGCAAGTAGCGTTCTCCTGGCATCCACCAACCCCAAATTCGTCTGTCGGACTGCCAGATGGTAAAGCGTGATTCATCACTTCAGAGAACGTGTTTCCACTGCTCCAGAGTCCAATGGTGGCGAGCTTTACACCACTCCAGCTGACACTTGGCATTGTGCATGGTGGTCTTAGGCTTGTGTGCTGCTGCTCAGCCATGGAAACCCATTTCATGAAGCTCCGATGAACAGTTCTTGAGCGGTCGTTGCTTCCAGAGGCAGTTTGGAACTCGGTAGTGAGTTTTGAAATTGAGGACAGATTTTTTTCTTTCAGCACTCGGCGGTCCATGTGAGCTTGTGTGGCATACAACGTTGCGGCTGAGCCGTTGTTGCTCTTAGACGTTTCCACTTCACAGTAACAGCACTTGCAGTTGACCGAGGCAGCTCTAGCAGGATAGAAATTTGACGAACTGACTTGTTGGAAAGGTGGCATCCTACAGTGTGACGGTGCCACGTTTAAAGTCACTGAGCTCTTCAGCAAGGCCATTCTACTGCCAATGTTTGTGTATGGAGATATGACTGTGTGCTAGATTTTATACACCTGTTAGTAACGGGTGTGGCTGAAATAGCCGAATCCACTCATTTGTATATATTTGTATATTAGTGTATTTATGTGTGAGAGAGAGTTTCTCAGTCACACATAAACACAGTGTCTGAGCGGTTTTACATGAGTATCATGGGAATGGATCTGACGTCAGATGTCTTCCGTTCATTCAGGTGGCTGTCGGCTGGAGCCTGGAAGTGCTGAGGAGAGCAGCTCTTCAGGCCCCTAATCAGCCCTCTCTCCTTGGGCAGATCTCTCCCTTGGCCTCCATCCTGCACTTCCCCCTTCCCCACAATAATAACCGTCCCTGTCATTATTCAATGTTTCCTCATGTGAACCCTTCATAAAGGATGCTTATGAAAATATGTGTTGGTGAATCTGAGTGGGTTTGGTGGGGAGTGGGAACTTGTGATGTGTTTTATTTTAGCATGGAGCTCTGCCTGTCTGGCCCTTTGCCCTGCCACAATGCTTGACGAGTCAATAGTTTGCACTGGGTTAGCCCAGTCAGGTTGGGGCAGAGTGGGATAAACATTTTCATAAATGGATAAACATTTGGCAGCCAGAGGCATACGATTTGGGAGATGTGTAATATTTTTGGCATATTTTTAGAGCCTTTGTGAGATGTTTTAAAATGAAACAGGAAGTTTGGAAGTTTATGCCCCTGGCGCCATTTCCCTCCCAACGCCCGGGGACGAGAAATACACAGGGCTAGAGATAAAACAGTATGTCAACAGCCTGGCTTCTGCCAACGGCTGGACAAGCAATAACCCTGACAGCCTCTCAGTCCACTCCAGTTTGTTGATATAACTAATAAATATTCCAGATCATTTGTAGCCAGTCATCCATCATAATAGAAATTCAAAAGAAACTCGTTCTTTATCAATTAATCTGTTGAAATGTTGTATAATTTGGTGCACCACACATTTGAATATGTTAAATGTAGCATTCACATTAGAGTATTTTCTGTTAATAACTACAACAACAACAAAAAACGTTAAGGTTCTTTTAGATTTATTTATAAGACATATTTGGTTGGGAAACACTCTTTAATCAATAAGAGTACATTTTGACAAAAACAAAACAAACAATATAAATAGCAATGCTAAACATGTCATGTTTAAAACGTGTAACGTAATTTCCATACATCTAAATAGTAACAGTAGGTTGGGAAAAATATATCTAATTTCAATAAATACAATTGGGAGTTGACATGCTGTGCACGCTAAAGCCTCTCAGTGTTCAGGACCCCCATAGGCTACCCCACTGGTGATCATTTTACGCCAGTGGCTCAGGCTGGCATGTGGACGGGCCAAAGTACTGTTCGAACTCACTGGGATCCAGATCATAGAGCATGTCCAGCTGAACCTGCTCCAGATAAAACTCCAGAGAGGGTCCAGTAGGGGGGCACAGCTGGGGGCCCGAGGCCCTGAAGTTCCCCTGCTCCCCGTGAGACATAGCACAGGCTGGGTTGGGGGGCCCACACTGCTGCAGCCCATGCTGGGCAGAGTAGTACGGATGAGGCTCTGCTGGGTATGCCTCAGTGTTAGAGTACATTAGAGGCTTGTTAGAGAATGTGGCTGCTGGATTTGTGTAAATGAACCTGTCTGGGAAGGTCTCCGTGGGAAGATGGGAAAAGTTTGCCTGGGAGGATGGGTAGGTGGCTGGATGTGGGTAGGCTTGCTGCTGATTGGACTGGTTCTGGATGAGGTAGTTGAGGTCATAAGGCACGGTAAAGCCTTTACTGTAGAGGGTGGAGAGAGGGACAGTGGTCTCCACAGGCAGGGGCCCTTTGGGGCCCTTCTTCTGCTGCTTCTTCCTGCGAGGCCGGTACTTGTAGTTGGGATGGTCAACGGTGTGCTGTACTCTCAGGCGCTCTGCCTCCTGCATGTAGGACCGCTTCTCTGCCAGAGACATGGCCTTCCAGGTCTTACCTGCAGCAAAACAATCATGTTAGTTATCAGTATATAATTGTTGAAATGTGAATAGTCTCGTCATAGTTTTAATTTAAATGGGAATTATTTGAATGAAACTTACCGAGAATTTTGCTGAGGTCGGTATTCTCCAGGTCAGGGTTGAGTTGGGCCAAGCGTCTGCGTTCCTCCTTAGTCCAGATAATAAAGGCGTTCAGCGGCCTTCTGACCCGCGTCTCTGCGGATGGTTTCGGCTCAGGACTGGCGCAGCTGGAGTCAGAGTTGACCGAGATAGGACTGGTTGGGCCAGAGTCAGGTGACTTCGCCTCGGACATCAGCTCACTCTGGGAAGACTCAACGCAGAACTTGTCGCTTTCAATCATGTCTTTCGTTGGGCACAGTTCGAAATGTGTGGAGATCGGATCAAAGTACATGGTTACTATCTTTTAAACCTTTGAGGTTGCTCTCCTACTCCAGTATTGATGGAGACGGGCTATATGCGCTCCTTCCACCAATAGGAGCCCAGGAGGAGTGGATTTAAGGTGTGAAATCCAGGTGTTTTCTCAAGTCATTGATAGTCCTTGATGCCTCAATCATCAGTCATTCATCAGTCATGAAACCGAAATTGACATTTAATGTTAAATCAAAAGAATACACGTTAGCCTATTATTTCCTTTTCGACAAAAATGAATTTATAATATCCCTTTTAAAATGTTTCGTGATAAATGCTGTCATGATTCGCTGCAATGACTGCTCGATTGCATCACGACAATCTTGGCAAAGTTGACATAGGCCTAGATGTCTTCACAGGCTATTATAAGGTATTCATCGCGGATTTACTTTTTAGGAAGCTGGCAAATTCCTATGCCTTAAATGAATCGGATGACTATTTTATTCCCCCTTTGAATTATCTTTCCGTTTTTTTTATTGAGGCATTACTTTTTCCTGTGTGTGATAAACAAAATTAGATAAGTTGGCCATCACTCTAACATTAAAGTTATGTGGCAGTACTTTAGTTATTCATTAAAAGACCACGGGCCACGTGCAAATTGCCCTCTCCTCTTATCAGGTCCACTGTCTCTATCAAAGCACATTTTACAGGACGATAACAAACATGATCAAGGTAGCTTTATTATAAGATTACGGGGCACAAATATTTACCACCAACAAAAGAGGTATATCAACTTTTGAAAAGGCCGCATTACAAGCTCACCTTTGTGTGTGACAGTGGTCTATTTCAAGTCGATTCATCAGTAGGTCTATAATAAAATAAATAGGCTATAGAGCTAATGCCTTCTTGGACATGCTATGGGTGTTCATGGGTTAACACAAAGACATATCCAGTAATACATCTGTAAGAAAAATATGTAGCCTATTTTAAACAGGCCTTTTTGACAGCTGGGCGTGCATGGTCGTGTTGCCTTTGCCCTGTCAGGTTTTTCGGAGTGATAAGATTTGCACAGGAAGTCCTAAAAGGTCAGGAAGGAAAATCTATTGGAGTTGTGTGGTACAAGGGACAGTGTAACCCCCCAGAGAGCTAGGGCGAGCTTGTTTTCATATAAACATGTTTCATTTTTACAACTCCTGAGATTGTTCATGAACTCACAAACTTCGATGTCAAAATAACCTCGGCGAGTCAACAAACCCTGGCTGTGAAGCGCAGCCTTTGAGTTCAGTCAGTGTATTCCTGTTGATTTCCAATTTGCATGACTAGTCTAAAAACAAGTCTTAACATGATATAATTCCTCTCGGTTTCATCTGATAATCCCACTCTATTTTCTTTGATTACACACCTGATTATACATCCCATCAACTTCAACAATAGAGGCTAGGGTCATTACAACAGTTTATGTCGATGTGGAATTAAGAATACCTAGGGGAACGCCCGTCAACCATTCTGGCCTGTACCTGCAACGTTTTCTTTGTGGCTAGACGACTTGCTGTCATGTCTTCAGCCTCTGCTATTAAGATGTCAAAAAGGCATATAATGGGTCTTATTGTGAGAATACACACGACAGTGTGCTTCATTAATTTCGGCCTCCACCTGCACTGTTTTGTAGCGACAGACGAATTGCTATCGTGTAGTCTATGTCTTTAGGCCCCGTAAAAAAAAGGTAATGGATGTTGACACCTTGATCAAACAGACGAGTCAGTTCTGATGTTGTTGCCTCGGTTAATTCAATAACCAGGGGGGTCAAGGTTTCTTTTTTCTTTCAGATACTCCTCTTTTAGACCATTTAAAGTAGACTCTTCAAAGTAGAGAGATCAGTCTGAGAATCGGCACAACGAAACTTTGGGCCCCGAGGTGTATGTTTGTGAATCGATACAATCTATGCTTGCTTATTAGACCGTCTAATGCTAACATAACGAAGTAATCGAATTGAAGTGAAGGACTCAAATTGAAGCATAGGCTAGCCACACTAAATGTGGCTGAGTAGGCTATAGCCCTATTTGTTTAAATTGCTCTAGGCCTAGTCAAATATGTTAACGATGTTTACATTTTCATGATCTCGCACAGGATCCGTTGATAATGATTGCGCGCATGACGTTGCATACGAAACTAATCACATTAAGTTATATAGCCCAATGGAAATTTCAAAGGATTTTGTCAAATTCATTTTCGTTATTATTTATTAGTTTCCAAACGAATGAGTTAAAGACATACATTTTGTAGGAACATAGCCCATGTCACATACTTTATTAGAAGTCCATACGATCGAGTTACACAACACAAGGAGTACTTATGTGCTAGAAAGTATTATTAGCATAATAAGCCAATAAAAACATATTTTTGTTATACCCACAAAATGTATTTCAATGTTTTTCAGGGACTGTAAGAATTAGGGTTAGAATCCACATCCGAGTGTTAGAAAGCACACAGGCAGCTGCCGTGAGAAAAGCGCTAATGGATTTAATTAATTCGCTTGAACGACTCAGCATGAATACAATAATGTTAGTTTCGGTTGACGTTTCTGTAAATTGGGCAAATATTGGAGAATTTAGTAATATTTGACATTGAAAGTAGCTCATCTTATTTCCCCCTTAATTCTGTTATCTATTTACAGTTGATGTCGGAAGTTTACATACACTTACGCTGGAGTCATTAAAACTAGTTTTTCAACCACTCCACAAATTTCTTGTTAACAAACTATAGTTTTGGCAAGTCGGTTAGGACATCTACTTTGTGCATGACACAAGTAATTTTTCCAACAATTGTTTACAGACCGATTATTTCACTTATAATTCACTGTATCACAATTCCAGTGGGTCAGAGGTTTACATACACTAAGTTGACTGTGCCCTTGAACAGCTTGGAAAACTCCTGAAAATGATGTCATGGCTTTAGGAGCTTCTGATAGGCCGATTGACATAATTTGAGTCAATTGGAGGTGTACCTGTGGATGTATTTCAAGGCCTACCTTCAAACTCAGTGCCTCCTTGCTTGACATCATGGAAAATCAAAAGAAATCAGACAATACGTCAGAAAAAAAATTGTAGACCTCCACAAGTCTGGTTCATCCTTGGGATCAATTTCCAAACGCCTGAAGGTACCACTTTCATCTGTACAAACAATAGTACGCAAGTATAAAGACCATGGAACCACGCAGCTGTCATACCGCTCAGGAAGGAGACACGTTCTGTCTCCTAGAGATGAACATACTTTAGTGCGAAAAGTGCCAATCAATCCCAGAACAACAGCAAAGGACCTTGTGAAGATGCTGGAGGAAACAGGTACAAATGTATCTATATCCACAGTAAAACGAGTGCTATATCGACATAACCTGAAAGGCCGCTCAGCAAGGAAGAAGCCACTGCTCCAAAACCGCCATAAAAAAGACAGACTACGGTTTGCAACTGCACATGGGGACAAAGATCGTACTTTTTGGATTAATGTCCTCTGGTCTGATGAAACAAAAATAGAACTGTTTAGCCATAATGACCATCGTTATGTTTGGAGGAAAAAGGGGGCCGCTTGTAAGTCGAAGAACAGCATCCCAACCGTGAAGCACGGGGGTGGCACATCATGTTGTGGGGGTGCTTTGCTGCAGGAGTGACTGGTGCACTTCACAAAATAGATGGCATCATGAGGAAAGAAAATTATGTGGATATATTGAAGCAACATCTCAAGACATCAGTCAGGAAGTTAAAGCTTGGTCGCAAATGGGTCTTCCAAATGGACAATGACCCCAAGCATACTTCCAAAGTTATAGCTTAAGGACAACAAAGTCAAGGTATTAGAGTGGCCATCACAAAGCCCTGACCTCAATACTATAGAAAATGTGCAGGCAGAACATAAAAAGCGTGTGCGAGCAAGGAGGCCTACAAACCTGACTCAGTTAGACCAGCTCTGTCAGGAGGAATGGGCCAAAATTCACCCAATTTATTGTGGGTAGCTTGTGGAAGGCTAACCAAAATGTTTGACCCAAGTTAAACAATTTTTAAGGCAATGCTACCAAATACTAATTGAGTGTATGTAAACTTCTGAGCCGCTGGGAATGTGATGAAAGAAATAAAAGCTGAAATAAATAATTCTTTCTACTATTATTCTGACATTTCACATTCTTAAAATAAAGTGGTGATCCTGTATTTAAATGTATTTGGCTAAGGTGTATGTAAACTTCCGACTTCAACTGTACCTTTGACATTTACTGGTCATAAAATAAGACATTTTGATTTATTTTTAGAGTTGTCCTAGATTTTCATTATCTTCTTAACCTTCTTAATTCTGTTTTGTCATGAACTGCAGGTAGGTGAGTAATGTTTAATCTAATTGGTTTCTTAATCTCTGAATGGATGTCAGTATGCCCAGAGTAGCCATATCATTGCATTGTTTCATGCATGCCATTGTGACTGTTGAAATCTAAGCAACTAGGGACAGTGCTGTTGCTGAATGGTCACTATAATGTTTGTATGGGGATTGTTCTCTGAAGATTCCCCATCACAATGTTCCATTGTATTGGACAGAAGTCATATATGAGACACTCCTCTCTGTCTTCAGTCTGATTTGGAGTGAGCCAGGATGGCACAAGTGGAGGGATCAGCACTGGAGGTCTCCAGGTGTCTCCACTCCAGTCTCCCTGCCTGAGGAGCACCTTCTCTGCTACACGCTCACTGGATTACTGGGGCTGTGGGAAGATGCAGCCATAGACAGGTCAGAATAAAGATCCCTGCTAGGACAGTGGCTTGGATGTGGATCATGTATGTACCTGCCTAGGACACGCTGGAGCAAATTCTGTCCCTTGATGGACCTAGGACATGCAGTAGAAAGAGGAAGCTCACTGGATGGAGTGACGTGAGGCTGATTGGCTGGATATACTCACCTTAATCACCAGTGGAACCATACTGCTGTGTCAGTGCGGTGTGCTCGCAGGGTAGGCGGTGCAACTGAAGTTAAAATGTGCAGATCTTATTATCTCCCATCCTAGAATGATCTTCACCAACCATACTTTGATACTCTGTGTGTTTGAAGTAACTACAAGGACAAATGTGCAACAACAAAATGGAGACCGAAAAAAAAGAGTATTTCTAACAAGAGGATGTAAAGCAAGGTCATGTGTCTTGGGGGCTTTGTCAACGAACCTCTGTATTCCAGTGGACTCGTATAAAACAGGCCCATATGGAGATACGGGTGAGTTTCCATACAGTGGCTGTTCATAGCAACCTGTGATCTGAGGTTTGAGGTGTGAACTGCATTGTTTCACAAAACCATGTGAGATGGCATTATGTGGAGTGGGTCTCTGTATGGTGACTGTTGGTTCAGACTCCTACTGTATTGTATGGACCCAGGAGGCTGGCATCGGTTACACTGTCAGCCTCAGACACCATTCTATGCAGCAGCCTTCCCCCCTCTTCTCTCCTTCTGCCTGCATCAAGCCAGTGCTAATCAGGTTTTTGAGCACACACCATAGACTAGGCCTCAGCCCTGGGTGCCAGCCCCAGCACTTGTAAACAGTGCCCTGCCCTGGTCTGTCCTACGTGGGGACAACTGAGAGGATTAACCCCCCTCCCTTAATGTGGATTAATGTGGCTTAATGTGGTCTCATTAGTTGAACACAATGATGTCCCCACCTCTCAGAGCAGATAACACACCATGCTTTTAGCCCCAAACAGAGCTTAAAACCTATCCTCAGACCATCAAACTCAGGCTGCATACAGTGCTGCAGTAGCAGGGGCCAGACACAGAATGGGTGTATTAGGCTACATCATTTTTGCGGTAATTTCATCATGATTATGTATTTATTTAAGGGTGATTTGCGTTTTTAAAAAAGATACACTTGAAATATATATTTTAATACATCCATTTTTTTCCGTTTTCTTTTCATATGTTTAAGTCCAATGCTTGGAATATTAAATAAAACAAGACAAACACGATCTAGGTACTGATATTACAATGTTGTAATACATTCAGTGGTTATGAAGAAGTCAAATATATGCCCAATAAACAGCATGTTAGCAAGAACACAACACTGTTGGTTTAGAAAAGACAAATATAAAAGAGGCATCTAGAGATCCAACAGGAACCAACGACGCCTGTCTATTGTGTCAGGCTTCTGTGACATGATGAGGAAAAAGCACTTCATTGTCCTTATCCTATCATCGGATTAAAACTTTATTCCTGCCTATGATGATTTATTGGTGTAAATCCCTTGTGGGTTACACATAAATGT
This sequence comes from Salvelinus alpinus, assembly GCF_045679555.1. NCBI lineage: Eukaryota > Metazoa > Chordata > Actinopteri > Salmoniformes > Salmonidae > Salvelinus > Salvelinus alpinus. The sequence continues at coordinate 33,190,880 of NC_092095.1, forward strand.
CTTCCATTGCAAAATGCATTGCGCCGCAGCTCTGAAATACGCTATTGACGGGAAGATCATTTTCAGTCATGCCTAAAAACAATTTTATTCTTTGTAAATGAGCAATTGTATTCTGGACCTGGCCCTCTGATAAGACCCTTATCTATTAAATTGAGTGCTTCTTTTATTATCTGGGCTATTGAGCTTGGGCATTTGATGAAGTGGTGTGGTATTGCCACAGCAGGCTATTGCACTATACATCTATTCTAGACAGTCTCAGTCACTGAGACTCTCTGCTGTTCTACAGCGCTGTCATGGACACTGCATCCCATCATGGTGCTGTGCACTATACCAGATTGTCATAGTTTAACCAAAGGTAAAGACTTGTCCCCTAGCCCTTTGATCTGTCCCACTGTACTGTCCCACTGCTCCTCCCTGTCCTGTCACTAGTCTTGTCTGTGTGTCTGTCTTGCCTGTGTGATCCCCCTGGCAGACAGACAGAGCTCCATCTGATTGTAATCGCCTCTAATTATTAACTGGTCTGGATAAGTATCCGTGTATAACCCTCACCAGACCTGCGAGACACCATGATATCTGCGTCTGTCCCAAACGACCTACTCAGCGATAGCCGATAGGCAATCACAATGATCTGGTCTACTTGGACAATGACAATGTTGAATGTTTAATTAGATAGTGTGAACTGGGCAGACTATCACACTCAGACATTAGATGATTTGGAGCACAAGCCATGGTAAATGCTTTGTAAACTCCCAGCAAATATTTGAAATCTTAAATGTTGGAGAATTGCTTAGGGAACTCAAATGATGGCCTTTCTATAAAACGTTGTTTAGTCTGTCTAATTTAGTTGAGTCTAATAACACTTTAGTCTACTATTATATTAAAGTGATGCTTTCTGTGTAGATACTTAACATTCAACATATACTCCAGCCTAGGGATTTCAGAGAACCATCCCGAAGATTTAAACCAGAACCAGATTCAAAAGGATTTCTGTTGCTTTGAAGATAAGGACCGTAGCTCTGCAATAAACAGTAATTGTTTAGTTGCTTTCCTGTGGTGTGATTTATTTAAAGTACTGTGCTGTAAGATTTCAGGCTTGTTTTCCTGGCAGGGCCTGACATGTGTGTAAAGTGTCTACTAGGTGTAGATGTTGGTTTATTATCGCCAACAAGATGCCAATCCTGAGATTCCCACCTCCATCACCTGCACCCCCTATTCACACATGACTCCACCTAGAAAAACACTCACGATGACCTTCGAATGTGACCTTTGCACAGTATACAGAAATAGCATAATAAGATATCTAACCACCTAAGTAGTAACAATGGGATTAAGACATTTTTCATTTAGAAATGAACAGCTGTGCACTGTAAAATTCCTCTTAACATTGCAATTGTGAAAGTCTAAACCAAACAAGGTGACATCTATGCCACCTTTGGCAATTCCTATTACAATACACACACTAGATAATACAGATAAAATAATACAAGTAAATTCATACCAACATTGTTTAGTTCATATGAACCCAAGTAAAGTTTATTTCTATTGAAAATCCCTGCATCATCAGTACGAGTATAGAAAGAGCATGGCAGTGGGACTTCTGAGCTGCTGGTCCCCTACACACGCACACACACAAACATATGCTTCCCTAGATAAAGACTTTCATGCAGCAGAAAGACAATGTCAGCGTAGAATACCAAGTTATTTATGGAGAGCACGTTTTGTCTTTAAAAAAAAAATGGAATGGGATGGGAAATACAGTATGAATATATGGGCCTTTTTTGATTTGATTTATTATTTTATTGATGTGGAATACCTCACCCTAGTATTGCCGGAAAGGGTTATCATTTAGATAACAATCAGGAAGTGATTTTGGAGCATAACATCAATACACAATCATGGCATTTTCTAAATACTCTTTACATTTCAGTCAGCTTAAGATCATAACAGGGGTAGAACTACAAGTGTGTGTGCCTCAGATTGTGTTCCAAATAAGAGGGGGGGGGTTACAATCGTTTGAACGTCCAGGCCAGGATACAGCTGCCTATGACTCATTTCAAACTCCCCCTTCTCCAGCCAAGGCAGCCCATTTTACATTTAACACACATCAGCAGGCATCTGCTTCCTGTTTTCATTCTTTGAGTTATCTTATTTTTCTTATTTCCCCCTCACCTGTTGGGGTCTATGTTCCTTCCATCATGTTGGACATCGGTGTTTCCAGCTAGGGGAACTAAAGCGCCACCAGCGGAAGTGATCATTACAGCACTTTCATCCGAGACTGCAGTGGGGTTACTTATCAAAGTCAACACATTAGTCCAAGTGTTCGCTATCCCAAGAATATCCCTGATCAGTGCACGACCATACCATGTATGTAACCTAATCGAAATGAACTCCTCCATCCACTATAAGCATTGCTCGTAAAGCACGGTGCATTACATACAGAGCCGCACCGTAGAAATACATTGTCAGATTTTGGGTGAAACACCCCTAAGATGAACGACAGAACAATGGCACTAAATGATGAACATTTAATACAGCACACGCAGTAGATCAGTGGTGTTAAGAAAAGCTGAATCTATTGTCTAAGTTGTGCTCAGAGACATTCCTTTAAAAAAAAAATTAAAAAATCACACAAAGAAATCATGACATTTATGTACATCAACGGAGCATGTTAATTTGAATCATTTATGAACTGTAATATTGGAGCAGTTTATCATCGGTCGGTTTCAGTATCTTCTTCTCGGCCATGTTGACTACCCAGCCTGGCGAGAGGCCAAAGAAGATCTGTCTGGGGTTCTTTACCATAGAGAGCATGTGGAACAATTCGTCTTTGGAAATGTCCGGTAAAACGTAGCCATACTTCTGGGCCAAGGCTATCCGTGCCTTTTGAATCTTCTCTGGATCTGCCAGGTAACCCCGGTTGGTAGCATCTGTGTAGTAGGTGACCATGTCTTCCCCAGTCAACATTCTCTTTGGAATGGGCTGTCCACTTATGAAGAATGGGACAGGCTTACAGAGGACCGCTAACAGACAGAGGAAAGCACAGGGTTACAAACACTCCAAAATGTATACAATTTAAGTGGCGTCATAGCAAGATCATTAAGTTTTGGCCTAATGTGTCACTACTACTCACCAAGGCTTCTGGGGTCATAGAAACCTGTAGTGACCATCCCCCCGTTTCTCTCAATGGCAGCAATGGCCTCTTCAGATGCCATCTGAACTTCTATGTTGACTTTCGCAGCAAAGATACCAGCACCCTAGTAACACACACAATTGGATGCAACATTAAATAAAATAGACTTCCAAAACAGAACAAACTAGCAGGATGGGGAAAACAGTCTTTGGGTATCATAATGACAGCCACAATCTTAATTAGCTAAATACTGCCACCTACTGGCAAAAGATAGGTGCACTAAATAACTACAGATCCAAATCAAATCCAAATCAAATGTTATTTGTCACATGCGCCGAATACAACAGGTGTAGACCTTACCGTGAAATGCTTAATTACAAGCCCTTAACCAACAATGCAGTTCAAGAAATAGCCATACTCCTTGCATTACATATGTAACAGGGTTGGTTATGTTTCCACGTGCCTCTAAAGAAAGGTGTATTTAATGTTGAAGCATTCTTATTGTTTGGTTCAATTCCGATGACAAGGCGTGCTGTTTTTTTCCCCGACTGAAGAACTTGGATTGCAACACTTGGAATCAGCTTTTGAGCATTTCAAAGCCCATAATCTGAAATTGACTCCAAAGAAATGCCATTTCATGAAGAGGTCAGTGCAGTTCTTGGGGCATGTCATCAGTGAAGGAGGTGTGGCCCCAGACCCAGAAAAAGTGAAGGCTATTGCAGGGATGACAGAGAAGGATCTCATGGAGGATAACATGGACGTGCCCTCCCAGGGGAAGATTCAGTTCTCTCTCGGAATGATAGTCTATTACCAGGAGTTCATTGAGGGGTGCTCCACCATTGCTAAGCCGATGTATGGGCTGACAACTGGTACGAAGGCACCAAGCCATGGGAAAGGCAAGAGGAAACCATAGGAAACTCACAGCAGCAGACTGGACTGGTGAGTGCAAACAGGCCTTTAGTCAGTTGAAACAAGCTCTCCTCGATCAGGTCATGCTAGCCCACCCTGATTTTAGTAGACCTTTCTTGCTGTCTGTAGACGCATCTAGTAATGGCTTAGGTGCTGTCCTCTCCCAGGTGCCAGAGGATGTGTCTGCGGCCAGACCCGTAGCATTCGCTAGCAAATCACTTACTTATGCACAGTCAAAGTATCCTGCCCATAGGTTAGAGTTTTTTGCTTTACGCTGGGCCGTCTGTGAGAAGTTTAGTCATTGGCTAAGGGGCAAGCCTTTTACTGTATGGACAGACAACAACCCATTAACATACATCCTGTCCAAGCCCAAATTGGACGCCTGTGAACAGAGATGGGTTGCTAAACTTGCTCCATTCGAGTTTGACATGAAGTACATCCCCGGTCCCAAGAATGTCATTGCTGATGCACTCAGTAGACAGCCATTTGTGCAGCCGAGCGCTCTCCACCGCATCACAAGGGTTCCATACAAGGCCCTGCTGGAAGAAGCTGCGGGAGTACATGCTGAGAAGGTGCAAGATGTGTTCTGCTGGTCGAACCACCCATTCGACCTCGAGAGCTGCTCACCGTCAATTGAGGCAGATGCCTGTGAAATTGTCATGGACTGCTAAACTACCTCCTATCCTTCTCCTGGGGTTCTCTGTCAAAGGAAGCGGTGTCAGCAGTCCTGAGGTCGCAAGGGGAGGCTGGTCTACAGAACTGTGCGTTCCTACTGCCTCAGCACACTCAGTCACTGGTGCCATCTGAGATGTCAGATGTGAGAGTGCTATCCCGTGACGACCTGATATCAAAGCAGCGCCAGGATGACGCACTCGCCAGAGTTTTCTTCTACATGGACAGGGGCCGGAGACCTTCTAGGAGGGAACGTGGCCATGAACCACTTGAGGCTCTGCAGATTCTGAAGACCTGGGAGAAGATAACTCTGAAAATGGGTGTACTATATCGCGTTACCAAAAGTTTGCTGTCAAAGAAGAAGACGTACCAGTATGTAGTACCCACCTCCATGAGGGCGACAGTTTTGAAGGGTGTCCACGATAATGGTTCTTATTGTCACTGAGTGTACTGAACATGTAACATGCATGTTTTCCTACGGGGTCTTTAAATTCTCCTAATTCTCTTTAGAGAATAGTCTTTGCACTGGAATATTTAGTGACATATATATTGCAAGGTATTGCATACCTCGTTTTGTTTCTTTATAGTATGCAAGTGTAATTCAGCAAGGGAGAATGTAACATGGATGGTTATGTTTCCACTTGCCTCTAGAGAAAGGTGTATTTAATGTTCAAGCATTCTTATTGGTTGGTTCAATTCCGATGACATGGCGTGTTGTTATTGGCCCCGCTTGCAGATAGGGGGAGATCGTGAACGTCAGGTCTCCCCAGTATGAAAATGTGATGCAAGGGATTTTACCATCGACAGCCATCAACATCATTAAGCCCTGCACAACTAACGTGCTGTTTCCTATTTAACAACATAATAAATAATGCTCAACTGGGACCACTGGCTGGGGTGATTTATTTGGACAAAACAGCGCAAGGAGAGTACAATTAACATCTGTTACACATACACATAAGCACTCAACTGCCTTTGTGAGACTGTGCTTCATCTCCAATGTTTAATTGAAGCTTCTGTAACAATTAACTCCCCCAAATCAAGCGGAGACATCGGCTAGCTATGACAGTTTACGCGTGAACGTAGCCAAGACAACCATCTTACCTCGCCAACAAGCTGAACACCATAGTCCCTCTTCTGTGGCTGGATGGTCACTCCCCTGCCATTAACCAGCTGAGTCAGGTCAATGGGCTGAGTGGGGTCAACCCGGCCCAGGTCAATCAGATACTGCAGCCTGTTCAGGGTCAGGGGCTGGTACTGAGCCCGCCGACTGGGAAGAAGAGCACAAATTTGTGAGTATAATCTCCTGTCTCTAGCTATGTATGTACAGAGATGCAGTATGAAAAGTTACAAGGCCTTTTTTGCTTCTAGGCCACCAACTCTGTATAGTATGATCATTTGATGATAGAATCTGGAGTGTTCAACAATGGACATCAATGTATTTACCTGTGTCCCTCATTGTAGCCGTATTTGGGGATGGCTAGATAGAAGGGAGTCTGACCCCCCTCGAACCCCAGGCGAGGTCGGTTGCCTCGCTGCCTCTCCCCTTTGTGACCCCGGCCACTTCTGTTTCCTCCATGTTGACCTCTGCCTCGCTTCTTCTCCTGCAAAATAATAGACAAGATAAAAAATACCAGCGTTAGAATCGCTAATTGTTTGTCATTGGCACAATGAATTCATGTAACAAATGTCTGTTTGAGACGGCTAGACAAGACCAAAACTGTGTGACTAGAAATTATAACTAACTTACTATGCTATTTTCTTGTGTTTGATGTAGCAGACAGTGATGATAACTGACCAATTGTGTTAAAATCAGATGTTGTGCTTACATTCTAGGAGTAAACAAGAGATTTAGCTATAGCTAGCTACTATTTGTACAAGCAAGCCATCTTTGGCTGGCTAAGTTACAGTAGCTAGCTAACGTTAGCTGATGGCTACTACTAGCCATGCTAGTTAGCTTGCTAGCTATTCAGCAACTGATGGTCTGGTAAACGCATACTTACAGCCTTCTTGGTCCCCGGTTCAGGTCGTAAGTTTGCTAATGAAATACGAGGCAAATTCTGCAAAATATCTAATGCCTTCCCACCAGGTTTTCTCGTAAAAGACATCGTCCTCTCCACATGTCAACGTAACCCAAGGACAAAATCGGCTACCATGGATATGGCTCACGTGACACACAATCTGGCATTTGCCGGAAGCGGAAGTGCCATTGTTTCACAGACTTTTAGACCATCTGTATTTTCTACGAATTGAAGAATTGAATGGATTAGTACATTGTCCTATCCACTGGGTTTACCAGTTAATGAATTCTTACTGCGCTCTCTCTCTGCCAAACTGATGCCCGCGAGTACGTAAACATACTGTTCCCGCAACTATCGCATGTAATAACAAGGGCGATACAAATTTAACGTTTTCGTTCCATCTAAGGATACATTGTCAATTCTCTTGGCGAATACCAGCTGCCTGTACGTTGTATGTGCGGTAATAGTATGTCAGTGCCCTTGCCTGCTATTGTACCTGCCGCTCGGAAAGCCACTGCAGCGGTGAGTTAAGATGATTTTTGACAGCGAGTTTTGAATGCATAGTTTATTGTTGCGGGCAATAACTTGCCCTCACATTAAAACTATAGTCTCACTTACGTCTGTATTCCCAGTAAAGGACCACTAGTGGGAAGCTAGAATCAAGTGTTTTAGTGTAGAGCTGTAACAAAATCCTGCACAGTAGCTCTCCAGGTGGAGGGTTGGCCACCCCTGACCTAGATATACCAACCATAGACTTTGAAGTGTTGTCAATAAAGCTAACCACATTGTACATTTATGTATCTATTTTGCATTGCAGGTGATATTTCTTCATGGCCTAGGTGACACTGGGTATGTGCAGCTCATTACTTTCATCCCTCATCTTACTCCTTCCACTCACCATTGATTTAAGGGTTATCTGTTGTTATTATTTCCATTCACTATAGTCTATAGCTCATAAAATGTCATTTGCTTTTGTTCATAGCCATGGCTGGGCAGAGGCCTTTGCTGGGATCCGGACACCACATGTGAAATACATCTGTCCTCACGCGTGAGTACCTCTGTGGACAAGTACAGCTCCTGTATTTGGATAATGTTGATGATAGTGATTATTGATGACATTGGGTTTAGTATACACATTTATTACTGACATTGAAATATTTTTGTTATTTTGGTTTTTCAGTCCAATCAAGCCTGTTACATTAAACATGGGCATGTCCATGCCCTCCTGGTAAGAAGTGAAGTCTCTTTCATTTTATATTAAGTAGGCAATATCGAAGAACAGTACTATTTGGGTTAATCACTCCCCTCTATGTTTTAGGTTTGACATCATCGGATTGCAAACAGATGCAGAGGAAGACGAAGCTGGTATTAAACAGGCTTCAGAGAATAGTAAGTTAGAGTAGTAGGGTTGAATGTAGCAGTACTAGGACATTACAGTATGATGAAGTTTAAAACGGAATGAACTTGAGCTTGACATGATTCTATTTGAGCTTGATTTGATTGACTGCTTCCAATCTCCTCAGTTAAAGCACTGATAGATCAAGAAGTGAAGAATGGAATACCATCACACAGAATTGTTCTTGGTGGATTTTCTCAGGTAGACTAGTGTATGACAACAAAAAACTGTAAAACAATGCTGAAATGTACATAATTCAGTGGTAAGACAGTGAGTATTCATGTTTTTGTGTGCTTTGGCATAAATAGGGTGGAGCGTTGTCTCTGTACACAGCTCTCACAACCCAACAGAAGCTGGGGGGAGTGGTTGCTCTCAGCTGCTGGCTCCCTCTACGGAACTCCTTCCCCCAGGTAATACACTGTATCCTGCATTAGAAGTGTTCTGTGGTGCGCTTAGGTTTTGCATATGATCCATTCAATTGTTTTGGAATGCAAACAGTCTATCAGCTTGTTACTTTACCAAATCACACAAATCAACAATGTTCAAAGTCCAAGACAGACCAAATCATTTAAGAGGCATTGCAAATCGTGGCTGATTTTAAATCTAACCATAATGATGTCTTTTTTCAGGCATCGAGAAACTCTGCCAACAATGAGATGCATGTCCTGCAGTGCCATGGCGAGGCGGACCCTCTGGTGCCCGTAATGTTTGGATGTCTCACTGTAGAGAAGCTAAAGACCCTCTGCAATCCATCCAACATCATCTTCAAGACCTATCCCAGAATGCCACACAGTGCCTGCCCTGAGGTTAGTATGGTTTGCACAGTGGCTGTGAGAAGAGACTAGTATGAAGATTGGCACTTTTTGAAGACTTTGGACATGCACTATTGAATTGATATGAAATGACTTTATATTTTGTGCAGTAATACTTGTCTTTCTTACGTCCAACAGGAAATGATGGATATCAAGCAGTTTATTGAAAAGCAGCTTCCTCCAATCTAACAGTTAGACCCACACACCCACCGCCATCAGAGCTCATCGAAGGTGACACCTGTGACGCTCCGTAGACTGTCTGAACCACAGACCTCATTCAATAGAACCTGCTAACCCTGGCTGTCAGAGACAGGCCCTAGGGCTAGAGACAAGCTGGGGTGAGGGACATCATAACTAAAACTATTGTATTTTCTGCTGGAGCCTGGTGGAATCCTCAGTATTTGAATTGTTAATGTTGTCAGGTGCCAGTAGTGTAGCTATTTGCTATTGGGATGCCATCTTTTCCAGGGAATACATGTGTTGGGAGTATCTTAGATTGTATGGTTTGAAAATATGAATCTTAATATGTTGATTTGTAATAAATAACTTAATGAATGTATAAAACCCTGATATAATCCAACAGTAAAATAAGAATATGGCATAGAAGTATTGTGCTTTAATAGATTTGTAAGAATTGGAAGCAATGCTCTGTCAATTCAATACACAAATACCATATATGAATGGTCACATTCTATTTATTTCATACATACAGTGGGGAGAACAAGTATTTGATACACTGCCGATTTTGCAGGTTTTCCTACTTACAAAGCATGTAGAGGTCTGTAATTTTTATCATAGGTACACTTCAACTGTGAGAGACGGAATCTAAAACAAAAATCCAGAAAATCACATTGTATGATTTTTAAGTAATTAATTTGCATTTTATTGCAAGACATAAGTATTTGATCACCTTCCAACCAGTAAGAATTCCGGCTCTCACAAACCTGTTAGTTTTTCTTTAAGAAGCCCTCCTGTTCTCCACTCATTACCTGTATTAACTGCACCAGTTTGAACTCGTTACCTGTATAAAAGACACCTGTCCACACGCTCAATCAAACAGACTCCAACCTCTCCACAATGGCCAAGACCAGAGAGCTGTGTAAGGACATCAGGGATAAAATTGTAGACCTGCACAAGGCTGGGATGGGCTACAGGACAATAGGCAAGCAGCTTGGTGAGAAGGCAACAACTGTTGGCGCAATTATTAGAAAATGGAAGAAGTTCAAGATGACGGTCAATCATCCTCGGTCTGGGGCTCCATGCAAGATCTCACCTCGTGGGGCATCAATGATCATGAGGAAGGTGAGGGATCAGCCCAGAACTACACGGCAGGACCTGGTCAATGACCTGAAGAGAGCTGGGACCACAGTCTCAAAGAAAACCATTAGTAACACACTATGCCGTCATGGATTAAAATACTGCAGCGCACGCAAGGTCCCCCTGCTCAAGCCAGGGCATGTCCAGGCCCGTCTGAAGTTTGCCAATGACCATCTGGATGATCCAGAGGAAGAATGGGAGAAGGTCATGTGGTCTGATGAGACAAAAATTGAGCTTTTTGGTCTAAACTCCACTCGACGTGTTTGGAGGAAGAAGAAGGATGAGTACAACCCCAAGAACACCATCCCAACCGTGAAGCGTGGAGGTGGAAACATCATTCTTTGGGGATGCTTTTCTGCAAAGGGGACAGGACGACTGCACCGTATTGAGGGGAGGATGGATGGGGCCATGTATCGCGAGATCTTGGCCAACGACCTCCTTCCCTCAGTAAGAGCATTGAAGATGGGTCGTGGCTGGGTCTTCCAGCATGACAACGACCCGAAACACACAGCCAGGGAAACTAAGGAGTGGCTCCGTAAGAAGCATCTGAAGTTCCTGGAGTGGCCTAGCCAGTCTCCAGACCTGAACCCAATAGAAAATCTTTGGAGGGCGCTGAAAGTCCGTATTGCCCAGCGACAGCCCCGAAACCTGAAGGATCTGGAGAAGGTCTGTATGGAGGAGTGGGACAAAATCCCTGCTGCAGTGTGTGCAAACCTGGTCAAGAACTCCAGGAAACGTATGATCTCTGTAATTGCAAACAAAGGTTTCTGTACCAAATATTAAGTTCTGCTTTTCTGATGTATCAAATACTTATGTCATGCAATAAAATGCAAATTAATTACTTAAAAATCATACAATGTGATTTTCTGGATTTTTGTTTTAGATTCCGTGTCTCACAGTTGAAGTGTACCTATGATAAAAATTACAGACCTCTACATGCTTTGTAAGTAGGAAAACCTGCAAAATCGGCAGTGTATCAAATACTTGTTCTCCCCACTGTATATTATATTCCTGTTCACGTTTTGTGTGAGAAAAAAAATTGGACTGAATCAGCATCACAATATTTAAATCCACAGGCAAGATCTATTTCCAGGTATCAGCTTACACTGTATGTAAAAAGTTACTATTGTTGTGATCAACTGTTGCACCATTTCTGTGATATTTTATTCAAACGATCTTGAAGGTGAATGATCTAATGCCAAGGCACTTCCCCATGTCTTCTTAACAATAAGTCAAACCTAATTTTATGCTTCAAGGCTGACAATAGACCTACACACGAATGCAGTGCTCACTGATACAACATGCTTCCCCCTCAGAAAAGTGCAATGCCAAGCGCTAGGGAATATATAAAAATATAAATATATATATATATGCAATCGGGAACTGAATCTAGCGTATGTTCTTGCTTGCTCTGAGTATTTTGGAAAGTCAATATTCAAGGTAATATAAACAGTAATATAAACAGTTTACACCTTAATAAATACTGTTTGGTAAATACAGCTTATTGACCTGTTGATCAATCAACATTTGAACTGTAACTGAAAGCTAAACCTAAACCCCCATTTGGATAAGACAAGTGTCCTCTAAAAGCAGTGCAGAGTGATTGATGGTGAGTGAGAGTCTATGGCTCTGTGGCAGGTGGCTGTTCGGCCAGGTCCTGCAGCAGCTCTGCGTACGCTGTAGAGTTCATGTAGCGTGGGTATGAGTCCCTCTGCATCAGCGTGTAGATCTGCTGCTGGGCGTCTTCGAACGTGTGCGACGTGGGCTCCAACATGTTCTTGTTAATCACGTCTCGAACACGCGAGTCCAAACTCACCTGGAGAAGGAAATAACCATTTAAAGGGAATAAGAACACTCTATAGAGATTTTTTTTTTATAGGCTTATTGCTTGAACTTATAGCGCAATTAGAGTAAAGCACCTCAGTCTTATACGTGCCTAGGGCAGTGTAGGCTCACCTCTTTAGGGGAGAGGATGGAGATGAAGTCCTTGTAGATCTGTCGTACTTTCTCCTCCACCACAGTTTTGTTGGTCTCCTTCTTGAGCTCCTCGCAGGCCAACCAGAACATCATGTTCTCTTCACTGAACTCTGTCCTCAGGAACTGGCGGAAGCAGCCCCGCCCAGCAGAGCTCTTCATCAGCCTCTCAAATGACATGGTCCATGTCATCGCATCCTCCAGAATAGGCTTGGGGCTACAAAAGAGGGACCATGTTCTTTATTTCATACAGTAGATATCGTTGAGACTGTTCAATGTCAATGTTTCAGCTCTAGCTCCATACAATTACATATGGAACTCCGAACATATAATTACTCAGAACATTAAATTACATATAAGTCATTTAATAGGATCTCCGTGTCTAGAGACCCCATTTAAAGTCGACATTAAACAGGCTAAACTATATCCCCTCTTCTTGTTTTTCTTAAAGTATGTGGCTAGCTGTATAGGGGATATACTTGTGAAGAGCTGATTCTCATTATTATACAATAGTTATCACAATATTCGAATCAATGATATGCATAATCTTACAACCTATACGCTCACACAACCCTAGTCATCTGATTGACTAAAATCTTGAACTAGTGAAGTGTTATATGATTTTGATGTTGATCGCAAATGGCGACCAGAGTATTCCAGAAGTTACCTGTCATCACAGTTTGTGATTTCCTCTGCCCTCCTCTCATAGGTGTTTTTTTTAATCCTCTCATCATCCGCCCTAACAGTCAGACTGAAAAACAGTGAAAAACAATAGAAATAGAAAATGTATCAATGTACAATGTGTGTTTCAGCTATTGACAATTGGGATGGTGGGTAGCAGATAGAGAGGCATGCTGTTAGTTCCAAGCGGTGAAAAAAAGTGGTGGGAGGTGCACATCCTGCTTCGTGAGCTCTGCGGGGGGGGGCTTCCGTAAACACTACTGTCATCCAGTCCTTGGAGATGTGTTGCAACACCTGGTGTGGCAGTCACCTGTAGTCTAATTAAAGCCCTGTGAGAATCCACCACATCTGTGCTCCCCGGCCACACTTTGTAGCGCTGCGACAATTAGCATAACTGAATTGAGGTTGATGTGGAGACAGAGACTATTCCCACTCGATGGGGACTGAATTAGCATGCTCTTATTCTGCACACAACAGGAAGAGGCATAACTTGCTTACGTAGATGTCAATAACTCCATAACATAAATGTCCCTGTGTTCCCCCCCCCCAATGAGACTGTGTGTGTAACCGGCTGCCGCTCAGTTTTCATGCTCTGCTGTTTGTGTCCTATGCAGAGTATATGTAGCGTAAGAGTTTGGAGTGTTGGTAGGAACATGGTATGGAATCTCATTACAGTAGGTCCCTCTATGTCCCAAATGGCACCCTATTCCCTATGTAGATCCCTACTTTTGTCAAGAGCCCTATGCACCCTGGTCAAAAGAAGTGCACTATATATGCAATAGGGTGCTATTAGGTAAGCAACCCCTTACTATGGACAGTATTGTCACAGATAGAACAATGAGACAGATCTTTCACTGGATGTATAAATATGAAGCATCAGCTTGGCGTTGCCACGAAATCCAGCAGCCGGCAGTGGGAGAAGATGGAAGGATATGGATTTTGGCCTACATTCTGCACATTTTCTCATCGATGAAACTTTTGATCTCAATACAGTTTTATGTTCCCAAAACTAGAAACTAGAAAGTTTTGTTGACTTTGGCCTTTGCTAAAGTTTTTAAAAAGCTGGTTGTTTAAAAGGAGTGCAAAGGCGAATTGAGTTACTTCACACACGCATTTCACAAAGTAGGCGTTCCCCAACGGAAATATGCAGATATATGCTAGAAAGGGCCAATAGGAAACCTCACCAGCTCGTGCTTGGCTCTCCCCACCTCCCTGCTTGTTCTTCCCACTATGACTCATCTGTTCCTATTGGAAACGACAGGCTATGGTCTATGATGGTTTAGTTATAAAAAATATTTGGTATAGTGGTACCTACCAGGAGCAGCTGCAGCAACAACACCAGCAGAAGCAACAGGCATTGGAGGCGTTGGTGGGCGTGTTCCCCATCCCGTGCTGCGTTTGGAGAACACCGGCAGCAGCTTCCTGGTGTACCTGCATCTGTCTCTTGCGCATCTCCACCCGCTCGGACCCCATGGGCTGCAGACCAAGACACAACATCATGCTGAAGATGTAGGCAGCTGTTCTGCCTGCGGTTATGGAACCGCCACCTGTCCCAGACCTGTTGTTTTTCAACTCTTGATGATCGGCTATGAAAAGCCAACTGAAAATTATTCATGATTATTATTTGACCATGCTTGTCACTTATGAACATTTTTGAACATCTTGGCATAGTTCTGTTATAATCTCCACCCGGCACAGCCAGAAGAGGACTGGCCACCCCTCATAGCCTGGTTCCTCTCTAGGTTTCTTCCTAGGTTTTGGCCTTTCTAGGGAGTTTTTCCTAGCCACCGTGCTTCTACACCTGCATTACTAGCTGTTTGGGGTTTTAGGCTGGGTGTCTGTACAGCACTTCGAGATATTAGCTGATGTACGAAGGGCTATATAAAATAAAATTGATTGATTGATTGATGTAGGACAGACACACCCACAATACAGGAGAACACACACCCCGACAAAACAATACAGCACACTGCATTCGTTTTAGGCTATACCACCTGGACAATCAATTCGGTCCAGAACATGATGACATAGAAGGCAGGTATCAGTCATCCATCCCTAATCCATATCTTCATGTGGATGACAGAGGGAAAAGGTTGATGAGGGGAGGGGGGGGGGGGGGGGGGGGATACGACATTTTAAAGACTGGTACAACATCATGAAACCATGGTACTGTATAATCATCTCAGAGGAAAAATATTACTGAGGGAATCACCATGGCATGTCGTCACATCATTTCGAGTGCGCATGTCTTGCGGAATACTCTGACCACTTCAACAGAACAGAATGATCCCTGCGCGAACTTTTACACTGTCAAAGATTTAACTTATTATAGTGAGAAATGTAGTACCATTTGGCTATGCAAAATACTGTCACTGACAGTAATGCATAAATATATATAAGCTATTAAATGCCTATTACCAAGCATTATAGCCTATCATTTGCAGGATCAAACTATTGTAACGCGCTCTGTGATGAAAAATGCACTGCATGAGAAAGACGGAGGCGTGGTGTTAGTTATACAGACAAGGCGTTACTGCCTCCATCCTAGCATCCTCAGATGCAACACAGATGAATCCTTGGGGGTTAGACCGCATTTTAAGCATGTATTAGGTTATAATAAAGACTAAGAATACATGTAACGAAATACTGTATGCTGACAGACTATAGGCCTAATACAATACTTAAAGCATTAGTATTTTTCTTAAAAAATGGACAACATGGCATCTGGTGCAAGTTATGACTACAGCAATAAATACATAACCATTCATTTGGATAGCTACATACCAAAGATAGAACGAGATTGTCAAGAAACTATGCTGGCAATAATTATCTAGTCCCCAATCATGTGTAAAAATGATAATTATTGTAGATTATGCTGACTGAATTCTCATTTGCCATCTGGATTGTTGGTGTTGAATCTAATTCACAGTTTAGCATTCAATTATATTTCAAAGAGGAAATTCCAATGTAACTGTACTCACTGTCACCATGAATGCCAGAATACAGGTGATTCTTGCCTCGATCACATCCGTCTGCGCTGGTCTGCAACGGACAAATTGCTTTGCTCGATGCGCATGCGTTTTGTTCGAGTGCAAAAATATGTTCTGTGGCTGAAGCTCTGAAGAAGGGCGGACCAGCTTTTACTGGAGGCTTCGCGCAATGGTTGATAATGCTCTCATATTATCATCTGTAGCATAGCCTACTTCACAGCAACTGAAGAAACCGATTCATCACCCACAGACCATTAGTGAAAGAGATTTTATTCTAAGTTCATCATCATGATACAGGGTCCAGACTTCAAACCAATCATAATACGCCTATGTAATGGTTTGGGTCATTGATATGGTGTTAGAATTTGTGACCAACGTCTTCCCATGATACAAGGCCAAATATTTCAGCCAACTCATAGCTGGAAAACCACCTTACCTCATTGGAGCGCATGGATATGGCCTCTCTTTGCACATGAGAGGAGTAGGTGCCTACAGCCACCAGATAGCAGTAGCGATCTAGCTATCTTAAAAGAAAGGCGCGCTCCAATTTTGATAGGACTTGATGGATGCTGTATTGAATATGTTTACCGAAGCAGCGCCAAGTTAAATATCAGATATCTTTGCTGCTAATATGGGCGAGAAAACACATACAGTGCCTTCAAAAAGTATCCATACGCCTTGATTTATTCCACATTTTGTTGTGTTACAGGCTGAAATGTGTGAAATGTCAGAATAGTGGTAGAGAGAATGATTTATTTCAGCTTTTATTTCTTTCATCACATTCCTAGTGGGTCAGAAGTTGACATACACTCAATTAGTATTTGGTAGCATTGCCTTAAAAATTATTTAACTTGGGTCAAACGTTTTGGGTATCCTTCCACAAGCTTATAAATTTGGTGAATTTTGGCCCATTCCTCCTGACAGAGCTGGTGTAACTGAGTTAGCTTTTGTAGGCCTCCTTGCGCCCACTAGCTTTTTCAGTTCTGCCCACACATTTTCTATAGGACTGAGGTCAGGGCTTTGTGATGGCCACTCCAATACCTTGACTTTGTTGTCCTTAAGCCATTTTGCCACAACTTTGGAAGTAAGCTTGGTGTCATTGTCCATTTGGAAGAGCCATTTGCAACCAAGCTTTAACTTCCTGACTGATGTCTTGAGATGTTGCTTCAATATATCTACATAATTTTCCTTCCTCATGATGCCATCCATTTTTTAAGTGCACCAGTCCCTCCTGCAGCAAAGCACCCCCACAACATAATTCTGCCACCCCTGTGCTTCACGGTTGGGATGGTGTTCTTCAGCTTGCAAGCGGCCCCCTTTTTCGTCATTACGGCCAAACAGTTCTATTTTTGTTTCATCAGACCAAAAAGTACGATCTTTGTCCCCATGTGCAGTTGCAATCCGTAGTCTGTCTTTTTTTATGGCGGTTTTGGCGCAGTTGCTTCTTCCTTGCTAAGTGGCCTTTCAGGTTATGTCGATATAGGACTCGTTTTACTGTGGATATAGATACTTTTGTACCAGTTTCCTCCAGCATCTTCACAAGGTCCTTTGCTGTTGTTCTGGGATTGATTTGCACTTTTCACACCAAAGTACGTTAATCTCTAGGAGACAGAACATGCCTCCTTTCTAAGCAGTATGATGGCTGCGTGGTCCCATGGTGTTTATACTTGCGTACAGATGAACGTGGTAAATTCAGGCGTTTTGAAATTGCTCCCAAGGATGAACCAGACTTGTGGAGGTCTACAATTTATTTTCTGAGGTCTTGGCTGATTTCTTTTGACCTTCCCATGATGTCAAGCAAAGAGGC